>NC_142043.1:5405859-5717359 GCF_982192425.1 Myodes glareolus | reverse complement strand
TATACAGGTCTTTCTGGGCTGTGCTCCCCCCACCTCCCCCAATCACTGTCACCTTTTGGTCATTCAGAGTGATTTTTGTAGCTTACTTTTCCTGAGACCCAAGTCCTCTGAGGATGGGCTATGTTTTCCTTGGATTACTTCAGTAACTCACTATCCAAGCCAGAAGAAAGATATCAGCAGTATATGTGCTGCAAACCAAGTATTAGCATGCAGACTATATACATCATCCACAGCAAACTGTGCAATATAGAAATAGCCAAAGGTTACGAAGAGGGAATTCATCCAGGAGAAAACCTCAATGACCAATAAAAATGTGAAAATGCTTTTGTTCCCATTAGTAATTAGAGAGGCTCAAATTAAAACATTAAAGAAAGATCATGCTTCATTTTTTTAGAGGCATGAACATTTGAAACACTAATTGATGGAAAGAGTGTGGAGAAGTGGGCACTCAGGTTCATAGACAGGAATATAAATCAGATGCCAGTTGGCTCTGTTGCTCTGTCAAACATACACACTCCATACATCTGTGGAACTCAGCTTCTTCTTCGTTTCTACCCCCACAGAAGCTGGCATGGGTGTGGGAACAAAAGATTGTTTAGGGGTTTTAGCCGAGGTGTTCCTTATCAGTCATTACAAAGCACTGCTGACCATCTAAATGTACATCATTATGAAAATGAACTATAATACAGACATGCTACACAAGCATTAAAATGCATGAGGAGACGGCATTTCTTGACTACTTACTGATGAGACCCTGTTGTGTTTCTCATGGATTAACCCTTTTATATACACAAACCCTTCTGAGGTGCATGTCATTCTTACTCTGTTTTAGAGATCCAGGAACTGAAGCACAGAAAGTCTAAAGGGCTTGCTCAGGGTTGCTCAGCTGGAAATGAACTATGAATCTGTGACATTCAACTGCAGTTTATATTTATTTATATCCCAGTAATTTTAAGGTGGCACATTCAGGCCACCAGAATGAGGTGGTCGCTATTTCCTGGTGTATGAAGAAGCATTCGTGAATGAGAAAAGGCAACTTGTAGAATCAGCCACAAGGCCCAATTCTATATAGTTACAAAACTCTAAATAGTTCTTTGCAGGCATGTCTCGGGATACAAATGCAATTCCACAGCTCTAGCCATCAGAATTGTTTCTGAGAACGTGAAAGAAGTGCACATGGAGGCTGGCAAGGTGGTTCAGTAGATAAGGATGCTTGCCTCCAAGGCTGATGATCTGAGTCAGATCCTTGGAAACGACAAGGTGAAAGAAAGAATGAACTGTTGTAAATTATCTACCAGTCTTGAATGCGTTGCTGCATGTGTGTGTGTGTGTGTGTGTGTGTGTGTGTGTGTGTGCACGTGTATGCCCATGTGCATGCATGCCCACACAATTTTTTAAATTTTTTTATTGTTTTTATTGAGCTACATTTTTTTCTGCTTCCTCCCTTCATCTCCTCTCCCCTTCTGCCTTCTCCCTTGGTCCCAATGCTCCCAATTTACTCAGGTGATCTTATCTTTTTCTACTTACCATGTAGATTAGATTCATGTACGTCTCTCTTAGGGTCCTCATTGTTGTCTAGGCTTTCTGGGATTGTGAATTGTAGGTTGGTTTTTCTTTGATTTATGTCTAAAAGTCACTTACGACTGAGTACATATATTTGTCTTTCTGAGTCTGGCTTACCTCACTCAATATGATGTTTTCTAGATCCATCCATTTGCCCAAAAATTTCAAGATGTCATTATTTTTTAACACTGTGTAGTACTACATTGTGTAAATGTACCACATTGTCTTTATCTGTTCTTTGGTGGAGGAGCATTTAGGTTGTTTCCAGGTTCTGGCTATGACAAACAATGCTGCTATGAATGTAGTTGAGCACATGTCCTTGTGGTATGATTGAATATCCTTTGAGTATATACCCAAAGGGTTATTGCTAGGTCTTAAGGTAGGTTGTTTCCTAATTTTCTGAGAAACTGTCATACTGATATCCAAAGCAGCTATACCAGTTTGTACTCCCACCAGCAATGCAGGAGTGTTCTCCTTATTCCATATCCTCTCCAGCATAAGTTGTCATCAGTGTTTTTGATCTTGGCCATTCTTACAGGTGTAAGATGGAATCTCAGACTTGTTTTGATTTGCATTCCTCTGATGAATAAGGATCTTGAACATTTCCTTAAGTGTCTTTCAGCCATTTTAGATTCCTCTGTTGAGAGTTCTCTGTTTAGGTCTGTACTCCATTTTTTTATTGGATTATTTGTTCTTTTGATGACCAATTTCTTGAGTTCTTTGTATATTTTGGAGATCAGCCCTCTGTCTGAAGTGGGGTTGATGAAGATCTTTTCCCATTCTGTAAGCTGCTGTTTTGTCTTGTTGACTGTGTCCTTTGCTTTACAGAAGCTTCTCAGTTTCAGGAGGTCCCACTTATTAATTGTTTCTTTCAGTGTCTGTGCTGCTGGGGTTCTATTTAGGAAGTGGTCTCCTGTGCCAATGCGTTCAGTTGTACTTCCCACTTTCTCTGCTATGAGGTTCAGTCACACACACAAAATGTGGTTCTGGAAATTGTGAGGGAGACAAGGGTGTTTACAATGAGCATCTTTAAAGATTATGTGCTAACATAACTGGTGTGTTGGGGCACATGTGTGTGTACACACATGTGTACTGGTGCTTGTGCCTGTGTGTGCTATTGTGAAGGCCATATCAGATATTTTCCTCTACTGCTGTTCACCTTATTTTTCTGTGAACAGGTCTCACTGACTCTGGAAGCCACCCATGACCTGACTGGAACAGCAAACTGCGAGGAACTTCCGGTGCTGGGATTATAGGTGCACACAACCATGACCGCATGTGACGTGGGTCTCATGCTTTCCCAGCAAGCGCTTCACCCACTGAGTCATCGCCTCAGCCACAGCATTATATGGTAATGGATCATTTTGTGGTTAAAATTAATTTTTAAACATCAGCCCTGTGGTAGTTATTTACGAATGCCATGCCATTAAATTAGGAGGACACACAAACTTGTGTGTCTGGGAGTCTCACAGCCATCACGTGTGGTAACATGGCTGGTGGCTGTAGGTGAAAACTATTGTAAAAAATCCCCACATTCTTGGAATTTTCGGTGAGGTCTGCCCTGCCACCTCGGGATGGCTTTGCTAGGAAGTCAAGTTCATCCTAATTCATCCCTCTTCTTGTCTTCCTTCCACCTGTGCTGGGCCATTCCCAAATGAATGCAGACTGGGGAGGAGGCACGGCGTTTCGAATTGATGCTTATGTATCGAGCATGCAGCTGTCCTGAGTGACGACTAGAGCAGAGACGGCAGATTGAAATAGTCGCTTTTCCTTTTTAGGCTGCGGCCAGATGGCCAGTTTGAGTTGCTACTGCTTCTAGTCCATTCTGATTGGCTGACCTGAAAAAGGACATGCGATCAGCATGTCCCAGGCTTGGCCTCCTCCTCCACACTCACATCCAAGTCTCTCTCACACACACAAACCCATTTCCCTACCACAGGCACACTTGTGATCGCAAGATTCAAATGGAAGTGATGTTACAGACTATGTGGTCCTAACCAGCACAGTCTTGTGTCTATGTCAGGTATTATGGGCATGTGAACTGTAGACTCACATGAAAGCATGAAGCACACTTCCAGGAGAAAACCTTTGAGGTCGTAGGCTGAGCAATCACCTCTTAGGTACTTACTCAAGTAAGAGTCCTATTCACTGTTGTTGCTTGGGAGGGATTATTTTGTTTTGATGTTGAGATGGGTTTTCACTATGTAGCCCTGGTTGGCCTGGAACTCACAGGGATCCACCTGCCTCTGCCTCCAAATGCTGGAACTAAAGGGATGCACCACCATCATGCCTGGCAGGAGCAAGATTTTTCAAGGGAAAATTGATGAACTGTACTTATCAAACTGAAAAGCTTTTTTTATTTCAAAAGACAGTGCTAGGATAATGAAAGAAAATATTTGCAAAATCATATACTTATTAAGGGCTTTATGCAGAATATATGAAGTATTATAACTTACATGAAGATAAACAACTCAATTTTAAAATGAACCAACAATTTGATAGACGTTTCATCAAAAAAGAAATATAAATGGCTAATAAACATATCAAATTGCTCAATATCATTAGTCATCATTGGAGAATGCAAATTAAGATCACAATAAGAAACTGCTCACTCCCAGTAGTGTGGCCTATTTAAAAAGGATACGTGTAGGGAAACAGATCTTCATCCATCACTGGTGAGAATGTGAAATAGTCCATCTATTTCACAATCACTGGAATGTCTCCTAATACCTGAACTTTCCATACTACCCAACAATTCTAGGAACCCACCCAAGGGAAAATACACGCCCAATAAAGACAAGTGAACTGATGTTCGTGGCAGCTTTATCTGCAGCTTAGAACTTAAAACCCCATTGGCTGGTCAGTTGCTAATGCAGTGGAGTACAGCAGCACAGCAGAAAGCAACAGGCAGGAGGTGCAGGCCTAATACTTGCTACGGTATCCATGAGCCTCAGAAATGTGCTAGGTAAGTATGCCTGGCATAGCAGCACACACCTTAATCCTGTCACTTGTGGGGCAGAGGCAGGCAGATCTCTGTGTTCAAAGATAGCTTGGCATATCTTTGAACTACATAGTGAGTTCTAGGTTGGTCAGAGCTACAGAGTGAGATCTCATCTCAAAGTACAACTAAAAAAGCCACAGCTACAACAACAATAAAACCATGCTACATAAGAAAAAAAACAGATTATACATGATTCCATTGACACAAAATGTCCACAAGGGACAACATGAGAATGACCCAAGTTGGGTCAGCGGTTGCCTACAACTGAGGGTGGGAGCAGTGGCTAGAAACAGGCATGAGGAGCTGGTGTTGATAAAAATGGCCTAGAACCAGAATGTCTCAATATGCAATATAGCTATAAAAATCAATTATTCTACACTTTCAACTGTTGGGGCTTACAGTGTGTGAATTGCATACCAATACAGCTGTGTTTTTTCCTTAAAAAAAAAACTGATAGTGATTTCCATGTGTTTGATAGGCAAGGTCCTTGGATCTGTCACTACAATACCAGCTGAGTCATTTGCTAGCCACACTAAGCAAGACTTCCTGTCTTCAGTAAGTTCCTCACTCGTGCCAGGTATTGGCCAGTAAGCTAGCTCACTTTGAAGACAGATCACATAGTAAAAGGGCAGAGCAGAAAACAAAGAAACCATTCCATCAGACTGTGGCTACAGTTCTGAGAAAATCAACCTGTGGAGGACAGTCATTGGCCAGTCAGAGCTTTCAGTGCTCACGACAAAGCTGTTGATGTTTGGTAGACATAGGTGCACTTCTCTTTACCCATGACTGAGACTCTTCTTTCAAATTAATCTGAATGTTAATACCCTCCTGGCGTTGAGAGGAGTGGGCCAGCAACTGGACTGGAGAGTGGGCATGGACAAAGTCAGAGTCATCTATGTGAATTCCAGTTCCTCGCTAAGGAATACCTGCCATGGTTAGGGAATTACAGAGTACACTGATGTGTTGGTTGACTTCCTGTTGTAGTTACCAATCTACGTAGAGAAACGACCTATTTTGGTTCACTGTTTCAGAAGTTCTACTCTGTGGTTAACTTGCACTGTTTACTTAGATTCTGTAAGTAAGGCAAGGCAAGTTGGGACCTCCCACCTCGTGCCTATAATATAACAGAATAATAGACAAGGAAGGGGCAGAGCTCACACTTCCCATTCATGGGTACACTCTAGTGTCCTGGAGGCTTCCTCCTGGAGTCCACCTCCCAAGAATTCCTCTCTAAGGATCAAGAACTTAAGCCTAAATAAACTATAGCAAATGTGGCTTTAAGTCCATAATTCTATAATGTTTAAAACATTGAAACACAGTGACTTGCCCTAAAAATGAGGGCATCTGCATGGATTTTTGCTAACAGAAATCTATGTGGACTCCAACTGTGAATCAAACTCATTATCTTCTTTCTCAAAATTTCAACTTACCCATTTTGTTCAAAGTCTTTTCTTAAACCCCTATGGTTAAAACATATCCTTGCATCATGTCTACTTACTTTTTGACATTTTCTTCCCTTTATTTACCTCATGTCAGTGGTGACCCTAATGAATGTCAACAGTTTCTAAACAGTTCAAGAAGCCTTTGCCTTTCTTCCTCTATCACATCATATCTGGACCCATCATTGATATAGATGGGCCTTCTGTTATGTGTTATTTTCATTGGTTAATAAAGAGACTGCCTTGGCCCTCTGATAGGACAGAAAATTAGGTAGGCGGAGTAAACAGAACAGAATGCTGGGAAGAGGGCAATGAGGCAGATGCCATGGAGCTAGCCACCAGGTCAGACATGCTGAATCTTTCCCGGTAAGCCACCACCTCGTGGTGCTACACAGATTATTAGAAATGGGTTAATCAAGATGTGAGAGTTAGCCAGTAACTAAATCTCTAGAGATAATGGGCCAGGCAGTGTTTAAATGAATACAATTTGTGTGTTGTTATTTCTGGGGCTAAGCTAGCCGTGCAGGAGCTGGGCAGGATGAAATGCAGGCCTGCCTGCAGCTCCGTACTACACATCATTTTCCAGTCTAAACAGGAGTTGACTCCCTGATACCTTTCATATTTTAGTTTTTATTTTAACCAGGGTCTTCCTATGCAGCCACGTCTGGCCTTAAAGTCAATGCAATCTTCCTGCATCGGCCAACTGAGTGGTACAGGCATGTACTGTCATGCCAGTCTCCCTGCTCTCTCTTCCTTTGCTATTTGTCCATGGCCCCATCAGCTGGCTCATCAGTCTTGGCTCATTCTACTCTCCTACTTCTCAACACAGAACTCTGTCTCCAGTCAGGCCCTCTGTCCACTACCCTCAGCTTTCCCTCCATCTTGGATTTTTGCTTAATTTCTAAATGTTTCCTTCACGAGTGATCTGGAGACTCACTCTGTCAGTGGAAAAGAAGGAGATGGTGCTACTTTGTTCCTATTTGCTCCTTAATTTCCTAGGACGAAAACACTCTGCTTCTCTGTATTTCCAGGTCTTCTCCAGTTGTCCTGGGTCTTCCCTGCTTCCCGACTCTGTTCCTACATTTCCTTGCATTCAAACTTTTTGGAACTAATATATTATTTCATACTGTGAAAGAAATAACATATATCTGAACCCTGTCATAAATATGTCTCATTAAAGAGGGCCATCTATAATATAAGTTAGTGGTTCAGTGCTTAAGAGCATTTGCTGCTTTTGCAGGAGAGCAGGGTTCACTCCCTGATGATGAACACATCTATGTTGTTGCTGCTACTTGTGCTGCTGCCATGCCTTGCTGACACTGGAAACCAGATTCTCTACCTTCTGCCATGGGCATTACCACAAGCCTGAGACTGCTGAGGCGGTGAGCTTCGTGTTCCAAGAAGTTACCAAGTTCTCAACCTCTCCACTGTATGACAACCACTGATGGATATTCCTGCCTGTATTATGTAATTTGATGTAATAGATCTCTGTCTTAGGTAGGGTTTTATTGCTGTGAAGACCATGACCACAGCAACTATTATGAAAGCAAACATTTCATTGAGGCTTGCTTACGGTTTGGAGGTTTAGCCCATTATCATCATGGTGGGAAACAGGATGTGTACAGCACACAGGGAGGCACTGTGCTGGAGAGGTAGCCTGGAGCTCTACATCTGAATTGGCAGACAATGAGTCACTGGGCCTGGCTTGAGCCTCTGAAACCTCAAAGTCCACCCCCAGTGTCATGCATCCTCCAAAAAGGCCATATCTACCCAACGAGGCCACACCTCCTTATAGTGCCACTCCCCATAAGCGTATGGGGGGCATTTTCATTCAACACTGCATTCTACTCCCTGGCTCCTGTAGGCTTTAAGCCATATCATAATGCAAAATGCATTTAGTTCACCTTCGAATGTCTTGTAATCTGTCGCAATCTCAACTCTGTTTAAAAGTACAAAGTCCCTTCTGAGACTCCTGACAATCTCTTAACTGTAACTTTCTGTAAAAACAAAATAAAAAATCAGATCACATACTTCCAAACATACAGTGACATGGAATATACATTACCATTCCAAAATTGTGGAAAGGGAGCATAGTGAGGAAATACTGGAGCAAAGCAAGACCAAAAACCAGCTGGGCAAACTCCAAGTTCTGCATCTCCATGTCTGATATCAAAATGCTCTTCAGATCTCCAATTCCTTTCAGCTTTGTTGACTGCAACACATTTCTCTTTTTTGAGCTGGTTCTACTTCCTGTAGGCAGCTCTCCTCAACAGGTATTCTTTGACCCTGGCATCTCTAACATCTTAGAGTCTCCAGTGAAATCTCGTCTTCATCCTCACAGCTTCATGAATGGCCTCTCTGGGCCTCCATGCAAGGACACGCCTGACTCGTGCCTGGCCTCAGTAACTTTCCTTAGCCATGGAGCCCTTCCTTGTATCCTAGATAATAAAGATAGAACCACACAGGTGAAGCTGCCAAGATTTGCTGTTTAGTAGGGTTGGGCCATAGCCCCCTTCTTCAAACACATTTTCACCAGTTTTCTGTGGTTTCCTTCACCACTTAAGCTTGACTTCCTGGAACTCTCTCTGTAGATCAGGCTGACTTCAAACTCAGAGAGCTGCCTGCCTCTGCCTTCAAAGTGCTGGGGTTAAAGCTGTGCACCACTATGCCCAACCATAAGTTTTCTTAAATTTCTTTTCGCTTTTCTTTAACCTTTTCACAAGTTGGAAGCTTATCTGGGTGGGGTCTTGCTCTGAGGTCACCATTTGCTTTATTCCTCTTAGCATCAGACTTTTCTTTAATTTGTTTCCTTTTTCTAGTGCCCCCTTTCCCTCAAACCATACATTTTGTATTGTTTTTCTTGCTCAGCTTGCTCCTTTTCATTATAGATCTGCATAAGACCAGCCACTAATAACCAAGCAATACAATCAATAGTAGGCTTTCTGGAAATCTCTGCTATTGCTGGTAACTTCAATTTAGCTGTAGGCAGATTTTTTTGAACAAGCTGCCACATTCTTCACCAAAATGTCATAAGAATGATGTCTAGGCCACATTCTTCGCCTCTGAAATCCCTTCAACCCGGCCCCCTAATTCAAACTGCCTTCAAGCACCACTGTCCTCCATGCTCCTACAAGTATGACCCATCATACCCTTAATGTGTCCAGTTGCTTTTCTAGTCCAAATTCCTTCAAATGAAATCAGGGTCAGGGCAATCACAGCAATACCCTAGACCCTGGTACCAACTTCGGTCTTGGTTAGGGTTTCTATTGCTGTGATGAGACACCATCACAATTCTTATGAAGGAAAATACTTAATTGGCTTGACTTATATTTTCAGAGGTTTAGTCCCTTATCATCATGGTGAGACTCAGGCAGACATGATGCTGGAGAGGTAGCTGAGAGTTCTACATCCAGATCAGCAGATAGTAGGAAGAGCCAGCCCTGGACCTGGCTTGAACTTCTAAAACCTCAAAGCCCACCTCTAGTAGCACACTTCCTCTAACAAGGTCACAGATCCTAATCCTTTCAAATAGCACCGCTCCCTATGAGTCTATGAGACTATTTTCATTCAAACCACACAATCCCCTTCACATATGTTTATCCTGTCTCTCCTGTTCCTCCAGAGAGCCCTAACTAATTCAGACTTTGCCTTTAACTAAAGTATTTTTTTAACTTTCAAATTTGTATTCGGTCCTTAAGTGGTATGATCATATGTAAGTCAAAGCTAGGAGGTTATTAATCTGTCCAAAAATGACCATCATCTGGCTGTTGTTCTTCTGCATCTGGAGACTTTCTAGGAACTTTTGTGAGGTCAGAGGCAAGAAAACCCCTTTCTTCTATAGAAAAATATTTATTTTTCCAAATATCCAACTATTAAACTATTATAGCCACTAGTTTCTACATAGGTTTCACGCTCTTACCAATATAATACGAGCTTTTAGAGCTGAAAAGTAACTTGTTAATAACTAATCCTGTATAGCAGGAGGAATTAAGAGCAGAATTTTAAGTTAGGTTTGAATCTCAGTTCTCATTCTTACAGAAACCTTTAGCTTCTGTGCTGGCTAGTTTGGTGTCCACTTGGCACGAGCAGGGGTTATCTGAAAGGAGAGAACCCCGATTGATAAAATGCCTCCATAAGGTCTGACTGTAAGGCATTTTCTTAATTAGTGGTTGATGGGGGAGAGCCCACCCATGGTAGGTGGTGCCACCCGTGGGCTGATGGTCCTGGGTTCTATAAGAAAGCAAGCCAAGCAAGTCATGGGGAGCAAATCATGTTTCATTGCAGCAATTATGACCCAAACTAAGACAGCCTCTTTCAGCCTCAGCTTCCTCATCTGAAACAGAATGGATTCTGAGACTGGTGTGCAAGGTTAGAATGTAGGCAAATGTAAATAATTAAATATAAGGTGATTAGCAAAGTGACACATCACGCACTACATTATCCTGCTGATACAGTTGTCACTCGGGAACCAAATATTCTCCTAGATACTTTTTTCATGGACACATGACTTTTCAGATTCTTGAAATGCAGAAAGACAGGCTCTATATATTAGCTACTTTCTGTAACCATGACAAAACACCATGGCCAAAAGCAATTAAAGAAGGACAGGTTTGCTTTGGTTTACAGTTCCAGAGGTTAGGGTTTATAATGAGGATGGCATGGCAGGACCGCAGGAGCCAGAACCTGACAATCACAGGCTGTCCCAATACAAAGAGTAGAGACAGCAAGGGGAAAGTGGGGTGAAACTATAAACCCTCAAAGACCACCTTCCAGTGACGTACTTACTCCACCAAAGCTGTATTTCCTAAGGGCTCCAGAACCTCTCCAAATATCACCACCACATGGCAGCCAATTATTTCTAAAATGTTGCAAAATGTACACAACATAAAATTTACCAATTTTAGTCTTTCTGAATGTCATATTGTTCTACAACCAAACTCTAGAGTGTTTCAGTCTTGTTCAGTCTAGAACTTTGTGTCTCCCTCCAGCCACTGGAGCCCAGTATTTTCCATACTGTCTATAGAGATTGGCTGCTTAGCAGGCATATCACATAATTGAATCACACAGTGTCTTTCCTGTGTCTGGTTTATTTTGTTTGACACATTGTTCTCTAGGTTCAGCCAAGTACTTTGTGACAGAATTTGCTTCTTTTATGGCACTGTATTCTACCCTACTGTTCTTGTGTTATTTGTTCATCTGTGTGGGTACACTTGGCTGTGGTGAATGACCCTGCTATGAACACAAGTGTGCAAACATCCCATTGAGCCCTACTTTTAGTTCCTCTGAGTTTATCTGCAGAAGATAATTGTTGAATCATGTGGAAATTCTACTCTTTATTTTGTGGTGCTGGGAATTTCACCACGAGCTTTGTGTATGGGAGACAAGCTCTACCACTGAGCTACACTTCTAGCCCTCAAGGTTTGCCGTGTGTGTGTGTGTGTGTGTGTGTGTGTGTGTGTGTGTGAGAGAGAGAGAGAGAGAGAGAGAGAGAGAGAGAGAGAGAGGAGGGGGGATTTTGTGTGTGTGTGTTTGTGTGCATATTGTGGGATGTGTGTACATATGAATATGTGTGTGTAAGGCAGAGAAAGAGAATATGTGTTTGTGTGTGTGAATGTATATACATGTATGTGTGTCTATGTGTGCATGTGAAAGTGTATGGATATGTGGATATGAATGTGCGTAGATATGTGTGAATGTGTGTGTGTATTGTTATGCAGATGAATGTGGAAGCCAAGGCTGACCCTGATACCACTCCTTAGGCGCTTATTTTTATTTATTTATTTATTGAGATGAGCTCTCTCACAGTCCTGAAGCTCACCTGGTAGGCAAGACTAGCTACCTACATAGTCCCAGGATCCACCTTCTCCTCTCCAGTGCTAGGATTATAAGCAAGCAATCATGCCCAGCTTTTTGCTAATGTGCATTTTTGAGATCAAGCCTGGGTTCCCATGGCATGGGTAGCAAGCATTTTCCTATCAACTGAGCCAGCCCTATCTTTGATTTTTCAGGGAACCGCCTACTGGTTCCCCCAGTGTGAACCACCCTTTCAAGGTTCTTCCTTCCAAGCATCATTGGGCTGTGTCTCACTTCGTCTCAGCTGTCTCAGAGGTTGCTCTGTACAGCTAATGAGGGCTGCTGTCACCCACCCTGCCATT
Organism: Myodes glareolus; assembly: GCF_982192425.1. Lineage (NCBI taxonomy): Eukaryota > Metazoa > Chordata > Mammalia > Rodentia > Cricetidae > Myodes > Myodes glareolus. The sequence continues at coordinate 5,705,201 of NC_142043.1, read as the reverse complement.
CACCTTGACATCTCCCATAGCTGACTATAGGCTGGTGCTGTCTGAGCCTTGGGCAAGGTCTCCTGGGCCAGCTGAAGTTATCCCACAGTTAAGGCTTATGGAAGGATCCCAGATGACAAGCACTGGGCTACGTACCTTGTAACATTTACTTAATCCCCAACTCCCAGGTTCAGAGTTGGTCTGAATATTGACTGCTTACATGGGTATGATTCTCACACTTGGCTGCACATTGAAATAATTCATCTTGGGGACGTTTTTAAAAGGCCACTAGCGGGGCTGGTGATGCAGCCAGAGGACAAGCACTTGCCCAGCATGTTCACAGTCCTGGGGTCTTCCCCAAACCTGAGGGTGAGCCCAGTGCTGATTCCAACATAAGATCAACTATGAAACTGGACTTTTTTTATGTGTTTTAATCGTGTGTGTGTGTGTGTGTGTGTGTGTGTGTGTGTGTGTGTGTGTGTGTGTGTTGGGGGCGGGTGAGCGTGTGAATACAGGTGCATGCAGGGGCTGGAGGCATTGCATTCACCTGGAGTGAGACACCTGGTGTGAGAGTAGGCCTTCTAGACCAGTGAGTCAACTCTCAAGACCCCTCCCCCACCCTACCAGGGCCCTGGAAGCCTGGGACTCCAACAGATTTTATCAGAAACACAGACTAGGGAGCCTCCCAAAACCTGCTGAACCAGAATCCACATTTCAACAAGAACCCTCTGGGAATTCCTCTGTCCATTGAAGTCTGAGAGGAGCTACCTCTGAGTGCAATACTTGTAATACAAAAAACTAAATCTGGTGAATCAATCAAACTTTCACCGAAGGGTCTCCTGCTCGGATTTGTCACAAAGCAATCCATCTTCTGTTCTGACAGGACACCACACCTACTTTAGAGACATAGAGTAGAAGGCATAATTGTGATTTCTAATTACATGATGGTTCCTCATAGTTGAATTCTCTCATATTTAGGTAGAAACATGATTCCTTCATTTTTTCCCTTATAATCCTCAAACTAAGTTTTCAAAGTCAAAGTCAAACTCAGAGATCAGGAGTCACATCTATGTGGAGAAAAAAGAAAGTCCTTTTAACCCCAAGGTGCATTTGTGCCCCCTTTATTTATTGCCTCTTCTTTGTACCTGATAACCACCAAAAATATTTCCTTTCAGGTTTGAAGTAGGCGTCTGCTTGTAGAGTCCTGCCTGCAGTGCCTCGGCTTCTCCCAAGAATCTAACTCCTCCCATGCACTGAGGGCCTGTTTTCCGGCTCTATATTAGAACAACAAATTGGCACTCACACGTGCCAAACCCACAAGTATTTGTACAACTAAGCAGCAAGCTTTGTAGTTAGAAAGGGATTTGAGTTCCTTCGAAGTCCGGCGCCAAGTAGATTTTTTTTCTTTTTTATTTCAACTATATTAAATCAGATTAACAATATCAGATAGATCGGACAATTGTCAAGGTGTTCAACAATAAGTTGACATGTTCTATTTAATGGGTGTCCAATGAACAGCTGTGATACACGGAAGGTCTCAGGAGCTCTCACGCAGTAGCCTGTAGATGAATTTATTAGAAAGTCACTAGAAAGAGAGGTGTTTACTGAATTTTTAGAAGACCAGCAATCAAAAAATACATGTGAGCTGGACCCCAGAGTCCTAGAAGGTTGCCATGGTGAAAGCTTCTGAGTCCTTTCTCCATCCAATCTTTTTTTTACTGTGGTACTGTGTGCTAATCTTCCATGACACAGCCTTCAGTTTCCAGTTTCCGTGCTTTGACTGGTTACAATGCTAAATCAAGTCAGGGTCGATGACAGCGCTCCTGGGGCAGATGCAGTGTAGGCCATCAGTTTCCTGTCCTTATCACAGCAGCCGCTGTTCATTGCCACCCTCTGCAAGGGTTAATTCATAAGAACACTTCCAACGTGAGGAAGTTCTTTTTAAGGAAAAGCAAAGATGAGATGGAGACAAAATGAAATCTGGGTAAAAGGGAAAGAGAAAATCTTGCTGTTAGCCTGGAAGGACAGTGCATGTGCACATGTCCCCTCCGGTCACTAGCTATCCTGTTCTTGGATCAGTTGCAAAGGGGCCTGCATCAGCTGCAAGCTCTGCAGAAGGGGTGTGACCCAGCCTTTACAAAGAGTCATCCTGGCGATATTAGGTGTGGCTATCCCTACATTCTTTCTGTCATCTAAATGGCAAACTTTGCTGTGGAGTGAATACTGCCATATTGTATGGGTTTTCGTACTTTTTGCATTTTGTGATGAAGTTCTGGAGCCACCGTGATGTTGCCCCAAATGCCCACATCTCTCAGTACAAAGCAGTTTGATCAAAGAATGAGAAAGTTTGATAGAATTGGTAGACATGAGTACAATCTAGGGTCATAGACTTTGCATTTTGGCTTAAGTAAATCTGATTAGTACTATGCTTGGCACTCAACAGAATTGATAAGAAACCCAACATTGAATGATCTTCAATTTTTTCAAGGGTTCTCTTCTCAGTCTTGGCTTCCACAGCATGGTAGGGATATTGACAGGTGAGCATTGAGAGGAGAACCCTGTGCTCAGACTGAGCATGGATTATATCCTGACGGCCTCACCAGCCAGTTCTTAGCATGCAGGCCACCTCAGCGGAGGTGCATGGGACAGCCTGGCCTTTGTCTTCCGTATCTCTGGTGGCTTGTCCCCCTCTTCTCCACGGCCTCATCCACTCTCTTCTACAACAGGCTGTGGGAGCACCCTAATCCCATTCCGATGGTGAACAAACCCTGTGGACTATTGAAGAATCCAGCCTGCTCTGAGCCCTCCTCATGCCTTCACTCACTGAGTCCCCTCACAATCACCTGATGAAGCAGGTGTCCTCACCACCTCCATTTGATAGATGAAAAATTAAAGCACGAAGAGGTTTAACTATTTGCCCAAATTTAAAGGTACCCACCAGGTACAACCAGGACTCAAACTCTCGGCTCACAAGAGGATGTTCAGCACTGCGGCTGCTTCCCTTCGTTGGCAGAGGACGTCAGCCAACAGCAGCCAGCTGGCAGAATGCTATGTCCTTCAGCCGAGAGAACAAGGCAAGCCATACTTTCCCCTCTCTGGTTATTCTACAGCAGAAGTCACCAACACCGCAGGCTGGTGGCAGAATTTATGAGAAAATTTTCATGTTAGGGAATAAGGCCCCAGAAGCCTCGGGGAAGTTGCCATGGGGTTAGGGAGAAGAAGGCAGAATGGAGAATGTCCTGCAGCTTGGGCTAGCCAGTTGTCTTACTTCTCTTTACTGTGACAAAAACATCACGAACAAGGCGGCTTTTGAAAGAAAGGGTTTACTTTGGCTTATGGTTGCAGAGGCTTAGAGTCCACAGTGGTCAAGCAAAAGCGTGGCAGCAGGGACAGCTGAGAGTTCACATCCTAATCCACAAGCAGGAGGAATAAAAGGAACAATGGCATAAATCATTTGTAACCTCAAACCTGCCCCCAGTGACACACCTTCCTTGACAATACCACATGTCCCAATCTTTCCCAAACAGTCCACCAACCTGAGACCAAGTATTCAAACATTCGTGTCTAGGCTGGCTGTCTTAGTTTGGGTCTTATTGCTGTGAAAAGACCATTGATGTGGAATTCTCCTCTGAATCCTGCGAATACCACTGGGTAATAAAGAAACTGGTTTGGCTCTGATAGGGTAGATAGGTAGGGAAAACTAAACTGAATGCTGGGAGAAAGGAGTCAAAGTCAGGAGAAGCTATGTAGCCCCACCAGAGACAGATGCTGGACAGAACTTATCTGGTAAGCCACAGCCATGTGACGATACACAGATTAATAAAAATGGGTTAAATTAATATGCAAGAGCTAGTCAATAAGAAGCTAGAGCTAATGGGCCAAGCAGTGATTTAATTAACACAGTTTCTGTATGGTTATTTCCGGTCTGAACTGCTGAGCAGCTAGAATGACCAAGCAGCCTTATTACAATAGACTATGATCACAACAACTCTTATAAGGAAAACATTTAATTGAGGAGGCTCACTACAGTTTCAGAGGTTCATTCCATTGTCATCATGGCAGGAGCATGGCAGCAGCAGGCAGCCATGGTGCGGGAGCTGAGGTGCTGCATCCTGCAGGCAGCCATGGTGCTGGAGCTGAGAGTGCTGCATCCTGCAGGCAGCCATGGTGCTGGAGCTGAGAGTGCTGCATCCTGCAGGCAGCCATGGTGCGGGAGCTGAGAGTGTAGCATCCTGCAGGCAACACTAAGTCAGCGGATGCTGAGCAAAGCTTAAGCAAGAGAGAGCTCAAGGCCTGCCCCACAGTGACACACTTCCTCCAATAAGGCCACACCTCCTCCAACACAACCGTACCTCCTAATAGTGGCATGCCCTATGAGGACCAATTCTGTTCTAACTACCACAGGGGCATGCTCATTCAAGCCGCCACACTGGTTTTATGGAATACAGGCTGTCCTTGAAGAGAAAGCAACAAAAATAAAGAACCCCCAAATCCCCGTCAAATGTTTAAGGTGGGCATTGCCCCTCAGTAAGGCTGAAAGAGAACCAAAGCTTGGATACCAACTTGTAACAGTGACAACGGCAATAAAGACAGGAGGAGAGTTCCCTCTCTGGGTCACTTCTAGGCACTGGTACCGGGGCTACCAACTCCTAAGTCAGGCTGAATAGGTACCATACCAGGCTTTGTTATGACACTAAACTACCGGCAGGGGCAGTGACCCCCAACAGCAGGCAGCCTGTCTCCTGGAGGAGGAAGGCCTTCAGGCCCTGCATTTGAGTGACCCACCGTAGCTTTGATGGACTTTGGGGACTGGATCCTACATGAAAGGGAGGTGGAAAATGTGGGAAGTCATATAAAGGCAACAAAGCTTTGTCTGACGGGCTTGGGCTCCAAATCTGACCCAACCACTCCCTTGCAACAGGGAGGAGGACGATTACTCAGCTGCCATTTCCCACTGCCAATAGGAGAGTCACACAGCCTCCCTGTGACCCGTTAACCGAGCCAAATACTGTTTTCTAATTCACTGACACAGCATCTGGTGAGCCGGTCTGACTTTATAGACCTGCTGTGGCGATTCGATTCCTTCTTAAAGATGTCCTAAACCTCCTCTTTCCTGAGAGATGGTGTCACCTCACAAGGCCATTGGGACGAATCACACAACTCACAATTCAAAATGCCTGGCAAAGGAAATTCTTGGAACCCAGCCAAGCACACTGTCCATGAGAGCCTCTCCTCCACATGCCCCTGGTGGTTCACTTTTATGGGACTCAGTAGAAGGATGCTATTTTATTATTTCAGTGGAAATAAGAGTGGAACCTGTTATCGGGTGTGTCTGCTCCCACAGACAATTTGTGATTCTTGATTGTGACATCTCTAGCTTCTTGAAAATTAAAACAGCATGGCTTTTGCTGTATTTCTCCATCTTCATAGGACCCTCCTGCCTTTCTCTGGCAGTGGTGACCATGGCTCAGTCCCTGTGCAGAGACTGGGGATGACTTGCATGTTTTTGAGCAGGGTCCCTCTTTCCTGTCCGCTGTAGGTCCTCCCTACCTTGGCAGGGGGAGGCATATCTCACAGGTGAAAACCCCACCATTCTTAAGTTCCATTGCAGCTGCTCAGCTTCAGAAGAGAACAGCCACAAAAGTCGGAGACATCTTTAGGCAGACTTCCTTACTCTTCTGCGATAGTTGGCTCTGAAGATCATGTCCTTCCTGTGATCATAAAGCAGTAATTCTGGGCTGTTCTTTTTTAAACTTCACATGCTGCAATGTGATCCTAACAGTGAAGAGTATTACTGGGCGCATGCCATTTAAACTTGACCTCTAGGTATCAGTGCTAACATAGTGCTTAACCTTAAAGCAGACGGACATCTAATTAGTCTGTATCTATAACAATCTGATGAGTCGGGTTGGCGTTGAAACAGGAAGTTCAATTGCCAAAGAGGAATGCTAATTTTATACTTTACACACAGAAAAGTCCAGAAATAACCTTCTTACAACATGCTACTTGAAGCCAAGCATTTCAAATCCACTAAATTAAAAGGTATAAGCATCCATGGTCAAATTTAGAAAAACGGCTCCAGTCCCATAAACCCTTTCTGAAAGCCAGCTTGGAGTTGTGCTCTCCATTTGGCGCTCACTGAAGTCCAAATGCAAAGTTTAAAAATCGCTTGGTTTGATTTATATAAGCTCACCCAAGTGGTCCTGTCCTTCTTGCCTGCTAACAGTGACAATATTTTCTTCAGGGTTACTGCTTTTTGGCACTTCTTCATCCCATTGTATGTTACATTTAAGAGCATGTGAAAACGTGCAGAATAATGTTCCTTAGGGACCACTTGCATGTGGCCAAGAGTCTTCACCTTAGACCAGCGCAGAATGTGGATGACTGTCTGATTTGAAAATGCACCTCAGTAAGACAAATGAAATAGAATGTGAACAGAGACATATTCATACAAGCACACACACACACACACACACACACACACACACACACACACGTTCTACTTTTATTTTGCTGTGATAAAACATGCTCATTGAAAATTACCTAGAGGAGGAAAAAATTTATTTAGTTTACGCGAGGGAAGTCAGGACAGGAACTTGAAGCAGAAACAGTTGCGCAGCACTGCTTGCTAGCTCATGCTAGCTGCCTTTCCTAGACAGTCCGGGGCCACCTGCCCTAGGGATGGTGCCACCTACTTCACCCAGAGGCTTTTCTGTATCCCACCTGGTCCCACAGTCGCTTATAAAATAATCACACAGAGACTTAATATTAATTACAATTATTTGGCCTAAGGCTCAGGCTTATTATTTACTAGTTCTTACAAACAAATTAACCCATATCAATTAATCTGTGTATCATCACGTGACCCATGGCTTACTGGTAATGCTCTGGTATCTCACTTCTCTGGTGGCTGCTGGTATCTCTCTCTCTCTCGACTTTGCCTTCTTTTTTTCTGTATTCAGTTTGGCTTTCCCACCTAGCTATATTCTGCCCTGCCATAGGCCAAAGAGACTTTATCCATCAATCAATAAAAGCAACACATATTGGCAACATATAGAAGGACATTCCACATCACCTACAGTGGACAGGGACTACCTAAAACAATTAATAATAAAGACAATACCCCTGTGTTGGTTAGTTAGTTAGTTAGTTGATCTGTGTTTTGTCAATATACCATATTGACAATATACATATTTGTCAATATACCATATACCAGATGTAATAGTCTGCTCTGTCCCTTTAAGAGACAAGTCATGCTCACTCCCTTCCCAGTCCTCCAAGGCAAGCTGATCTTCAGCTTTCAGCTTGAGTCTCTTCCTTTCCATCTTTCTCTCTAAGAGGAAGCTTCTGTCTCTCCCTTCTCCCCACTCTCCCTTTCCCCCTTCTGTTTCTCTCTCTCTCTCTCTCTCTCTCTCTCTCTCTCTCTCTCTCTCTCTCTCTCTCTCTCTGTGCCTCTCTCTCTCTTCTCTTCTCCCCTTCTCCCCTTTCCCCTCCATAACCTACTAAATAAATATCCACCCTCACTCTGCATGGCATGCCTATCCATGTCTCTGTCTCTCACCCACTGCTTGGCTCCCTGCCCGGACCAGCCACATTTGGAGACCTGCGGCGTGGTTTTGTGGCTGGCTGCCCACTGCAGCCACTTGAGATCCACAGCATTTTACTTTTACCATTACACCAGAGTCATCTGGGAAAAGGGAACCTCAACTGAGAAAATGCCTCCATCAGACTGGTCTGGCCTGTATTCAAGGCTGCAGGGATATTTTCTTGATTAATGAATAGCAAGTCACAGAGAGCAAGCCTGTAAACAACCTTTCCTGCAGCTTCTGCTTCGATTCCTGCCTCTGGCTTCCCTCCCTGAGTTCTTGCCTTGACTGTCCTCAATGATGGACTCTAAGCAGTAAAATGAAACAAACCCTTTCCACCTTCAGTAGCTTTGGTTCTTTTGCTTTATCACAACAGTATAAAGAAAACTAGAACCAAGCCCTTTCCCAGACGCACCTACAGGTCCATATGATCTACCTAATACTTCAGCTGAAACTTTTAGATGACTCAAGGCTGTGTCAAGCTCACAATTAAAGCCAACTAGGACACTCTATACATATTTATATGCACAAATCCTTGAGAAAAGAGTTTTTAAGCAAAGCAAATTGTGCTATAAGAATAAAATTGACATTCCATGAATAAAAACCATGATTTTGTTGCACACCAAGCATTTACCTAATGTGTGTGTGTGTGTGTGTGTAGCATATATAATTGTCATATTCAGAGCATGAAGAAATGAGATGGTCGAGAAGAACACAGAGAGAGAGCAAGGAAAGAGATATCTTGATTGAGTGAGCCATTATGGAGTTAGTGAGAAAATTGACACTAGGGAAATTCCCAGGAATCCACAAGAATGACTCCAGCTGAGAACCTAAGCAATAGTGGAGAGGGTGCCTGAACTGGCTTTTCCCTCTAATGAGATTGGTGACTATTAAGATATCTTAATACTTGTCAAAGTTCAATCAAAGAGAAGGAGAGCAATAATATGAGCAAATAGATCAAAACCATGATGGTGACACACACAGAAACATCTGACCCAAGCAAGTGGGAGCTCACCGACTCTGGACTGACAGCAGGGGAACCTGCATAGGACCAAACTCGACCTTCTGAGCGTGAGTGACAGATGTGTGGCTTAGGCAGTCTGTGGGGCCACTCTCAGTGGGACTAGGATTTATCCCTACTGCATGAACTGGTTTTTTTGGAGTCCATTCCCTATGGAGGGACACCTTGCTCAGCTGGGATATAGGGAAGAGGACCTTGGTCCTGTTTCAAAAGTGATGTGCCAGACTTTATTGAGTCCCCATAGACCTACCCTCCCTGAGAAGTGGATGGGGGTTGGGGGAAAATTGGTGCAACAGGAGAAGGGGAGGGAGTAGGAATAGATTGGTATATAAAATGAGAAAAGATTCTTTTAAAAAATACATTTAAAAAACAAAAAATAGTCATATTCTTATTTACTCCTCACACTAACCCTAATGAGCTAAGTTTCAATACTGAGTAGAAAGTATGGAGTTGTAACGTTTCAAAGGTCAGCACAAGGCACATATATCCTACAAGGGCAGTGCTAGAGAGACAGGAGGACAATCCTTCTTTCATCAGAGAAGCCAAGTAGGAGGCAGAGCTCACTAGGAAACTCTCATTTGTACTATGTGTTTACCAAATTTAGACAGTGTGAGAAAATGTTTTTGGTTTCACATACAAAATGTGAAACTGATTCATGGTAATTCTCATCGTTCAATAAAGTGTGCATGGTAAGATTTCAAGGGAACCACTAATAGAATAGAATGTGTAACCACCAAGCTGATAAAAAGGGAATTATTGAACTTCATCAAGAAGACATGCGACCCACTTTTTAAAGGCGAGGAGAGTGTAGGGGAAAATATGGTAGATTTGAGTCCAAATATGCTAATAACTATAATAAGAACAACATATGTAAGTTAAATCAGAGATTTTCAATTTTTAAAATTTAGTAATATTCTTGTTATTAAACTTCTTATTTAAAAAAACCCAAAATATGGTAATATAGGAAGTCTGAAAATAAAAGGTTAGAAATAAATTAACAAATATATATTGACATAACTATAAACATAGCCAGCTGTTACAACAAAAAGCATAACAAATTATCACAAAATTGAGCTTACAAGCCACAGTTTATTAGCTCACAGTGAGCATAGGTGGAGTCTGGCATCCTACTACATGTCTCTGTTCTCAGTGCCGCATCAGTGGCATCTGGGTGACAGATCAATGGCGAAGGGCACCATGCTCACATGGAGGCGTGACTGGGGATGGATGACTCAGTTTCTTCTGCTGCTCCAGGTCTGGGCTATCCCTTTTCCTGTTATCTGCTAACCAAGGACCATGCTCTTGTCTCTCTTCGACCACTCTCAGCTTAGCGCTGAAGTCCCTTGCTCGGAGCGGAGTCCCTCTGGACAGCAGTTCTCTCTTCTACCCCATGGTCTCGTAGCTTTTTGTTGCAGCCAGTGAACTCTGATTGTAAATAGTCTCAGGCAATAAGTTTGGTCAGTGCAGATCCTGTTACTTTCTTGAGGTCATTTGAGATACCACGCGGTCTTAGGTTCAATCTAGTAAATTCACTGTCTGAGGGTATATGTGGGGTATACACAGGGAGTGGAGAGCAAGTTTTGGGGCAGGCATGTTTAGAATCCTGCCTACTGTGAAGGACACTATGAGCATTAGATGTCAGTGAACCGGATAGAATTGTGGTCAAGTGGCCAAGAAAATGCAAAAATGTAAAGTGTGCATAGATTACTAAAATGTCTTCAGATAAGAAAATTGATATTTATTTTAAATATCATATGAAAATACATACCTACTATCATAAATACTTCAATATATTTCTTCCAGCTGGGAAAAACAATGACTACCATTGGAAAAGCATAGCCAGGAAACATGTAACACCAGAACCAAACCCAGATCCTCAGCAAAAGCTCAAGGCCTCCTACTGCTGAGCCAACTCTCCAGCCCCAGATCTTATTTTCAAAGAACATGTGACAACAATTAGCAATAAATTTAAATCTTAATTCAGATCTGTTATTGGTTGGCTAGTCCCATGAGCTTTGTACTACCATTGAGTTAGTATAGCCCATAGGTCGTACCCCATTGTGGATAAAGGATTGTGGCTGGTGTGCAGAGTATCTTTCTATACTGGGATGTAGGGGTCAAAGGCTCCTTGTAGGCATCAGCTCAATATCTCCAGGTTCAATGAGTTGTGTAGATGTTGCCTTCAGCAATGAGGCCTTGCTGTCAGTTTGTGGAAAGCAACCTATAGTCTTGGCCACTCTAACGTAGGTCTCATGTTCAGGAGTAGTTGATCAACAAAATAATGGACTCCATAGTTTTTCTATGTTTTTATTTTGTTACAGGGTTTTTATTAATTTTGTTTCTAGGTGTTATTATATTTTGCTTTCTAATTTGGGGGTGTTGTTGTATTGGGGTTTTTGTTTGTTTTGTGAGAAAGAACTTAAAGTTGGGTGGGCAGGGAGGAGGAGAGGATCTGGAAGGACTTGAGGCATGGGAAGAATATAATAAAAATATATTTAAATTTTAAAATTGTTTTAAATAATAAAAAATATTTTTTAAAAAAGAAAGGATTAGAAAAACTAGGAGATGTGATTGCTGGGGTAGCTGCTGTCTTGTCACAGGAAGTGTTTTGCTGGGGGTCAGATTTGAAGTTTCAAAGCACAAGCCAGGCCCAGTGTTGCTCTCCCTGCTGACCAGGATGTAGTTAGCTCTCAAGTGCTGTTCCAGTACCATGCCAGGGGCCATATTTCTCAGCACAATGCTGAGTGTATCAGTACTCTCAGACTGTAAACTAGTTACCAATTAAATGCTTTCTTTCATGTGAAAAAAATTAAAATGTAGATTAAATGTGAGAATTCATAGAAAAGTGTTATTTACCAAATTCTATGGTTTGAAAAACCTTTGTTCAAATGTACTGGAAACTTGATTGTCATTACGGTGGTGCTGAGAGGCTGAGTATTTGTGGGGTGCTTAAGCCAGAGATGTGCTCTACATCATGGCTGAACAAATACAACTATGGGAAGGATTTTTTTTTATCAGTTTATACTTTTATGCCCTATGTGACAGGATGGCATAGCAGGATACCCTTACCAGAAGTAGCCCTCCTGGCCTCTAAAATCCTGAGCTGATAGATTTCTATTTGTTAGAAATTTCCTACTCTGTCAATTCCAATTTAATAGCACAAATTTTATTAGTACATCAAAAACTTTTTAAAAGATTTTTATTTTTAATTTTCTGTGTTTGTGTGTCTGTGTGTCTGTATGTGTGTTTCTCTGTGTATAGTATGAAATGTGTCTCTCTGTGTGGGTTTATCTATGTATGGTCATAAATTGTGTCTCTGTGTGTGTGTTTACTGTGTATGGTCATGAATTATGTCTCTCTGTGTGTATTTATCTGTATATGGTCATGAATTGTGTCTCTTTGTGTGTGTTTCTCTATATATGGTCATGAATTATGTCTGTGTGTATGTGTTTCTCTGTGTATAATCATGAATATTGTTTGTGTTTGTGTGTTTCTCTGTGTATGGTCATGAATTGTGTCTCTGTGTGTGTTCCCCTGTGTATGGTCATGAATTGTGTCGGTGTGTTTGTTTCTCTGTGTATGGTCATAAATTGTGTCTCTCTGTGTGTGTTTACTGTGTAGGGTCATGAATTGTGTCTCTCTGTGTGTGTTTATCTGTGTAGGGTCATGAATTATGTCTCTTTGTGTATGTTTCTCTCTATATGGTCATGAATTATGTCTGTGTGTATGTGTTTCTCTGTGTATAATTATAAATTTTGGTTGTGTTCACGTGTTTCTTTGTATATGGTCATGAATTGTGTCTCTGTGTGTTTCCTTGTGTATGGTCATGAGTTGTCTCTCTCTGTGTGTGTGTGTGTGTTTCTCTATGTATGGTCATGTGCAAGTGAGCACAGGATACCTGGGATGCTGAGGGTGTCCAGTCCCCTGGTTCTGAAGTTATAAGAAGTTGTGAACTGCCAATTTGTTGCCAAAGTTGGGCAATAACCTGGGGTCCTCTGGAAAGGCAGTATATACTCTTAACCTCTGAGCCATCAATCCAGCCCCATGTTTATTTGGAAGACCAAAAAAGGTTGGATTTTCTTATAAACTTTAAGATTACCTTCTATAAAAAAGACCAACTCAAAGTTTTAAAGTAAGCGCTGCAAGATTTTTTTATTAAAAAAAGATCACTGCAAATTTTAGACTATTCAAAAAAGGGGATACTTTCTAATTCAATTTATGAGCATAGTATACTTTAATAATAGAGCCAATCTAATGAAGTTTCATATGAACACAATTTCAAGCTTTTAAAACAATAATACATGGACAAAATGATTCAAGAAACAGATGAAAATCAGATAAAGTACTATGTCTTTACTGCCAGCATTTGGAAGACAGAGTTCCTGTCTCAAAATGGGGGGGGGGGGCGTATAAAAGAATATGTCATGCTCACTTCAGCAGTGCACATCCTAAAACACTAAAATTAGAACAATACAGAGGAGGTTAGCACGGTGATTTGAAAGAAAATGGCCTCCAAAGGGCCATTAGAAGGGGTGGGCTTGTTGGAGGAAGTGCGTCACTGAGGGGCTGGGCTTTGAGGTCTTCCATGCTGAGGCTACACCCAGTGATACAGTTCACTATCTGTCGCCTGGGGATCAAGATGTAGAAAGAACTACCAGCTCCTTCTCTAGGACCATGTCTGTCTGCATGCTGCCATGTCCTGCCATGACAATAAGTAAGACAACCCAATTAAATGTCTTTCTTCATAAGAGGTGCTGTGGACGTGGTGTGTCTTAACAGCAACAGAAACCCTAATTAAGACAATTAGCACGGCCCCTGTGCAAGGATGATATGAAATTTGTGAGGCATTTTATACTTTAAAAAACCGTCATGACAGAGCTGGATTTCTGGCTCAGTTAAGCCCACTGTAATGTTGGGAAGAAGATCTAAAAGTAATATCTGTCCTATTAAAAGATTCAATTAAGCATCTGATTTCTAGATACATGCAAAAAAGGCATTTAAAGGAGAGAGCTATGCTGTTACTAAAATGATGTCATAAAATAAAATGACAACAGATATTTGTAATATATCTGCAGATGTATAACCTTATATATGCCATATGATAACTGTAATATATATATCATACTGATATGTGGGTGCAATATATGTCTACATTTACATATATATTACTTATATTCTTAGAGAAACAACAGAAGAAAATATCAGAATGTTTATAGTTTTGCCAGGTAATGGTTTGAGAATGATTTTTGCAGCTTTATACTTACTTTTATATTATTTTACTGAGTTTCTGTGAAGTTTGTGATTTTGGTAATGAGGAGAATCAGTATTTATTGAAACCCTTGAGTGGAGATGGTCCTCTGGAATTCCTTTTGAGAGCAGGACTTCTCTGAACATAACACAGGTAAAGAGGCAGAGATGACGAAGTTGGTTGCAGATTTGTGTATTCATCCCGTAATAAATTCTAAAATCCCTCAGGTAAAGAAAAACATAGTTTAACACCCAGAGGCTTCAACAGGTGCCTTTCTCAGGGCTGAGAATATTTTTCAAAGATCAAGACAAACCCGGTGTGGTGTTTATCTCTTTAATCCCAGCACTCAGGCTGGTGAATCTTGTGAATTCGAGGCCAGCCTGATCTACAGAGCAAGTTCCTGATCTACAGCCCGTGCTGTATATGAGGCTCTGCCTCAAAAGAAACACACACACAATCGCAAAGATGCTTGGAGATGAGGAAAGGATGACAACTTCCCAACTTTCACTTTTATTCAAGATTTAGCTTTAATCCCTAAGGTAAGAAAAGCATGGAAAGACAGAAGGGAAAACAAAATTTTGGCTTCTCAAAAAAAAGTGTGGCTTTCAATACTCAACAAATTTCCCAGTTATCACTACCTACTAGAAATAGGTTATATATCTATAGATACAGAAAGAGGTTAGCAGGAAGCAGACAGCAGCCCTTTTTAGAACTAAAATCCCTACCACAGTCTTTGCAAATACAAATCCCATAAAGATCATGTGGAATGGAAAAGGAGCTTAAAGGAAATGTGGAGAAACTGTTTTTGGTCTCAGAGTATGAAAATCTTGAGTAAGATACAAAAAAATTACAGGAAAAAGTTAACAATCTATCATAAAAATAAAATTTTTATTCAGCGTTAGAAAATGAAAAGATAATATACAAGGTAAAAAATTGACATGAGATTAGAAGTCATATATAAGTAGATTTCACAAATCAATAAGAAAAAAGTCAAGCAACCCACCAAATTTAAAAGTAAGGAACTGTAATTAGAAAAAGAACATTAAAATTATGATGTCTTGATTCAAGCAATCAGGATCAACCTCACAAACTGGATTCCTTGTTGGAGAAATGCTGGGCAGCTCTCCCCAAGACAAGGGCAGCACTGATAGGAAGGGAAGGCCATTGGATGGAGGCAAGCTTTTTTCCCCCAGAATATGTAAATGTCAGTACTTTTTCACAAAGACCACAGCTCTTGAGAATAATAAACAGTGGCTGAAAGAAGTAGTGGGGATGGGCCTCTAGAATCTCTGGAGATTAGTTCCTATCTACACATAGTCACAGGAAAAGCAATCTCCATTCAGGGTCTGACCAAGGAAGTTCAGCACACCAAGGCAACGTTTGTTAGAACCCTCAGTGTCTGCAAATATCTCAGTTACCCTTGTACGATATAAATCCAGTGGTTCATTTTCAGAATTTCAGTATCCTGGTAACCAGCTTAGGTCCAGCTATGGATAAACAAGAAAAGCTGGTCCTGCTGGTAGCCTGTTAAATTCGTTCTCCACCCAAATTCTGCTAGTCTAGCTAGTTCCACCACACAAACGAGAAGTTTATGGTAGACAGCACTGACAGTTGCTGGGTGAAGGATCTATGGTAACCTTTGAGGTAGTCATCAATCTGAAGTCAGTTCAGGGACTCTCTCCTTTCTTGCTTTGGGTCTTAGCTTGGGTCATCCTTCTGGATTCCTGGGAATTCCTCTAGAGCCAGGTTTCTTGCTAACCCCATCATGGCTCCCTCAATCAAGATATTTCTTTCCTTGCTGTCATCTCTGTCCTTTGCCCATCTCGGTCATCCTGTTCTCCTCCTCCTTTTGTGCCCTCCCTTCTCCTGCCACCCCCATGCTCTCAGCTTTCTCGGGAGATCTTATCTATTTCCCCTTCCCAAGGGGAATCTATGTGTGTTTCTCTTAGGGTACTCTTTGTTACTTAACTTCTCTGGGGTTGTGGACTATAGGCTCGCTATCCTTTGCTTTACAGCTAGTATCCACTTTTGAGTGAGTATATACCATATTTGTCTTTCTGGATCTGGGTTAACTCACTCAGGATGATTTTTTTTCTAGTTCCATCCATTTGCATGCAAATTTCAAGATGTCATTGTGTTTTGCCACTGGGTAGTACTCCATTGTGTAAAGAAGCAGAGTTCCACAGCAGAGCACTGAACTGAGCTCCCAAAGTCCAGTCAAAGAGTGGGAGGAGTGAGAATGCAAACAAAGAGGTCAAGACCATGATGGGGACACTTACTGAAACAATTTACCTCAGCTAATGGGAGCTCACCAACTCTAGCCAGACAGGGAAGGAACCAGCATAGGACCAAACTAGGCCCTCTGAATGTGAGTGACAGTTGTACGTCTGGGACAGATTGTGGGGCCACTGGTAGTAGGACCAGGGTTTATCCCTAGTGCACTGGCTCTTTGGAACCCATTCTCTTTGGATGGATACTTTGCTCAGCCTAGATATAGTAGGGAGGACCTTGCCCTTCCTCAAAGCAATGTGCCTTACCCTCTCTGAGGAGTGGACGAGGTGGGGGGTTAGGTAGAGGGAATGAGAGGAGGGGAGGGAGTGGGAACTGAGAATAGTATGTAAAATGAGAAAAAGCAGTATTTTTTTAAATATAAAAAAGAAAATCACTGACAGTTGAGGTTGCCTAATGACCTGCAGCTATGGCAAGGCCACATGTTTGGTACACTTTGAAATGCACAGGATGGAACACAGAGGCGAATCCACACAGTCTTTGTTGAGAAATGGACAGATGTAAACGTCGGAAGGCAAGACATAGATGACGCAGACAGTACCCTGCTCATTACCAGGCAGTGAGGAGATGGGGTGGGAATAAAAAAATTGGTCTATGATCCAAAACAAAATAAAATAGAAATTATCCAGGCATGGTGGCTCACAACAGTACTCAGGTAGCAGAAGTGGGTGGATCTCTGGGAAAGCCTGCCTGGTCTACATAGCAAGTTCCAGGTCAGTCAGGACTGTATAGTGAGTCAGAGTCTCAACAGCAACAAACCTGTCCTCAGGCAGCATGCCTGCCACTCTAGCTGTGTCCACCTCTACAAAATCATAAAATACTCTCCATCACCTTCACGGCTCTGGGTCTCCAGTGCTATTATTATGAAGGGGGAATCCGTGTTTCTCACACTCTGGCCCTGAGCCCAGATACGGTTGTCTTCTCTATCTACACCATGCACACTGACACACGCCACTCTAGTCCAATCTGGTGGTGTCTGTGTCCCCAGCTCTCAAGAGACTGAGGCAGGAAGATGAAAAGTTCAAGGACAATATGGAAACTTAGTGAGTCCCTGTCTCTAACTAAAAGAGGAGAACTTGAGATGTGGCATAATGGCAGACTCCAGAATACATGCTCCAGCCCCTTGATTTGATACTCAGTACTGCAAAACATAAAAAGTTAAAATTAAAATTGAGAGAACAAGAACAATTATGCTTTTATTAAACCAAGATTGAATATCTAGAGTTCTAGTAATGGGGCTACTAAAATCGAGAAAGAGAGTCCTTCTACAGAACTCCTACAGTTACACAGCTGACAATTCCGTCTGTAATGGAACCCATGTTGAAGAATGTCCAGAACACAGAAATCACTATACTTAAATTTTCCGGATCTCATTTCTAAGCATCTCTCAGAATCAATTAGCTGTTATGAGGGTAAGAAATAAAGCTAGAGAGTGAGACACCAGTGGTGATTTAAGATTCTGGGATGGTTTTTGTGTGGTTGTTTTGGCCCTGTCTTTGTTTAGTGCCTTAGAGACCTGGGGAAAAAAGGGGAAATTTGTGATTTTTTAGGTATTTCTTCTGAGGAACTTACCACATATATTAGCACATAAAGGCCTGGAAAAGTTTTGCAAAACAACAACAATAATAATAATAATGATAATAGTAATAATGACCTAGTTTGGGAAACCCTGAACCAAGCCAGCAAGGTGAGGATTGTTAGAAGATTGTTATGGTTAGCTTTGAGAACTTGACACAACCCAGAGTCTCAGTGAGATTTGCCTACATTGGGTCGGCCTATGGGGTTAGTGTCTTAGCTTAACTGATGTGGTAAGACACTACCTACTACAGGTAGCACGACTCCTTAGTTGAGGGATCCTGACCTTTCCAAGAGTGGATCGGTTGAGCTGAACACAAGTGAGTATGCATGCATGCATGACTCTTGACCATTACTCTAGATGTGATAGGACTAGCTGTTTGAAGTGCTTTGACTTCCCTACAGTGATGGAGTGTAGCCTAGAAAATGAGTCAAAATAAATCCTTTCTCCATTAAGTTGCGTTTTGTCACAGTGTTTTATCACAATGACAGAAATAAACAACAACAACAACAAAGATTAAACTCAATATAAGAACACTGTAAACACACTAGATACAAAACAATTAGCTTAGGGTAAAAACAAAGGCCACAGAGAAGTGATCCTCAATCTCAATTAAAAGTCTTTATTAGGTTGTTTGTTTGTATGGTTGGTTGGTTGGTTTTGTTTGGCAAGGTCTGGCTACATAGCCACTCCAGTGGCCATCCTATCTCAGGCGCCTAAGTAGTGAAATTACATACATGCACTGCCATTCAAACATGTTTAACATGCGAATCTGTGCTTTTGCAAAATTCTGTGGGTGCATACTTGAAACCAGTACAGTGTCAAACCACAGTGAGAGCTCTGCACTGCTAATTCCGGCTCGCGTGCTTTTCTCCAAGGAGCGTGCCCTTCCGACTTGGCGGCCATGAGAAGCACCTGGCAGCAAAGCTGCAAGAGATGGTAGAGGGTCCAAGTCCAGTGTGAAATGGTGGGCTTCGCTGGTAAACAGGAAGGTTCACTACTCACTCTGATGTCTAGCAGTATCCAGAGGGAGTCAAAGGTTTCAAATCAACTGGAGAGAGAATTAAGTGGAAGCAACAGCTCAGTGAGCAACTGTCCCGGGAGTGAGCCTGTTTTCCTGAAGGGTTTTCTTTCCTGTGTAATTCCTCATTTCTGGATGAATCAGGGGCAAGTAAGAGCTGAGGAGAGATCTCTCTTGCTGTTTGCTGCAGTAGAGCACATTGAAGAACTTACGAGTTTCTCCAAAGGCATAACTACCTCTTCAATATGTTCTGGAAGAACGGGGGTAACAGAAAATGTCATTTGCTACTCTATCCAACAAGAAAGATTCTGGCCATAAGAAATAGAGTCTTCCTCTTATATTACCATGGGGATACAGCAGGGTATCACTGAGAGAGGAATTGTACAATATCAATGAGAGATTTGTACAATAATTACCAAAATTTTACATCTAGCATTTGTATTCCTAGGTATCAACTCCAAAGTTGTTCTGGTAGAGAACAAGAAAAGAACACATAATTATTTCTACTCAAAACCTCTAGACTGAGAAATTTCATGTGACCCTAAGTAAAAAGGGTTATCAAATAGGTATACAAATTAAATATTTTGTGATAATGAATCACAAAGAAAATTATTTTAAAATAGTTCTTTGGGATAGATAGTACATTTATTACAGAAGAAAGTGAATTTGCATACTAATGAGATGGATGTGTTTATTTTTACATAAAGAATTAAATCTTTGCAGAATATTTGAGAGCATCTTCAACACATTTCATGTCAATATTTTAATTTTATAATCATTAATCCCATGAATACCACTTCACAGAAATACAAAAATTCAGAAGTGTGTTTACAGCTATTTCAGAACTTGTTGGAAATTTCATCCTAATTCTGAACCAAATTTATTGAATACTTTTTTATGAACCTTAAGTCATCAACTCAAGCAGCAATTTTTAAAATCATTCTAACACAGCACTAATAATATTTATTATTCTATACAATACACATGTAACACAATGATATATATCATATATCAAATTGTATGTTGTATTATATGTAGTATACATGCAGGTGAAGCACACACATACCCACTAAATACAATAAAAGCATAAGAATGAAAAATAGTTGTGCACTAAAACTTACAGTAGAAAACTCTTCTAAGTAACAAATACCTAAACCAAGTCCAGATAAACTATGATATAGCCACAGAACCTGTGCTGTGCCATTAAAAGTGATAAGAAATATGTTTATATGCTATTCACAGTTAATAAGGTATGTGTAGTAAGCTAATTGTTACCTAAAGCAAGAAGTAGATAGCGGATGGATGGATGGAGACGATAAATGGATAAATGTATAGATAGGTAAGACCTAATAAGCAACTAATGGGTTAAATCTAATTTTACTTTTGAAGCACACACTAACTTACAGGGAAACAATTTTAAAGTCCTTGTTGTGTTTTGGGAAAATAGGGAAAGGGGGACTGAGACAGATGCTGAATTTTATTGAATTTGTCTTATTTGTAGATTTGACTTTCACACCCTGTAAATATTTGACACACTTTTAAAATAAAAATAAAAATTTAAAGTAATTTTTAGAAAGGGAAAATGAAAAATAACTCCAACCCTGAATAGTTGGTAAAACAGCAATGGCAGCCTTGTGATAGGAAAACTACACAACCCATGTGTCTAGGTGGGGGAAACCATAGCAAAAAAGGAAGCTGAATTCAGTAGGTATGGAGCCCATGTCTTTAACCCCATCACTAGAGAGGCAGAGGCAGAAACATGGGGATCTCTATGAGTTCCTGGCTGCACAATGGGATCCTGCCTCCAAAAGGAAAGAAAGACGGGGGGAGGGGAATAGGGGCAGGAGAGGAAAGATGGAAGAAAGAAGGAAGGAAGAAAAAAATTCATTGACTGCTTGTATAGTCATCGTCTCACTGGTGCTGGGCCCTGTTCTTCAGTGAAGCCACTGTCCCATTACAGGCTGACTGGGACTGCTGGCGAAGGGAAGATTCAGCTGAAGACTGAAGAGAGGGTGGAGCTCTTTTGTCATTTGACTTTAAACTCCTGATCTTCACATCTCTACCTTCTGGTGGCTGAGATCACGGGACCATGCCAATATGCCAGGATTAAGATTAAAGCGTTCGTGTGAAAATTCTGTTTTTACTTAGGAATTGACAGCATCCCTGTGGGAGGGATGGGGCAGGGGGATGCCTCCCAGCTCTGTCAGCTGAGGTTGAGAAGCATCAACACAATCTGTCAAGAATTGCTCTCACCCATATTGGAAAATCCAGTAGCCTGGAAAAGCTGCGCATCTGTGATGCTGGTACTATGGAGGCTGAATCAGGAGGAACGTGAGTTCAGGGCCTTCCTTCGCTATATAGCAAGAGTCTTTGCGGGGAAAGAAAAGAACCTTTTAAGCAGTAGTTAGTCCACATGTGAGGCAGAAAGAGTGCAAAGGAAGCCTGAGGCCTAAGAGCCCTTGCAGTGGACAGGAAGAAAGCCACATCACCTACCAGGTGTGTTCAAAAGACTTCGGCTTGACTCAGGAAACAAATCATCAGTATGTGTAGAACTCCAGCTCATAGAAATGTATCAAAGATGTTTAAGTACACGAGTTTGTGATGGCGCTTCAAGAGTAGATAGAAAGCCAGAAATGCTGCTATTTTAAAAGTAAGCAGAAGGGAAATGAAGTCTTTAGCTAGTCTTACCCCTGAGCAGCCAGAAGTTGATAAGAAAGGTTTGTCTTTATGAAATCTTCTAAACATACAGGGTTAAGCCAGCAGCACCTGCCTGCCGATGTTTCCAAGGAACAAATTTGTACGTGTCAATATTAATCATTAAAGACAAACCCAGAAGCCAGCCCACAGTCCCTGCCTCTAGGTAGGAGAGGAAATACCATTCATCAAACCATCTTTCAAAGCGATCCCATCTACATCAGGCCAGCCTTTGCATACCTAACCCATGCAAATTCCTTCTCTGGGAAGACAGAAGCAATGTGTTCATCCTACTTACAAGACCCCAATGACAAACCAAAGGAGGTTGGTTCCAGGGGAGTTTACCCTAGAGAACAGGTGAGTTTTGCTGGACCTACTTCTGGAGCAAGAGTTACTGGCAGGAACGTCGGACCATGCCACATAGATGCCGCCAGCACCATTCACGCTGTGAGAATCCCAGACAGCTTGCAGTGTAATTAGGTGATGGAGAGAATCGGGAGAAGTGCAGGTCTCACCCAAATACTGATTCAAGCATGTAAACTTGCAAAAGCTGGAAGACAGGAAGACAGTCACACACAGCACGAATGGAATCATTGGAGCTAGTAAAGAATTGTCACAGTGTTAAGGACAGTAACAGTACTACTGTATCTGCATTTAAAAATATAATGAAGCAGAAATCTGACTCCCTTTCCGGCCAGGCTGATCTCATGTGAACAAAAGGATGGAGAAAGTACAAACAGAAGACTTTTAGAGAGCCCTCCCTCCCAAATTCGGAGAAACCTATTAGTGGAATACCAGCAGATGTCCTAAACTGCAAAGTCCCATTCCCTCTCAAGATTCTAAAGCTATTCATACACTGTTCAACTCTTTTATGTCACCAGCGGAGTTCCTCTGGTGAATTACAGCCTTCTGCCCACTTTGGGACTATCCATTATAGATGCAGCCGGCAGTCAAGATGTGGCTGGCTCCTCTCACTCGGTGTTTCCATCAGTAGATTTATAATGAGAAGAAAATGCATTTTTCCCTGATCCCAGGCAGGGCTCCCTCCAAATGATCGGGGTTGTTCTAGGGACAATTTGCAAAGCCTTCTTCCAACCACACAGCAAACAGCCCCCGACCCTGCTAGCTTTTTAAAATCTACTAAACAATGTGAAGCCACAGTTTCATTTTTTCCTCCCTGGCTGGAGATGGTGGAAATGTTCATCACACAGTGGGAAGTCGTATGTGAAACAGGTGTTTTATTCCCTAGCAGGTAAAATGGGTTTGATTCCTGAGAGAGGCAGGCATTTCAAGGTATCAGCGAGAGGTCCAGATGGTGCGTATTTTCATATCTAATATTATATAAAAGATTTCGGATGTATCCTGACTCTTAACAAAACCATAAATTCCCAGCTTATTGCCCAGCTGAATGGCTCTGGAAGCTACTAATTAGTGTAGCTCTTCTTACTCGTCTCAGGATCACTAGACCATCAGAGCCTTTTTGTGTTTAGCTTCAGTTAAAAGATAGAGAGTTCCAGTGGAGGAGCCCCTCCCACATAAGGGCCAGGTGCCTGCAGAACATTTGAACTTTAGGACATGCAAGTATTTACCAAGCAGGGGCAGAGTGTAGGTGAAGATTTTAAGAAAAAGCCCAGTTTGTAGAAGGCGGAAGTTTCCCCTGGTCACTTCTTCTGTACGTCACTCCTGAAAACACAATTGACTGTCTCTTGACAATAATGGTTCAAAAGGAAAAGTCACTGCAAGTCTGTCGTGAACTGGCATTTCAGAATGCTGCTCATGGCCTCTGATCCAGTGTGTTCTTATGACCCATGCTTGGGCACAGTGATACCAGCTCTTGGTCACAGATAAAACAAATGGGATGGAGAGAGCCTCAGCTACTCGTTCAAGAGTCAGCCTAGCTCTCACTGTAGCCCGGTTCCGCTCCCCACCCAAATAGCTTCTAAGCTTTCAGGTTGTGTTGTTCCTGTTGCCGCTGCTCGTTTCATGCTGGGGTGTTGAGTTTCTTTCTTTGTTTTGTGAATTTGTGAAGACAAGATCTTTGTATGTAACCTAGGTTGGCCTCAAACTTTCAAACTTCCTGCCTAATCTCGTAAAGGTTGAGATTACCACTACTATGCCTGGTGTAGGGATTAAACCCATGTCTTCACACATGCTAAGTATGTATTCTACCTCTGAGCTCCACCCCTCCTTCTTCCTTTATTCATACATAGAAGACCAGAAGGGACTATGCTTGCTGAGTATAGAGGAAACCCTTGTAAAAGTCCATGCAATATGTGCCCAGCACCGTTGTGAAGACCAGTCAGCTCTATGACAGGTTCTAGAAAGCAGCAGTCTAGGTATTCATGAAGTGCCTGCGCAGAGTTTAGCTTCCTAACCTGGACTCTTGCCTCCTTAATCACTGTATCAACCTCAGCTACATGAAGGGCACATAGTCCTCTATGTGTGTCAATGCACTGTGTAGTGTGGAGAGAGAAAACCCATGGGTGCTAAGACTTCATGGGGAATGTTAGGGCTGTGTGAACAGGGAGAAAAGTCAACAGATGTGCTGCCTGCCTCCCTCCATGTGTGTACACACACACACACACACACACACACACACACACACACCATCTCAGCGTCCATGGGCACTAATCTCTACTAATGTCTTTCCATTCAGCATCGTCCTCCAGAGCACACAGTGCAGAAAGTGAGGCCAGAAGAAGGTCTATCTTGTCCCTGCCCTTCCACAGCTGCCCTAGTAACACCTCTCTTGTTCATGTGGTCCTGTCACCTCCAGGTTCAGTGCTCTCGTCTCCTCAATTCTGAGATACTAGCTAAGTATTTATCTCCCCTTAGAAATTAACTTCTTTGTTTTACATATGTGGAAGGAACATGTTTTTTTGTTTATAGATGTGTACACTCTTGTATGTGGAGACTTGAGCTTGGTGTCTGGAATAATTCTTGATCAGACTGCGTCTCACTTCATTTCCTGAGACAAGGTTTCTCAGTTTAACCTCCAGCTCATAGATAAGACTCATCTTATGGGCCAGCTTGCACTGCAATTGCCTATTTCACCTTCCCCATGCTAGAATTGCAGGGAGGCTGCCATGCCCACCAGCATTTACTTGGGTGTTAAGTAGCTAAACTCTAGCACAACCCCAGCACCCCACCTAGCCATCTCCCCAGCTCTAAAAATCAATTTCTTGATGTCAGTGCTTATGCTCAGGTCATGGCTCGGAAAATGGCCTCATCAGAATAACAAGGCAAAGATGATTTCATTTTTGGAGGGTTATGATTGACTGGATAGAAGCTCTTTAAAACAAGATCTTTGGAATATGTCTTAAAAACTTTATAGCATGGGCATAATCTGCAGATTCTAAAATGAAAAGTCAACCCAAGAGTACCCTAAAGAAGTGGCGGTGCTTCTGAGTAAGTTCTGGGGAATGTTGCTCATTACTGTATCTTCCAGCTATTTAATTTTGTTGGAACAGCACTGGTGCACTAACTTCTGCAAACTGAAGTTGCCTGAAAAATCTCTAAGTATGTGAAAAATTCTTCCTACTGGCTGATTTGACAGCCATCATTGTGGATAGGTAAGATGCTGCAGCTCGATAGCTATTTATCACCCACCTCTTAGGCCGGCCTCATCCTCTTGACTCTCCAGTCAAGGATCTAGGATGGGTTAACTAGACAGACTACTAGTTTTCAGCAACTTAAAGTTAAGAATGTCCTTGGATCATATCTGAAACTTGAAGCACAGTTGCCTACCTACTGAAAGCAGCCTGACAGCTCCTCCAGTGTGCTAAGGAGTGCACTCACTCACCACTGGGTTTTGTTCAGTGAGTAATAGGAGCTCACCCAACAGCTCTCATAGTGGGTCGTGTCCTTGGGTCACCAAAATCCATGCCATGGTCATTCATATCACCAGTCTTAGTTATTTCAGAGCAGCGACTGTTTTGGTTAACACTTTCTAATAGATCAAAAACAGGAAAAGTCAAAGCCTTTGACTTACGGCCCTGGTGGTGATTCTCAGGCATGATTTTGTCTTCACTATAGTAAGTTTTTGTTTTGTTTTGCTGTTGATGATGTTGTTTTTTTTTCTGTAAGTTTTTTTTTTAAAAAAAAGTTGATTAACAGGGGTCCAAGCATGGGGAAAACTTCTTCCCTTTCTGCTTGGGTGTGATCTGAAGAAGTGATCTGGGAAAGGGAGGACAAGCTGGCCCTAGCTCCAACCCTGGGCTGTGGCTCCAGAGGCTGCCTCCATTTCTCTACATGTGTTTTGGGCCTTAACATGCCCCATTCCTGCGATATTTTCATTTCATGTTCTTAGTCTCTTAATGCTTGAGCAATTCCAAACTCTCATATTGAGGCAATTCCCAGGTCTCAGTCCTAAAGCATTGTGTTTCCCTTTCAGCCCTTTAGAGGCACGTGTGCTACGGAAGGCGCTGAGTCCTCCCTGTCAATCCAATTTGCAATAAGCAGTTCCCCAGGTGCACCCATTCCACAGTCCCATGTTGCTTTGCGCCTGCTCGGCATCCTTAGGGGGGAAGTATTTGGATTGCGTTTTCATCTCCGAAAAGATACTCTAGCCACAAACAAACCAGTCATCTGTCTGTTAAGCTGTATTTAGAACAAATCACTGCGAAGCACAACAAGCCACCAACAACAAAAGAGCTATGCTTATTTCTTTCTAGACTTTTAACAAAATGTTTGATGTTGTGGAGATTTCCAAACAATTAATGTGAAATTGGGGACTGTTGTTCACGGGATTTATTTACCAAGTGTAGAGAACTCAGCTGGAGTGTGGCTGCAAGCGAGGCTTCCGATGAAATGGTAGCTGAAGAATGGCAAAATCTGTGAGCCCTTTCCTGAGTGGCAGTACATTTTCACAGAGATAAACTGCTCACAGGTGTCACATTGCCGAGTATGGAAGACCCTGGAAAATATACCCCTCTCAGCCAAAGGGGGCATGTTGTTTCAGAGTTGCAATCAGGAGGTTGTTCCAAGTAGGTTGGGAGGCCTCCTGGCACTTTGTAGTGCTCTCCAGGACACAAAGCAAGGCAGACACAATTGTGCATGCATTCACATGGACCAGGTAAAGGCACACACAATTGTGCATGCATTCATATGGACCAGGTAAAAGCACACAAAATTGTGCGTGCGTAAAGCAAGGCACACACAACTGTGCACACATTCACACAGAGCAGGTAAAGGGAGAATGTCTAATAGGAGTTATATAAAAGTCAGATCTCATACTATAGAGTCCAAGATGCTCAGAAACTTTACAAATCCACTATGGGATGCCCAGAGAGAAGCCAGATGTTTCTCTTGAGCAGTTTCTGGGACTCTCTGCGCAGGCCCTAGAAGGTCTGCCAAGTTTTTGTTCTACCGGGCAGGGCAAAAAGAGGCCAGGAATAAAAAAGGATGCATCTGTACCATACAAAATAGTAAAAATGAAATAGAGAAGGTGTGAAGTTAGACAGTGCATTTATGTGCTGAAAAGCAATGCCAAGAATAATTGTTATGGGCCTGGCTCCTAGAGGCGAGATTTGTTAACAAAACTGTCTCTAAATATTTATGCTCAGCTAAATAATTGCTAAATAATTCCAGATCTCAACTGGAAATATGGAATCAGGACTAGTGCAAATTAGTAAATCTCTGAGATAGTGTAATGACATTTTATTCTGTTCAATGATACCTTTCAACTTTGATCATACAGCTGGCATCCCTTATGTGAGTCTTTTCAGGCCCCACACAAGAAGGCTTCCTTTGGAAATGTTTCCCTACAATAAACAAAGCCCTCACAGCAGTCCATTTGTCAATATCATTTGCTTTAAAATTATTAAAAACATACAGAGGTTTGTGCTCTCTCTTGTGACAGGCATTGTGTGTTCTTTCGATTTTGAGTCTTGCGGTCTAGGGGGTGAAGGAAGGATGGACCAGAATGTACTTCCTCATCACCTTTGACCATCACCTTCCTGAGGCCCAATGTGTGTTTCTAACTTCAATTTTAGGGCCCTGACTGGTGCTTAGTAAACTCAAGATTAAAAGTAGTGCTCCAATCTACAGATAGTGGAAGAAAATCTTTTGAATGAAGCAAGAGACAGAGAGTGTTGTGTGTCATGTTTAATAAAGTTCCTGCCTTCTGGCATCCCAGCAGGAAACCAGAGCAGGGTTTTGATCCCAAAGTGAGATATTTTAAATTCAAAGGGAATCGGTTGAAATGACAACCTATATTTATATTTATTTATTCTGTGTACATATGATGAAGAGAGCCAGGGTTTTGAATGTACTCTGCCATAAACAGGCACTATGATGTCACTTTCTGTCTTTGAGATGTCCCTCCATCTGTAATAGGAGAAGGGATACAATGCTGACCAGACATCCCAGAGAGGTCCACGCTGAAGTCACTCATCACTGACTTTTTAACACCCTTCTACAGATAGTCACAGATACAGTCTACAGAGTCACAGATAAAGGACATAAAGGAAGAAAACATTTCAGGTGTGCAACTGGAGGCTTGAAGTTGAGACCTGCATTTTAAAAAATTAAATTAAATTTATTACTCATGTATGATGAGTGTGAAAGTGTGGGGGTGGGCATGTGCCATGTCACACTTATGGAGAGCAGAGAACTTTCTGGAGTCAGTTTTCAACTTCTTCCCTGGGATCCTGGACACGAACTCCGATGAACAGGCTTGCAAGGCAAGCACTTTGCCTACTGAGCCATGTCACTAGCCTTGGTTATTACTGCATAGAAGAAACCTTGGCCATGGCCATTGCTTCCTCACCATAGCAACTTGAGCTGC
Organism: Myodes glareolus; assembly: GCF_982192425.1. Taxonomy (NCBI): domain Eukaryota; kingdom Metazoa; phylum Chordata; class Mammalia; order Rodentia; family Cricetidae; genus Myodes; species Myodes glareolus. The sequence continues at coordinate 5,677,000 of NC_142043.1, read as the reverse complement.
AGGAGCGCATGGTACCATCAACCTAAGCTCAGTTTGAAGGAGGGCTAAAAAAAAGAAATTATTTTAAGAGCCTAAGAAGTGGAGTTCATCCCTTCCATATCAGATGGAGATGCAGGGTAGAGCTTTTCAGTCTAACCAACACTATTCTGTCCACTAATGCACAAATAACATTATGTTCACTGAAAAAGCTCTAGACTTATTTAAATTAATGTAGACAAAGTTAATGTGTTTTGATATCTGAGCTCTTTCTTCACCAAGGTAGCTCCACACTGTTTACTTTGTGCACAAGGTGATGAAAAGAAGGCTCACTGTATTATATCTTAGAACTGTGGCTTCAAGATTGTTTTTCCCCTTTAGCAGGGAAGCCATGGCTCTCAGCCTGTGGTTGGTTCTCATACCGCAATACTCTAAGGCATTCCTCTGCTTCAAGCTGCTATTGTTTCCAATCTGGAGATAAATGAACACTTGGTAAAGTTACTTTAATAGTACTAATATTAATTCTATGCTAGAGTAATTTATCCATTAGGATCAGCTAGAAGGGCTGTGCTGAAGCTTGGACATCTCATACACTCTAGGTCAAAGTCAAAGGTCTGTGATTAGGAAGAAGCTACCACCTCCCTCCCTGTCTTCTCATTCCTGCCAAGAATTATTATCACAGAATACTTGCTGGTTTGTGAGCTTTGTGGATCAATGAATATTTTAGCAAATAGAGTGATCCAAAACACAAAACTGTTCTGTAAACAAACATTGAAGAGTATGCTAAATATTATATAACCAGTTGATTCTGTAAATTTAAATAATGTAGGGAAAAGGAATCGCTTGTTGGATTAGTTTGTTTTGGGTTCACTCTGGCATTGTTTATTATGCAGCATAACAGATATGTCATAAGTTGACTCCTTTGCAACTTGAAAGTTTGAAGAATGTCAACTGATTACTGCAATGACTTATGAGCTGGGAGGCCACAGTGGTGAGAACTTAGATTATATCATGCAAGTAAGGCCTTCTGGGGAGTGGGCAGGGTTGGGACATGGAGGTGGACTCTAGTGGGCAGTACATTCCAAAGGAGTACTGTTACATCAATCTGTGGATGGTGATTGGTACCTATACCCTGCCTCCAATCTTCAGAGAAGAACCTCACTAACGCTCCCTATGAATAAATTATACTCACAGATTTGATTTTCCAACTTGTGACTCAAAACTTTGAAAATACCTAGACAAACCTCAGAAGGGTGGGTTAGAAATGTTGCCACCTGACTGTGGCATTTCTGTGTCCTTGGAGACAAAAAAGGTGGGCCCCTTGGGGCTATTGGAAAACCACTCTTTCTCATGGGTAAACCTTAATTCTAAAGACTTTCTGCTCAAGCCTGATGCCTTTAAGGCAACCCATTCCATTTGTCAAGTTGGGTGATTTCCTAGCAATCCTCACTTGTGGTCAATTCACCCCACTGCTGCTATTCTTAGTGCTCACAATAGCCATTAACGAGGTCCCTTTGGATCGCACCTCCTCCTTCCCCTCTATCTGTGCAGCCCTTGAAATACTTTCTTTATTCCTTCCATAGGTACCCTCTCCTGCCTCTTCTCTTCTTGGCACAATTCTTTCCCAGCTTCCTACTATAGGCTCCATTCTTTTCTTTGTTCTTTTTCTGTTCTTGTGCTGCTGGTGTCTCTCTCTCCTTGCTGGACCACTTCATCACTAAGAGAAACACCAGAGCATCTGCCTGGATTCTGACTGCTCCTGTGTACACAATCCTGGAGTCCTGATTTTGATGACAAAATGGAAACCACAAAGTTGAAAGTTTCCAGTGGTGTCTTCATGAGCACACACGGTGGCTTCTCTTTTATTTGAATGCCTTTTCCTGAGTGCAGGGACCACTTCCCACTTTGGGAATTCTTTCCATCCTTGACATTCATAGTATGCTACTCTCTTATTCTTCAAACTCATGGGTGAACTTTGCTTCGTTTGTTGTCAAAAGCATTTCATAGGCATTTATGCCGTGTGTGTGTGTGTGTGTATGTGTGTGTGTGTGTGATTCACTTTATAGAAATGCAAGCTAAACGTATAATAATCACCATTGCACAGGAGAAGAAGTAGAGGCTGAGAAAATGTAAATGAGTTGCTCAGGAAGTCTTATAACTCATACCTAATGATGCCGATACGAGATATACCAGGGCTGTCTCCAAAGCCTTGGCCTACTCTCTTCAGAAGTGCTGGGGCCTGCGAATGCTTCTTCATTCTGTCTTCACTGCGCCTTTTAACTGTGGCTTCAAGATTTTCTTTTTAAATTTTCTTCTGGACGTATAAGAAAAATTCCTGGAGCTCTCTCAGTCCCACACCTTCTGCATGAGCTGCACAGTTGTGTCCGTGCGTACTTCTTGTTTTTCTGTAGAGTACAGCAGGAAACCTCCAGTGCCTACGGTTTCTCAGGCCTTGCCTTCCTAGAGTCTTTCTTGACCTCCCCTCTCTTAGTTCCAGGGATTCCCCCCTGCATCAGTTCCACAAGCTTACTGATATGCTGTCTGCTCTCTCATTCCAGAGATATCCCCTCCTGAGACCGTGTTCCCTGGCAATGCTGAGAGACTCCACACTTGGCTTTCTCCATCTTGTCACTTCTCTCCCAAGTTTTACTTTTATTTTGGTGTTTCCTTTTCTGGGCTCCTGACAGGGCCTCTGGCTACCTTCCTGTCTGCAAACAGGGTTATGGCACCATGCTGTCCTGCCTGCCTCCTCTGCTCTCCTATCTTCTCACTGGGACTTAGCAACTCTTTCAGCTTAGCTCCCTCCTCTGTCTCTTTCTCCATCCCCCCTCAGGGTTCTTTTCTCAGGCCTACCACTAAGGTAGAAATTCCCCAGAGCTTGGTCTTTATTCTTCTTTTATTTCCTGTCCATGCAGGAGCACTGAGGATTTTTTTTCCAGTTTTGTGAGTTGATATTTTATGATAAAACTCCTATCTCACCTCAAGTTTTCTGGTGGCAGGGAGGCAGAGGGAACTGTGGTTGGTATGTAGAATAAATAAAAAGTTTAAAATAAAAAAATTAAAAAAGAATCATTTACAAAGAAAACTTTGAAACTCAGAAGTCCGATGAAAGAAATGGAAGTAGGATTTTTTGCTATGTAATGAAAATTTAATATATTTTAATTATTGTGAATCCACAGAAATAGAACTCTACTTCAATTTAAAAAAAAGTTTTCTGATGACTCCAGATTTTTCTGTTCAACTCTATTGATGAATATTCTGAATGAGATGGTAATCGATATTTTATACTTATCATAGACAAACTGGAAATTATCTTAATTTGTCTCAGTTATGCCTTGCAGGAATCTTCTCTTCCTTACCCATCACAAGCTCTCAGTGCAGGAATGTATCACTTACCCTTGATTCTTCCCTCTTCTCATTCTCAACCCCAAATCCATTGATAAAGCCAGGCGTCTCTCCTCCAAAGTAGCCTTCAATCCCAGCTAGTTTCTCATCCCGTTGTCCCAATTCTAGCTCTGCTTGGCTTAACAATCAACCTTTGGACAGTTGGTTTGCACTCCACTCTGGCCTGTCCAATGTGTCCTTCAATCAAAAACCTGATTTCGATATTTGGATCAGAACAAGTAATTGCCTTGTATCCCATGAAGTTCAGCACGAAGCACTGCCCGCTATTGTGATTCCTCCTTTGCCCCATCCTTCATCTTTCCCGGTCTTTCATGCTGCTCCAGCCTCACCGACCTCTCTTAACTGGTTATTTCATGTGTCAACCCTTTGGATGTGCCAAACCTTGATTTCTGCTATAGTTAAACTAACTGATGTGTTTTTGGTGCACATCTTACCTGGCCACCTTACAAAAGGTGACCATCCTGTCCCAAATCTCTGTCTCTCTGCCTCTCCCCCTCTCATCTTCTTGAGACAGAGTTTCATTACGTAGCCCAAGCTGGCCTCTAACTCATGGTCTTCGTAAAGTAAAGGGATCTTCATTACTTAACTGCTCCTCATTTTCTCTCTCTCCACCTTTCTAGAATGACACTGTCTAGGACTACTTCCCCACCATGTTTAAAGTGCCCTTCCTCGCTGTGCTTGGAAAGCACATACTGCTATTAGTCTCTTGCATTTGTACTAATATGACCCAGGAATTACATGTGAAAACTTAATTCGGTTCAGTTTGAATGTGAATTGCTGCATGGTGCTAGTGGCTGTTCCAACTAGCAGAAAACTCCTCAAATGTCCGCTCTAAGACAGTAAATTTATCTCATTTGTTCATTGTTGTAGCTCCTGGCTTTTCCTGGTACCTGAGACATGGAAAGTGTCCGGAAATAATCTCTTCAGTTAATACATGAAGGAAGGAGCAGGTTCTGATTGGGACAAGCTTATAGAGGAAGGAAGTTACTCCTTGCTGTGTGCTTTGTGCATAACACAGCTCCTCCCAGAAGAAAAGGCTGGTCTTGGGTTTCCTGAGTTCTCTCATTAAGATTCTAACCCTGAAAACGTCTAACTGTAAATTAAATTTTTGACCATGTTGAAAACATGCTTGATTCTTCTGCTGTGTTTTGTTAGCCAGTGGTACAATTACGCTATCTATTGTGTTATCATGCCTAATTAATGAATTAATCAATTTACTCAATTCTCAAGCAGAAAGATATTCGGCTTTCTAGTGTTGCCTACTAATTATGCAGTAAATCAAGCCTTTGAAGAGATTCAACAGTCATTCATTTTCCATGAATTAATCTTTTTTTAACTTTCTTCTCTAAGGGTGAGAAAATCATGTAAACATGGACTCAAGTATACATGACATCTGAATGCTAAGAGCATGCAGAAGGTGTATCTGAATATGAGAACTCCGTAATTACATCTCCAATTGAGTAGCAAGGTCACTGGACACCAAGTTGCTATCTGTGTCACAAACGGCAATAGAGCCTGAGGAGCAAAGACAGACAAATTTTTTCTAGAGAATGATAGCAAATAAAATATGCAAGTGCTTAAAAAAAAACCTAGAATAAATATCTAACTTATACCTTTCCCCATTCTGTTATCAGCACCTACCTGGAGGGACCTAACATGGTTATTGCCTTTGGGTTTTTACTGCTGTGAAGAGACACCATGACCAGGGCAACTCTTTTAAAGGAAAACACTTAACTGGGCTGGGTTAAAATTCAGAAGTTTAGTCTATTAGCGTCACGGCAGGAAGCATGGTGCTGGAGAGGTAGCTGAGAGTTCTACATCCAGATCAGCAGGCAACAGAAAGAGTGAGCCACTGGGCCTTGTTTGAGCTTCTGAAACCTTAACCCCCCCACACACAGTGGCACACTTCCTCCAATAAAGCCATGCATACTCCAACAAGGCCACATGTCCTAATCCTTTCAAATATTGCCACTTCCTATAAGCCTAGGGTGTCATTTTCATTCAAACCACTACAGTTACTAATAACCACTGTGATTCTACAATTTTATAAGAAGCTTCTCTATGCCAACAGCTAAAGCCCTCACTCACAGCATGCACGTGGTTCTATTTGATCAACAGATCAAAGATAAAGACTTATGGTTTGTGAACAATGAAGCTGTTATTTGTCCCTAAATCTAACTCAGAAATTTGTGCTCTTTTTTGAAATTTTTATTTAATTTAATATATTTTAATTAAAGTATAAGTATATCACTTCCACCTTCCTTTTCCACCTCCAGCTACTCTCATGTCCCCTTCTCAAAATGCTAACTTCTTTTTCATTTAAAATGAGAGATAGATGATTGGAAGGTAGGTAGATAGAAGATAGATAGATAGATAGATAGATAGATAGATAGATAGATAGATAGATAGATAGATGATAGTAGATACATAAGTAGGTAGGTAGATGATAGACCAATGATAGGTAGATAGGTAGATAGATAGATAGATAGATAGATCGATAGATAGATAGATAGACAGGCAGACACACAGATATATAAATACAGCCTGTTGAGTCAGTTGTTTGTAGGTCTAGTTGTTTGTAGGCCAATTCTCCACCTCTCAGCAGTCATTAGTTGCTGCTAGTTCTTTGTCTAGAGGTGAGACCCCTTAGATTTCCTCTTTCCACATTAGCTTGTCTATTGATCTTGTTATTAGTCAGGTCTTGTTTATGCAACCAATTCTGAAGAGTCGGCCTTACAGCAGACTTCCTGGTGTCCCAGCTCTTACAGTCTTTCCACCTCTCTTCCATGATGTTCACTGAACCACAGAGGCAGGGATTGTGCTGCAAACACAGAGGCAGGGATTGTGCTGCAAACACATCTGTTGGAGCTGGGCTCCCCACCGACTGTTGATCTCTGTATTGTGTCTAGTCTTGGATCTCTATGTGATCCCATTTGTTATAAAGAGATGCTTATCTGATGAGGGCTGATAGCTGCATTTGCCAGTAGCTATAAGATTTAGAATGTGGTAAGAAATTATGCTGGTCTATTAATGTGGCAGCAGTAGATTCTCTTCTAAGAGCTCTAGGTAGCTGGCTAGATTTCTGCTTCTGGGTATTTTTCCCTCCTGGCTGAGAGGGACTTAAAAATCTAACAAGACAACTTTGGGTTACCACTGATGCATGAGTGCCAATATTGCACTTGCATGGGTATCTTGCACGCTAGTCATTGTTTTAGTACATACATGTCATGACTAAGTAAAACTATTAATTGCTTCCCTCCCTTAGCAGCTTACATAGTACTTTCTAATACTATGGAAACTACATGGCGGAAAGGAGACTTTCATACTAGATTCAGCCCCAACAGTCTGAGTACTGTGTTCTAAGGGTACAGTGTCTTCAGCAATAGGGACTTACCTTCATCTTCTAAGAGGAATCAAAGATCATTAGCAATACACTAAATAGCTTGGGGACTCATTTTGACTCCCCTGACCAACTACTCAAAGGAAAGTTTCTTGTTAGTAGTATTGGGATTTTTGTTAATCTGTAGTACTTATGGGGAGCATTGTCAACCTAGTGTCCTGATGTCAGATTTTACCACAATGTTTCTGATATCTTCTGAATGCTAATTTCTCAATTCCAACGAACACCTTTGATTGTGTCAGCAAAAGGTTTGTTTTAGTGGTTCTAAAAAAAAAAAAAAACAAAAAACACGAATGTCCCTGACAGTCATTGAAGGGCTCTCAGACAGCCCTATGAAATGCTCTAAGCCGAGCCTTCACTACTCTCAGCAATCTTGTCTTCCAAGCTCCCATAGAACAGTCCACTGAGCTCTCAGCTACTCCATGGAGTTTTCAGCCCAAAGTTTGAATGACACCACAAAACACATGGTCTGATCTGTCACAGCAACACACAACTCCTTGTACCAATTTCTTAGCTGGGATTTCTATTGCTGTGATAAACATCACCATGATTAAAGCAACTTGGGGAGTAAAGGGTTTATTTCAGCTTATAGCTCCATTTCACAGACCAGCACCAAAAGCAGTCAGGGCAAGACACCGTGGTATCTAAGGATAGGCATCATAAACCACAAGTGCCTTCCCTCCATTCTTGACTCTACTGATGGATAAGCCAAGAGTACACCTCCTGTGTGCTGCAGTCTGAATGTGTTGAAGCCCTCAGTGCACTGCTATTAGGAGGGGGAAAGGAACTGCCTTGCCCCTTCTACCTTGTGAAGACATCATGAGTTGGTGCTAGATTTGAACTAGAAATCAATGGGAGAATCTTTATTTTAAATGCCTTAGCTTCCAGAACTCTAAAATTTAAATTCATTTATATTTCAACTACTTATTTTTGTTAAAATGGCTTGAATGGTTCAGGACACCCTGCCCTCACAGAGACCTCACAGAGGTTGATTGTAGTACTCCATTTAAGGGTGGATGGTGGCCTTGGTTTTCATCTCTGTTGTGAAAAGCAAGCAACACTGATTCATCTAGTCTCTTTTTGTGATAGCCATATGTAGGCAGAAGTTTCTCTCCCACAAGCCACTCCCAAGTAACCACACAGGGGCTTAATATTAATTATAAATGCTTGGCCAATAGCATAGACTTATTATTAGCTAACTCTTACATTTTCAATGAGCCCAAATTTTTATCTACGCTTTGCCACATGGCTTGGTACCTTTTCTCAGAATGGCACGCCCATCTTCTTTCTCTCTGTGTTTCCTCACTATTCTTTACCACCCTTCTTCCCAGCATTCTCAGTTTGACTCTTTTGCCTAAACTTATCCAGCCCAGCTATTGGCCAGTCAGTTACTTTATTAAACTAATCACAGTAACACATATTTACACACTGTAAAGGAATCTTCCACAGGTGTAGATTAAAGAAAGGTCTGAAAAAGGAATCTGATAGTGCCTCACAATATCTACTTCAACTATATATTAAAAGTCAGAAAAATTAAGTCTTGTGAATATTTAAAATGTTACTTCACACACAATAGGGCAGAGTTGACTCTCATCTTCCCGGAAAGTGTCCTTGTCTGGGAGTTACTTTGGTACACATTTGCAGGTCATTCAGGGAGGACCACAGAGCAATCACACAGTGAACACCAGTAGTGTGGGGCACATTCTCTCCTGGGGCTCTTGCCTTTCTTAGACTCTGGGAACTAGAAATCTATAAATGGACTTGGGTCTGCAGTCTGGTGATGGGCTGTGGCTCTCTAGGGTAACAGCTCAATTGGTACCTCTAATCCCCACACCTTAGTGTTTTATTGATTTCTTAAATGAATCAAAGAAGACTTAAGGGATTTGCTTATTAGTTTTAATCCTTCCAAGCCCGTGTTTAATTAAGCACATGCATGGATAGCGCTGAATCAGAGTACCTTGAAAATTTTTGGTTGCTTCATTAGCCTTGAGATCCATTAGAGTTGGCACTTGTCATTTCTAGCACTTTAAGCGTGTACATGAAGTCAGCAGGTGTGGTCCCTTCCTAGGAAAAGAACCAGTACAGTTCTTCCCATTATCCTCTTCTTGAGGCTGCCCAGAATGAGGAGCTCTCCCTGGCACTCTAGAAGTAGATGGAGAGAGTGGACAGACACACATAGCATCTTCTGACTCAGCATTTATTACCCTATAGTTGTGGTGATTAAATTTGATCGTGCATCAGAAGGACCACAGTGTGTTAGAGGCACAGCTGATTGATTGTGCCTAGCCAGTAAGATTCCAGTTCTCTCCAGATTTTGTCTTGCTATTGTTGAGTCTGATCATGCCGTACCCTCTCCTTCTTATAAGGGACTCGGTGTGGTTACGGAGACCATCGTCACTATCACACAGCTGTCTTTTCAGTCTTACGCTGGCCTTGTGTTTTGTGGATCTTAGTCCCTCAAAAAAAAAGTATGAATTTCATTTTGGGCTTTGATAAAGAAACTGCACATTCTAACTAAAGGCAGCCAATGCAAACATGCCCCAGCCCTAAGCCCTTGTGTCTTTTTGGTCATTTTGTGCAACTGAAATGTGGTGCAGACTTTTGTGCCCAGTGGTACTGAGATGGTCTGCCATGGCATCTCTTTTCCTAATAGCTCATATTTTGGGGACTGTTTAACTGCTCAGTATACCACATTACAACTTTTATATGAAGGTTCTTTTCATACAAAAATTAAAAAAGTAAAATAAGGTAACCTCATTACTTTGTACCACATAGCCATTGGGTGCAGAGCCAAAATTCAAGCTTTTAAATGTATTAGGACCAAAACAGCTCAGCTCTGGAGGACAAGAGAGCAGGAAAATACAAACAATATCATCAGAGGCACATGTCAGAATGACTGCAGCTAGTTCAGTCCTTGAGAAATAAAGATGGACACTCATATACCAGGAAGGCACATTTGTCTCCATGATCACAAGCCCGCGTAGTGCCAAAATACAATGAGTCTCCTCGATTATCAGTCTCGCTGACAGCACATTCAACTGGAACAACACTTCCCACAAGTTAGTGTAGTATTCTCTGCTCAGGAAGAAAGGGGTAAGATTCTGGACAAATAAAAGCATACTGTGTCCTCCAACCCTAAACTGTACAAACTCTGTAATCCTTCCTTGGATGTGGGGATGAGATCTGTAAGTTGTAATAAATTCATACATATTTGGAGATTTTGTCTTACAAACTATTTTGTCTGTAGGAGAGTCGACTCTTTAAGCTGTATTTATTTGTTCTGACTTTGAAGCTATAAGGAGAAGATTGTATGCAACTTCTCAGTGAATCAGGGCCTCTTCATCCAGACAGAAAAATGAAGAAAGACACAAGCAGGTTTTAATATCCAGGAGAAAGATAGTCTAAATCTCCTTTTCAACTTAAACCATATGGGCTTACGGAGCAGTTGAAAATCAGTCTGCAAGACATTAATAGCCTTGACTAAATAAAAACAGACACCCAGCTCACACACAAACAGCCAGGAATGAATGGAATGATGAAGATGTACAATCAGCACAAGTCCAAGACTCCATAGCAGGTAGGATGAATCACGTCAAAGGCAAAACCCGTACCTATTATTAATTATGATGGCAACTTCTATCTCATAGCATTTCACATAGCAACTGTAACCAAGAACAGCCGCAGTTTAAGCTGTAGGTGCCTCCTGGGCTGAAAGCAAGCAGGATAGAAGAACACCCTCCACGAGCAGAAAAAACCATTGCCCATCCAAGCAGTCAAACAATCTGCTACTTGCTGTATATGATGCTGGAAAGTAGCATCTTCCATGCTACCAAGTTATGCAGATGGAGCTTGAGCAAGAAGGAAATAAGTGCAGGATCCTAAGCATCTTTGCTGCAAATGCTGTATTTTAGATATAAGCCAATGCCATTAAAAGAATATCACCTTTTCAAACATACTGTTTAATCAGAACATAATCACAAACATCTTTCATCTAGAAAAAAGCAGATAAAAATAGAGTGACAGAAAGGCCAAGAATTTTTGTGAGAGAATTTTACTTAACATTAAATGTATCAAGATGGATAGATGGCTCAGAATTTAAAGCACTTATGATGCAAGCCTGGATCAGAGTTCAGATCCCCAGAGTCCATGTAAATGCTGCGTGGGTGTGGTGTCTTGTCTGTCATTTCAGCCTCAGAAGATGGAGATGGGAGATCCCTTGAATAAAAATTAGTCATGTTGGTGAGCTTTGGGTTTGATGGGAAGACCCTGCCTCAGAGGATTAGGTAGAAGAATAATCAAAGATGACTCCCAACACAAACCTTCAGCCTGGACCGAATAAGCACACAAACATACATGGGTCAGGGCCTCGTGCATGCTGGACAAAGACCTTGTGAATTGAGATAATCCTTGCCCCATTTATTTTATCTCAAAACAGTCAAAATAAATTTTGTTGCTTATGATGAAGAAACCTTACCAAAATAATTTTTAAATTATTCTTCTATGAAGAATATAGTCAGTTGAGAAACCCAGTCCATTTCATACCAAACATAAGTTAAGCATTGGAGCTGATATTGAAACTAGTATAATTTCAATACTTCGCCACATGAGCGTCTCTCCTAGAACAGGCAACAATGTACATGGTCACAGTCCCATGATCCTGGGGGGATTTGTTTGTGCCTGGTCTCTTTAAGGATAGATAATGGGCCATAGGAACATGGTATGCAAGATTGGAGAGATGGCTCAGGAGTTGAGTGTTTGCTTCTTAAGTTTGAGGAGCAGGGTTTAAATATTCAACACCCACCTAAAAAAGCACCTGTAACCCAGCACTGTGGGGGCAGAGACAGGAGGACGGCAGTGGCTTGCTGGCCTCCAAGCTAGCTCCTGGGTCAGCGAGAGGCTTTACCTCAAGAGAACAAGATGAAAAGTGGTAGAACCAGACACATCACGTCTTTCCCTAGACGCTGCGTGATGACATGTGCACATGTTTGCACACCTAAGTATGCATTCACCATGTGTGCACATATGCACACCCAAAAATAAATTTAAAAAATAAAAACAAAAAGGATGATATTCTGTGAGAATAAAGAATAATCGATGAAAATGAAATTGGCATTGTAAACCTCAAGAGTGCACAGCAAAAGCTTTCAAAGAGAGAAAGGGGGGAGGAATAGGAGACTAAACATTTAAACAACAAAGTTTTCCAGGCTAAACTCTCCATTGGGAGGTCCTGTCAGAGGCATATTCTCTTTTACAAAACATTAGGTAAAGCCCAGAGACCCCTTGGTACCACATCTTTATGCCAGGATGTGCATGCACGTCTTATAGTGTTCAGTTCGGTTATAGTAGACTTTTAAAGTAGCACGTTCCCTGGGTTGTTTCTGGTTTCCTTGTGACATGGTCTTCCCTCTCTGGCATGGAAGCTTGTGTCTACAGTTCAAACACAGTCCTATTTGCAACTGCATTAGGGATGCTGCAGGCTGACAACATCAGCAAAACCACCTCAATCCCTTCTTGCTTTCTTCCCTGTGTGTTGTTAATGCTGTGGAACTCTGTTGAAGCTATTTAGCCAATGCCATTTGACTCTGCAGTGTGCTCTGAGATGTCCGGGTCCCTTGTAGGTTATTGCTGGTTTCTCTGAGAGCCATTTCTGTTGATGCTGTTAGCTGAATCACCTTGTGCCAAAACCTCTTGCCATTCCTTGTCCCTTCATTAATTGGATACTTCAGTGGGTCTTTTTAAAAATTTAAGCCCTCATTCTTATATTTAACTCTTATTTCATTATTGTTCTGTTACTATTTGCAATAGAGATTAGTGACCGTGAAAGCACCTTACAGGAAGTGGCCCAACTTAGTGATGTGGGTTTTCTTCTTCTTTAAAGCTTCTCTAAAGACCGCAGTTCTAAAAACTGCAACATTTAAAATCTGAAACTGGTCATTCTTGGGTTTGTATTCATCGCTATCTGCTCAGAACAAGTGAACTAGCTACAGATATGCCCGGTGGTTCAGGAACATATAAAGCCACCTATGGGGGTGGCTGAAGCAGGAGGATGGTCAATTCCAGAGCTTTCTGGGCAACAGACTGAGTTTAGAGTCAGTCTGGGCAGTTTGGTGAGACCCTGTCTCCAAATAGGAAGCAAGACCTTCGAAAAGGGCTGTGCATGTGGCCCAGGGTACAGCACATGCCTGCTACAAACCTGGGCTTCCACCTCTGCTATCAGAATGTGTGTGATGTGGGGGTAGGGAGATGGCCATCTCACAGTAGAGCTCATTATAACAGGAAATAATTAGAAAGATAGTGGAGAATAAAAGTGGAGCGGGAAAGGGTTAGCAGCAGAAAGTTAATCACATCTGTAGAGCTAGAAACACAAAAGGAAGAGGCCATACATCTAGCCAGAAACTAGGGTTCAGAGAAGCAACAGGAAGAAGATGAAGTTGTGTTGAATGCAATGCGAGAAAAATCCATCAGCTTCTTCCTTCTTTCCACAACCAGCTCTTACCAGGAAGTTCTCAGGATAGAAACTATTTGCCAGTTCATTGGCAGATGGGAGATGTCACGGCATCCTTTGTGACATCAGAAAGGCAGATAACTTCCTGGAAGAGCAATCAGAGATCACCACCACAGCAATGAGAGAGAAGAAAGAACTCTCTTTGCTCTGCCCACTCCAAACTGTTTCCCCAGCTCCCTGTGGCCACCTGAGCAGACTGACCCTATGAGAGGCTTCTCTGAGAAAACACACCCAGCATTCTCTACGGCATTGTATTATTGTTGCTCTTAGACATTATTTATTCACTTTGCCTTGACTGTTTATTTTCTTTCTTCTGTATATAGAACGCAATACAGCATCAGTGCTAATGAAGTTTTGTAATAACAGTTATTATTACAGCGTTGCTCTCTCGAGAACTGGCAAGTGTCCTGAGCTACCTCAATTCCAGACTGTTTCTGTAGTCACATGTCTGGAGCTGACATCACATTACTATTTCAAAGAATTTGCCTATGTTCTCTGACAAAACAAAATATTTCTTTGTAGATTACATTTGTTATTTTTAATCCTAATGTGGTACCAGTGCAAATAAGTCTCCAGATGAGATGACAATACTATAGGTAGTGGGGAAAACGTTTTAAATGATATTGCATCAAAGGGCTAAGTACACAGACATAGGAGAGAGGACCAGATGAGGACCAGGGGAAGGGGTGGGTGACAAGGACTTGGTGTGAAGAAGAAATAAGATTATGCGGTAACGGCATACATGTTTAAGGAAAACTGGGGCACGCTGGGGCACTGTCTCAGCTTCTGGCAGGACAGTCACGTTTCATGTTTTCATGGCTCTTATAGTCTAGTGGGTAAGGCAGCAGTACGAGTTCAGAAATCAGCCACTTTTCAGATAGCTTTGCTCCAAGGTCGAGGCACTGTGCTGAGAACCATCAGAGGGCAGGAGGAAGAACCATTTGATGCTGAGACCTGGAAGCTGACTCAGGGAAGAGTGTTCCAGGTAAGATACCATCCTTGGTTCTTGTTTTGAGTAATCAAAGGCAACAACTTGGCCAGAACATGGCAAGGAGGGAGAGAAAAGGGGATGAGGGAAAGAGGAAAAGAGGGAAGGACAAAATAGGTGGCTACAATAGCAGCTTACTTTATTAAACCCACAAATCAAGGTGGAGCCATACTCCAGAATAGCTGCTGGGCAAAAAAAGCATGAGGCTACATAAAGGAAGGAGGCCAGGACTCTTGGTTCTGAGAGAAAGTCAAGACTAGGGAACAGCACCTTTTGGAGGGGGTTATATGGGAAGGTTGGGAGTAACAAAAGCTAAGGAAGAGATGTTGTGATTAAATTATATACACAAAAATAAAATAAGTAGATATGGAAATAAAAATTAAAAATGCAAGTGGATGGTAATGCTTGGGAGCAAAGATCAACTTCAGACAAATGTTCTCCTGTCAATCAATAGGAACAGATTTTGGAACGAGATGCCACCTAGGCGAAACTGTTTTTCTGAGGAGGAAATCAGAGGTTTAATGACAGTTGAAGGTCAGTAAACTGACACCTGTTCATGAATCCTCAGAAAATGTGTCTTGCTTTTATTTTTTTCTAGCATAGGATGGATGTAGGTAAGAACTTCAAACAACTGTCCATATTTCCTGAAATGTAGATTTGAAGTTTTCCTCATATTCCTCAGCTAACTGCATCTGTTCACTCATCATGTTAAAGAAATGATGCCTGGCTCATGTGATGTACCAACTTTCTGCTCACATCTATGTGGTATTGAACATTTACTTAACCCACAAACTCCTACAGAGTCAGAAACAAGTTCAAACCTTGGAGTTGCTATTTCCTTCTAACTAATGTAATGGCAAGTAAGAAGTCATTATAAGTAGAAGTATAATTTTCTCGGAGCTTGGATGTTAATTCTGGGCTTCCTGTCTATAAATAAGTTGGTCCACTCTAAATGGACTCCACTGTGCTTCCTTAAGTCAGAATTACTAAGACACCAGCCACAAACAGCTGATGTTCAGATTGCAGCTCGAGACGAGCACACTTCACACAGGGCATTTAAAGATGTGTCCGTGGATGACTAATGGCCTATACGGAGAGTGCTATACTCAGCTGCTTGGAATTCTTAGCAGGTCTCTGGATTCTGTCTAAAAATATTGGCAGCAACATCTGCCCTCATTGTTTGATGCTTGCTGAAAAGGCTTTAATGCACCCAGAACAGGTAGGTCTCAGTTTTTCAGGGTGAATAAAGATCCTTTTCCCAAAAATCTCTGTAGGCTGAATTTCAACTTCTTTGGAGACACTGAAAACTTCTGTAAATTACATTTTGGTTTCTGAAAGATAGGAATGTGAAGAGGTTTCTGGTTTGGAGTGTGTCCCGGGCAGTCCATCTGCTCTTCAGCCTGCCCGTGGGATTAATCATGCAATGTATATTAGTGGCCTTTTGTGTTGTGAGATATTTGATTACACTGTGAAAAAATCTGTCATTGTGATTGGTTTAATAAAAAACTAAATGACCAATAGCTAAGCAAGAGGTATAGGCAGGACTTCTGGACAGAGAGAGCTCTGGGAAGAAGAAATATGGAGTTGCCAGCTGGATGCAGAGGAAACACACAGGCGGGAGGAGAGGTAAAGGGCACGAGCTATATGGCAGCAGTTAGATTAATAAAAATAGGTTAATTCAAAGCTAGCTAGAGACAAGCCTAAGCTAAGGCTGAGCTTTCATAATTAAAAAGAGATCTCTGTGTCATTTTTTGGTGAGTAGACAGCCCAAAGAAAAAAAAATCCATCTACATTTTTTATATCTGTTTCTAAACTCATCCCTTGTGCCTAACACAAGAGAAAACAAGAGAAGAAAGCCCTGCGCATCATGTAATGCTATCCTGAAATTACCTTGCAACTTTTATTGAGAAAAGTTATTGCATATTCCTAGGTATTCTATAATTTTATCACATACAGTCTCTTAGTACTGCTATGTAGTTTATATGTGCTTATATATTTAATTCTCACAATAATTTCCCCTCATTCTCAAGAAAGGGAATGAAAACCAACGTCGAGCAGCCAGCTATCAGAGTACTGGTACTCACAGCAGGAGCATCTGACTCCAGCCATGTCAGCTCCGTGCCTGGCTTCCTCTGCCCACTGCTTTCCAACACTGGCTTTCTAGAACTCCACTTATACCTTGAACCATGAACTCTTTGAATGGAATGTCTGGGATTAGTAGATCAAGGAACTGAGAAAAACCGTCTCTGGCTGTGTTACAGACTTGAATGGAAGGCTCTGGTGGCAGCTTGATAAAGAATATTTTTGGGCGGTGCAACTGTTGCTGGGGCAGGTTAGGAAGCAGGAAACAGGGTATTGGTTTCCATGAGTGTATGAAGTCTGGGATTTCTGCTTCTTATTGTGCTTTATAAATCTCCAGTCCCCAGAAAATGCACATCACACATTTCATTTTGCTGCAGGACTGTAAAAGATTCTCCAGAACTATTCATTTACGCAGGTAGGGCCAGCAGGTTTCTGTTTATTTCAAAGATAATTTTATATATCTAAATAATATTAATCTAGAGTTTCACTTTTAAATCACATTTAGCTTGCAAAACATCTTGACTGTTGTGCCTACAGGACAGGACAGTGAGAGTTCTGGGAAGAGAGGAGGGGACAGGTAGCATAGCAGGGATGCTCGTGCACATGAGGAACAACACAGACATCACACTGTGCTAGTTCTGCATAAATATCTCAAAACCTCATTTTCACTTTTGTGAAATGAGGTTTGTTTCCAATAACAAGCTTTAAGCCAGATACATTATTGTTGGATGGCACACCATCCAAAACATGTCCCCGAACAGTAGCCGTATAAATCCACAGTATTTCCTTCTCTCTCATGCATTCAACTACAGCAAACAGCAAGCTGAGGTCTTACCAATCTGGGAGACTTTCGATTCCTGTTCCTCAGTGTCATTCCTGTAGGCTATTTAGCAACATTCCATCAAAATGCATTAATTCATAAGCAGATAGCACTCTGAGCAAGTGACTCTCACCATTATGTACAGTGCTGGCATCCATTTCTCACCTGCACACCAGCAACTGCTCCGTAGCCAAATGTCCATCAAGTCCTGCACCACACTGCTTGTGTCTCCTGTAGGGTCTAGAGAATACATTTTATGTATCTAGTTTTTGCCAACTTGAACTAAAACCCAACAATAACAGTCAACATGACTTGGTCAATGGGTTATCTTATATTCTATACTCACAGCAAGAAGTATACAAAATTTAGTGATTTAGTCTTGTCATTTCTGTAGCTATATACTAGCTAGAATGTATGCCTCTCTTCTCTTTGAAAGGGAATTTAGAGGCAGAAGATTTTCTCTTGGTTGGAAACCACATCATAGATTTGAAATCCTGGGTTCATATTAAAGAAAGCCACAACATGACACATCCAGGGAAGAAGAGGCTGCACCTTTCTTAATGGTGTCTATGTTTCAAAGTTTCCACAGTAGGTGCTCAGCACTTCTGCAGCTAAATAAAACACCAGGCCATGGGGACTGGGGAGATGGCTCAGTGGTTAAAGTGCCTGCTGCTCTTGTTGAAACGGGGTTTCAGTTCCTAACAGCGGCTGTTGGAGGTTCTTCTGTCTGTGTGTTGCTTTCATTGGTTAATAAAGAAACTGCCTTGGTCTGTTGATAGGGCAGAACTTAGGTAGGCAGGGAAGGCAGAACTAAATGCTGGGAGAAGGCAGAGAGGGAGATGCCATGGATCCACTGCCAGAGTAAGACATGCTTCCGAAACTTAGCCTGTAAACCACTGCCACATGGCATACACAGAATAATAGAAATTGGTTAAACTAAGATGTAAGAGTTAGCCAATAAGAAGTTAGAGCTAATGGGCCAAGCAGTGTTTTAGTTAATATAGTTTCTACGTGATTATTTCAGTTCTGAGTGGCTGGGACGAACACGCAGCCCTCTCCTTGCAGCAAACAGCCATAATGGCAACTCAGACTCCTGGAACTCTAGTTACAGAGGCTCAGTGCCCTCTTTGTAAGCACCAGCACTCTCATGCCTATACCACACACAGATGCATGCACACACACACACACACACACACACACACACACACACACACTCATAATTAAAGGTAAAATTATTGTGAGTTGAGTATCACTTTGTGTCCATCACAAAGTCTGCTAATGAAGCTGCTCACCTTTACGAAATGTTCCTGGTTTCTAACACAATTAGGTAGCAAAACCAACAGTCTGTGTCATTAACTGGAACTCCCAAATCCATGCGAAATTGCTTAGTCAACATATTCATCATTTCTGTTCCTCTTTGGACCTGTAGAGTCTCCCCCAAATCCGCACTAGAAGTCTTGGGGTGCAGATGAGAGAACCACAACAGCGTCTTTAAAGAACGATCTTTGGTCTTTGTGTATGCCTGATTCCCGTAGGCTGCCATCTAAATGTGTACACTAAAGCCGCCCTGTTTCATCATGTGTTTGATAACCACAGAGGAAATGTGCTGGTGTGGAGTGGAGATGGGCAGGTTCTGCTGTTCCTCCTTAGAAATTTGCTTTATCCGGCAGAGGAACAAGTATCCCCCTAAGCTTCTTTCATCTGGGTTGTTAATTTTTAGCAGTGAAAAACTCATCAACAGCTAGCAGCCTCTCCAGCAAACAAAAGAAGCACTGCCACTTTAAATTTTCAGGAGGCAACTGGCATTTTATTATTTACGTATTTCATGTCATTATGCTGGATAATATAACAAATGATGCAATCAGATCCACAGGAAATATAAAGTGGTGTACACCTGTTCTCACCTGGGAACAGAGCAATAGCTCATCCACAGCCTCCCCAGCCAAACGCCTTCCCCACACACAGCCTCTGCACGGAGCCTTGCTTCCAGACCTACAAGCAGGCTGGGGAACAGAAAACCAATTCCATTAGCCTGCTTTGATGGCCTTTGGGTTTGCTATTTTGTAAAATGGCAGTATTTTTTCTTTAAAAGTATTTTTTTTCTTTTGAGTTGTTTGGGTAGAGAAGGTGGCTTCCTAAACCATTGCTGAGACAGGAGCATGGGAACTAAACATGAATCACAACTGTTTTTCTAAGGTTCTGCTTGTGTTGGACCTTGAGGCCTGCAGATGGACCCGTATGTCAATGACATTGTTACTTCACTGTAGAAACTGTGTAGTGGAAGCATCATTGCATCTTCTGTATTCAGTGAACCAGGATAATGGGTTTACGAAAATAAATTAATCACGACCCATACCCAAGAACAAGTCCCACCTTCTCCCACACCTCTTTTGAGAAATTAGCAAATTATTCTAAGACAAAAATAATTTAAACATGTAGCTGGTCAGTTCTATCTCTGCAGTCTGGGATTCATACTCTGAGACTGTTGGAATCCTGACAGGCAAACTGGATGCACTCATTTTCAATTTTTTACTGATTACCTCAAAGTATTGACTCTATTGAAGCAAGATGTGCAGACTTACCATTAAATTTTAGTAGTACAAACGAAATTATATTAAATATCTACATATGAAATATATATCTTATATTAAATAAATTATACTACTTGGTAAATCCAAAATATTAAACAAGTCTTGTTATGCTAAAAGATTGTATTATGGGCTGGAGAGATGGCTCAGCCATTAAAGTATAGCCTCACAATCAAAAATATATGATTGTGTTATTTATTTGCAATTCAATTTTAATTTTTTAAAGTATTTTATGTGTATGGGTGTTTTGCCTGAATGTGTTTGTGTGCCATGTCCACAGAGGAGAGAAGGGAGCATCAGATTGACTCAGACTAGAGTTACAGATAGATGGTTGTGAGCTGATGTGAACATGCCAGGAACAGAACCTAGGTCCTACGCAAGACTGCCCAGTGCTCCTGATGAGCTGTCTCTCCAGCCCCTGTAATTAAAATTCATCTGGGTACTGAGTTTTATATATATACTTTTTTTCAACCTAGTCAACCTACTAAGAAGAAAATATTTTCTGCCCCTGAACTACCTAGAAGCATAAGGCAAACACTCCCTAGGCCCCTTTTCTGTGTCCATGTATGCATCCAACTCATACACATCAGCACAGGACCACTAGTTAGCAGAGAACACAATAAGTAAGGCAGTGAGAGAGAGATCTACTCCTGCAAGTCTACAGCAGTGTGTGTAGGCTTCCCACCAAAAATATCTCCTCCGAAATGGGCAAGGCCGAGGACTCTCCACCACATCCACCAGACACAAGGCAAAAAGGCCAAGATGGCTTCAGAGTTTCTGAGCTTTGTACCTCCCATCTTTGCACACAAATCTCCACCACTAAGAACTGCTGTCTTTCGAACAGTCTTGTGCTGACTTCTCAACCTCAGCTTTCTGCTCCCATGGAGGAAATCACTTCCAGTAACAGGCAGACTGAGGGATTTCTGACCAGTGGTAATTATAGCTTTATGATGATGGGTTCTCTTGGATTTCATCATATGCAGTGATACATGCCTGTTTTTTGTTTTGTTTTGTTTTGTTTTGTTTTGTTTCTCTCCACAACAAAGATGTGCAACCTATCAGAACCTCAAAGGAAATAAGAACGTATCTTCACCTTCCTGTTGTTCATCTGGCACCTACAGATCATATCTTCTGAACACAGCTGAGCAGCAGAGAGACAGCAACCATCCTCTCCCAGGTCCCTTGTCCCTTTGTGATTACACAGTAAGAGATCTCTGCTCTTCTGGCAGTGTCCACAGCTACATGGCCAAACTCTCATACAAGATGATAGATAGATAGATAGATAGATAGATAGATAGATAGATAGATAGATAGATAGATAGATAGATAGACAGTAATAAAAATTTTTAACTAAATTTAAATTTTTCATAATTGAGTCAGACTCCTGGTGCATATGAACAACCAATAAACAATCAGTTCAAGGTCATCCTCCTCAGCTACGTAGCAAGTTGAAGATCTGCATAGACCACATTGACTCCTGCGTCAAAAAAATATGAAATCATCAAGGGCAAGAAGAAATATGTAGGATACTTACAACTATCAGTGTTTGTGATAATAAAATTATCATTAAAAATAATAATGATGACAAGAGTCAACAGTAGCACAGACCGTCCTGGAAGCGTGCTAATATGCTTACGTGCTCCATAACTCACTTTCAGGTGCACAATCAACCTGGAGTGGGAGAAGAAGTTGTGTCTCCTCTTCTGTCCTATGTGGACTTAGCTACAAGGAGAGCCAGAGAACAGCATTATTCCGTGTGGCCTTTGCTGCAACAGGAATTATAAAAAGTGAAAGTATCATTTTATCATAAAAGAAAGAGGGAGTGTGAACATGGGTGAGGTCATGAAAGCCATCTCAGCCCTAGTGACTGCATGCACAGCAGAGTCAATGAAATCAGCACTGAAAACCATTTCTGTACCACAGAAGCTGAACGGCTACTCCCATTAGTTCAGTGGTGTGCTACCAAATTGTGATTGTCTACTGGGATTGGATTAAGAAACACCTGGAAGATTAGTACAGCTCCCCTCTGAATGTGTCAGTGAGGACATTTCCAAAGATAAGGGGCCATGATCGCTGTGACCTCATTGATGGATTAATCCCTCTGTGAACTCCTATGACGATAGCATTATTGGGAGGTGGTAAAAGGTAGGCATTGTGGCCTCGTTGGATGAACTGAGTCACTGGGGAAATACGCTTAGGTCTGCATCTCCTTTATCTCCTCATTCTTTTGATTTCCTGCCTCCCAATAAATTAAGACCAGCCCCCAGCACATGTCCCTACTGCCATGACATTCTGTCCAAGCCCATAGGGACACTCATTCATACTATAAATGCTCTATGTCATTATATGATTATGCTTTATCACGGCTGTGGGAAGTAGTGAGTCCAGGTGGAGCTAATTCTACTGAAGTCACGTGTTTTCATCTAGCTATCCGCTTAAACTATGGTAATGGTCTTTTCAGGTATAACTCCTACACCAAACTACCATAATTATCTTTCTAGGGATAATTCCTTTAGTGGTATCATGGTGAATTTGCTGGGGAAATCATTAGGAATCAGAACACCAGGAAGAGCAAGACAGCTTAGGCAAACTGTGGCAGCAGATCCAGCCTTATCCACATTACCACTTGGGGGTTTTCACTGTGACCTCATTGCCATTCTCTCAACCCTGAAAACCATGACAGAACATTCCTGCATCCGTCCCCACTGCCTGGAGGCAGGAGACTTTCCTCACAGTGGGACAAGCACACCTGCTTCTGTCATATCACCAGCTTCTGGCTTCTCTGCTGTTTCTAGAAAATTCTTTATTCTCTCATGCTTTCCTTTCATGTTCTGAAGTATGTGGATTCTCTGAAGCTATTTTTCTAGGAGTTGTTATAATGATCTGTTCTGTCTCTTTAAGAGACACGCCATGTCCACTCCCTCTCCCATCTGCTGAGACAGGCTGATCTTCAGCTTCCAGCCTGAGTTCTCTCTCTCTTTGCTGTCTCCTTCTCGAAGAGGCAGCTTCCATCTCTCTTCTCCCCTCTCTCTCTCTCTCTCTCTCTCTCTCTCTCTCTTCTTCTCCGCTTCTCCTTTCCACTCTATAACCCCCCTGAATAAATATCCAACCTCACTCTGCATGGCATGCCTATTCATGTCTCTGTCTCTTGCCTGCCACTGTGTGTCTCCCTGCCCTGGACCAGCCACTGCTTGGGGACCAGCAGGCTGCTTGGGACTGGCTGCTCTCAGGGCCCACTGTCTGCCACCACATGGCCCACTACCATGGCTTGGGGACCTGCAGCATTTTTGCTGCCTGCTGCAGTCAGGGATCCTGCAGCATTTTTTAATAATCCATTTCAGTTGTCTCTCAGTCATAGTTTAACTAACTCTATGGCTGGTTCCTAAATCTCTCTCCAGCACGACTCCTCTTGTAATATACACATATGTATCTTTTACTGCCTACTAAATATACGAGGGGATCTTAACTGTGTGTGGGAAGGGAGAGTGGAGGAAGAGGGCAGGTTATTGAGCAAAGAGTAACCCTCAGGAGCCATCTATCTTGTTTGATTATTTTAAACTTTGTTTTACACACACACACACACACACTGAAAACTTTTAAAACTCACATACCAAAATTAATCAGGCCCAAAGACCATACAACTCAATGAACTTCTGTACAGTTAGACACTCAAAATGGAAGCTGTGGAGCTTCACATAGGATTATATACTTTGACTATCAAATATATTTAATGCGTTTATCTACTCCTTAAATCTAAAAGTCCATGATAGAGTTAGAACTAGAAAAACAATTAGCTTTATCTCCTTTTTCATAACTCATGTTCATTGCATACAGTCCCCTAATAGTGAGCCTTTCCCATTCTTTTTCCTGTATGCTATCCTGTACCCATACACACATTAGTTTACATATGCACATGTATTATTGCACATGTGAAGGAGAACATGTGGTGTTCTCACTTAATATTTGTTTGGTTTTGTGAGACACAATCTCTTTCTGGCTTAACACTTACCAAGTAGGCTATGGGTGGCCAAGGATCCCAGCCTGTCCCCACCTTCTCAGCAACGGATTATATATACGACCAGCCACACCCAGCTTTTTTCTTTATGTCTGTTCTAGTCCTCATGCTTGGAGAGTAAGTACTGCCTTAACTTCAGCAGACAAACAAAGTAGGGATTATCTTTAGCCTTTTCTCTTGGCCACCAACTTGGCATAATCTATCTGATAGCTGTCTTGAGGACTGAATCTCAAGTACTGATCCCTCAATGGCTCTTCCTTCGCGCTGACCAGCCCTTCATAAAGATAGGTAAAAACAGACCCTCTCCTCAGCTCTCTAGGCCCTCTCGAGAATGGGAACATCTTTCTAAATGAAGAGAACAAGAGGCAGAAACCTCCTCTGCAGTTTGGGGTTAAAATGCCCCAAAGAAAAGTAAACTGTTTCTTTCTTGTCTAAAAGGCAGAAGTGTCCTTGGGATTGCCTGAAGTTTTGTTCTTGCTGCAGGCCAGAAATGCCAGAAGTGTTTAGAACAAAATCTCTGCTTCCTCCATAGCCAGAGGCATGTTTGCCAGGAAGGGGACTGGTTTTTTTCCTTATCTTTTTCATGAAGGAGCACACTGTCCTGGAAACTACACTGAGGCCAAGGTACCTTGAGGCCTGGGATGGAAGCTGCATTGACCAACTCACCGGGCCCTCCAGTCCACAGAAGACTTACTCCAAGCAGCAAGGCTCAAGGGAACTCCACTCCAGGGAGATGGAGGCAGGAAGGGGGGGAGGCTTCCTAGTGTACTCCACCTTCTCCTTCCTTCTTTCCTTCCTTCCTTCCTTCCTTCCTTCCTTCCTTCCTTCCTTCCTTCCTTCCTTCCTTCCTTCTCCCTCCTTCTCTCCCTCCCTTCCTTCCTTCCTTTCTTTCTCTAAAGAGTTCCATACCTTTTCCTCACACTCACCCTGTTCCCATTAATTCTTTCTTTGAATTTAAGAGGCAAAGCCCCTAAGGTCACTGGCTTAGGGTAGCTTTCACGGTCATAGTTTTCTGGAGCCTAACCTCTAAAGCTGACTCACCTATCGCCACTAAAGACATCCCAATATTCTTGTATCAAATTCCCCAAGACCTTCCAGTTTCCCAGGTGTTCATGAGAACATGACAAATGCCTTCTCATGACCCAGACAACATCACCCTCTCGGCAGTCCCACAGACTAAGTCCTCTCTCTCTCTCTCTCTCTCTCTCTCTCTCTCTCTCTCTCTCTCTCACACACACACACACACACACACACACACACACACACACACACACACACACAAGGGCACCATGATTTACTCTACTCCATACTAGTGAATCATCCTCTTAGCCCTCCACCCCCACCCCACCTCGTGGGTCTCCTGTCCTCTTTTGCTTTCAGGTAGAATTGACTCCCCTCACAAATATCCTCTGCTGTCAACTCAAACATTAACTTTCCTGCAAGGTTTTCTTGGTGCTTGGTTCATCCAAATTGGAAACCCTATTTTTTGTTTCTACAAATAGCACATCAACTATGTTGTCAATTGTGTTACAAGTTTCTTTCTAGGTGTTCAGTGTCTACTAGACTATGAGATTTTCTCAATATCTACATTCTGTCTAAAAAAGAAAGGGGAGACTATGAAAAAGAAATGACCAGTTCTTAAAAGCCCTGGCCAAGTACAACTCAGATTGTTTCACAGTCCCCTCACCACTGGTTAAAACTTAGTCACATTCCAAACAGGCAAGTGTGGAGGCCCAAAAGTGTGAGCCTATTTCCATGTTGATCCAAGGTCAGAGAGTTTGAACTTACCTCTAGTCCTTCAAGGTTATTGTGTTTCTACCTTAAATAAAGGTCCCACCTAAATTTAGGTCAGAAAGTTCTGCTCTCTTAAGGTTTTGGTCAATAGGTATGGCTAATAGCCAGACCTTGTATTTCAGGTATAGAGAAGTAGATATGTTTCTACCTCAAACAAAAGTCTAAGGAACTGACTAAGGGTCCAGTTCCTTTGTGGAGATAACTTTGGATTCCACCCAGGGAGTGGTTTGCCTACAGAATGTTTTGGTCTAGGGTGTGAGTGTGACTTGTTTTATTCTAGCAACAGAATGTTTAACTATGAATATAGTCCCACCACCTTCAACTGGTCTGTTTATTTCCTAGTAGTTAACGTAGTTTTGGTCTTACGCCACCTACCTTTTGGGGTCAGGGGTATTTTAAGCAGTTGGAAATTAAATGTGGGCAATTACAGTACTCACTGGAATCCCTCCTGATACTATTCTATTTGTTTCTCATTTTATTATGTCTTCATATTTATGTCTTCATATTCTTTACTGTATTTCTAAATCCCCATGCCTCTACCCTGGCAAGAGGTACTTTTATCGAGACAGGCCCCCATCAGGCAAGTGTAGATCTTATAGCATAACCGTATTGTTAATGGTAAAATTAAAATGCCACAGGTCCCTGAGTGGTGACAGTGGGCAGCAGGCAAGAGATCATGGTGGGCCACGAAGGCAGCTGGTCCCAGGCAGGGAGTCACACAGCAGGTGAGAGACATGGACAGGCATGCCATGCAGAGAAAGTGGATATTTATTTAGTAGGTTATGGAGGGGAAAGGGAAAGGGGGAAGGGGAGAAGGGAGAAGAGCAGAGAGAGAGAGAGAGAGAGAGAGAGGAGGAGGGGGAAAGGGAGAGTGGGAAGAAGGGAGAAAGACAAAGAGGAAAGGAACTCAGGCTGGAAGCAGAAGGAAAATCTGCTTGTCTCAGCAGATGGGGGAGGGGTGGGCAGGGCTTGTCTCTTAAAGGGACAGGACAAACCTTTACATTGCTCCCTGGTGCAGGAGAATTGTCTGTATTCTATCAATCATGTTTTGAATAAATGCTGATTGACCAGGCAGGAAGTATAAGCAGGTCAACCAGACAGGAAGTAGAGGTGGGGTAATGAGAACAGGAGAATGCTAGGAAGGAGGAAGTCCATTTCTTCCATTCCTACCCAGATCACGGAAGAAGCAAGATGTAATCTGCCCGACTGAGAAAGGTACCAAGCCATGTGGCTAACATAGATAAGAACAATGGGTTAATATAAGCTACAATAGCTAATAAGTAGCCTGAGCTAATGGGCCAATCAGTTTTATACTTACGGAGTTCTCTGATTTTCTCTGGGACTAAACGGCTGGGGGACAGGGTGGGACAGAAACCCCAACAAGCAACCCAGCCCTCATGTTACAGCTCCCTGCCTGGGACTGGCTTCCTTTGTGGCTTGTGGTGGTCTTGTGCCTTCTGCCCACTGCTGCCACTTAGGGACCTGTGGCGTTTTATTTTTACCATAACATTTGTTGCACATGACTCAGCCAGGCTCTCTCTGTGTTCCCCTCCACCCGCAGGTGAGCCAGCTGAGGACCCATGGAACCTTGGTCTTGGGAATCAGGTTTTTTACAATAGCTCTGCATTGTATCTGCCTGAACACCAACCTCGACACACAACAACAGCTTTGGTGATGAGTTTTCCCCTTCTGGTCAGCCAATCACAGCGTTCACGGCTATGGTTGAACCCTTCACTGACATTCTTTTCTGGTTGCTTCCCATAGCTAAAAATGTGATCAGACTACCCAGGGTTGGTCTTTCCTCACTAGCACTGCACACACTGGCCCGGGGTCCCTCTGATTTTTCTTTTCTTTTGGACCACATTTGGGCCCTGCCATGAGAGATCACTCAGAGCAGCCTCTAGCCTTTGACTTCTGAGTCACCCAGACTGGAGCCAGGCAGGTTTTAACACCCAGCCTGTAAAGAAAAACGTTTTCCTATAGGCTTTGGGGTGTTGCTGTTTCGTTAACACTCTGCCTGTAGAGAGGAGACGTCCTTCTATAGGCCCTGTGGTGTTTTCGTGGGTTTTCACATTTTCAGCTTTGGTATAAACCCTCAAACTATCAGCCACCACCTATGAATGCTCTGCTGGTGTCCTGCTGGCTCTGCTTTTCCTCAAACTATCCCTGCCACCACTGGTGCGGGAGAATTATCTGTATTCTGTCAATCATTTTTAATAAAACGCTGATTGGCCAGGCAGGCAGTATAGGCGGGAAAGCCAGACAGGAAGTAGGGGTGGAGCAAAGAGACTGGGAGTATTCTGGAAGCAGAAGCTCTCTCTCAGGCATTCCTGTACAGACCACCGAAGAGGCAGCATGTAACTTGCCCAGCAGAGAAAGGTACGGAGCCATTATGGCTAACATAGATGAGAATAATGGGTTAATATAAGTTATAAGAGTTAACAAGAAGCCTGACCTAATGAGCCAATCAGTTTATAACCTTATGGAGTCCTGTGTGTAATTTTTCTTTGGGGCCTGCCTGCTGTGGGGTACTGGGCGGGACAGATACCCCAACAAGCCGGACCTCATGTAACACACCACTACCTCTTGTCCCAAGAAAATGACAAGATTAGTTGGATCCGCGAGGGAGCTGTTTTCAATTCTAGCCTTTACTCCCCACCACGGCTTGTGGTACAGTCTTATGATGCAGGGGCTCAATGACAGGGCAGATCACGCCTCTAGGTCTCTCTTGCTATTACGTTTAAAACTCCCACAACTCAAATAACATGACTTTTTCATACATGTGACCACTGCCATTTTGACTGAAGTCAGGTGACCTCGTCACCATCTTTACTGAGGTATTCCCTGCCTGGTTCCCCAGTGCTGACTCTGTTGCATGTGTGTTTTGCACAGTGGAATGCCTTTGGTAGGGCCCACCAAGAGCATCCACTTCACTCAATTCCTGTTCACTCTGTGTGTCTGTGTTCATACATGTAACTTAAATGTACCTATGCTTACTGTTGAATGTTATAACTGTCAGTTCATTGCATCTCATTTCAGACTGTAAAAACAATAAGTCTCATGTTTTAAACTGGTATGTACTTTTAAGTCTCTTACAAAAATACTTTAGATTTAATCCAACTCTTATTTAAAATGTATTAAGCTGTTCTCTACTATCATCAGCTCTGCCATTAACATTCTATTGCAAGTAGTTTGATCTTCTTTCTGTCTTTTTACGAGTGTAAATCTTACCTGTTAAGTTAAGAGCCAATACAGTCAAGCTCAGCTCTCCAGACAGACTCTATACTTTAGTTATACATTATCTATACCTGGTAAACAGCCCTCAACTGCTCAGAAATCTGAGAAACATGGCATTTAAATATTTAATTATTAAAATACTTTTTATAACAAAAAGAGACAAGTTGGCTCCTAGCAGCAACACTCTATTTCTTCCAAAGAAGACAGAAAACAAATGGTCACAAAACAACGTCCATTCACAATTTGTTTCAACTGCCAAGTGCTGAACACTGGGCAAAACTGCCTTTCGTCTAAACTGAAGATCACCAGACTGTGGACAGAATTGCTGGAATCGACAGCCTAGCTGCTCAGGTCAAGGTAGGTTTGTCTTCCTACAGACTTCTTAGCCCACAGGATCTTCTGGAGCCTGTCAGGTCCTGCACTAAATAGCAAAAGGCAACTATGACATTCAGGGACCATGGAGGACCCTGGAGAGTAGCTCTGGGTGCCAACCAAGTAAGTTCTCTGTCGTTTTTTAATCAATTGTTGTGGGAATAACTTCCGCTGCCTCAACCAATAGTCGCTGAAATACGAGCCCACAGTGCAGTGGGGAGCGACTTCCACTCCGTCAGCCAATAGCTGCTGAAATACCAGCCCACTGGGGCGTGGTATATTTCTCTTTTAAAAAGAGAAGCAGATCCGGATCAGGCTCTCTTGGTTCTGGCTCTTGGTTCCGGTGCTTTCTCCCGGCTCCTGCTCCAGCGACTAGGCTCCCTTCCTGACGGTTTATGGTGTATGTAAGTTTTACCCCCCAAAATAAATAACCCCTTAAAACATAACTGGTGTGGGATTGATTCGTTGATAATTGACGCCCAACGTTTGGTTTAAGAACCGCCCCATCCCCCCACCCCCAGCTCGGCCTCCCAGGATACACAGGTCCGGACAGTCTCTGCCGGCTTACTTTGCCCTGTTCGGCACGGATTTTTATATTTTTCCTTGCATCGTGAGTCAAAGAGCTCACAGCGCAAGCTCCCTTTGAAGTTCCAGCAAGCTGTTTGAAACCCCTGCCACCTGCCATAACTGATTAGGAGTGCTGCAAGCAGCTTGACCCTTAATCCCAGCACAGGGACACGGGGCCCAAAGCACTAGGCCTCTTTAGCAACAGCGCAGTGACTGTGTCACGACCCTCTGCATCCGGTTGAACAGAGCAGCAGGGCCTCTTTTATTGCCTTGTTTGTTGGCCACTAGAAGCTCTCTGACCTTTTGTGATCTGTGGATTTAACCTCTGGATTTGAGTGTATATATTCTAGAGTTTACTTCCTGAATCAACATCACTGCCACGTGGATTCAGGTGCGCCCCACCTCCTACTGGCAGGCAACGGTCATTACAGGTAAGATTTTTCTTTTCGGTTGAAAATAAATACATACATACATACATACAAGTACAATTTCCTTTGATTGAAAATGTCAGAAAATATTACTATCCAAAAGTTCAATGATTTTTTTAATTGCGTTATGGAGGATATTCTGAAGGATGTCTCAGATATTCCTCTTACTTTGTTATTCGTGGGATCTGTTGCTTTTCTGGTGTTTGGCTATTTTATAAGAAAGATACAGTCCTTACAGACTGAATCTACAATGCTGAGGACAGAGATTAAAACCTTAAGAACAATTCAGACTGATACCAACCTCCTCAAAAAAGAGTTTGGAGATTTCAAGGAAGAAACTAGATCAGAGTTTGGAGATTTCAAGGAGGAGACTAGATCTTTGTTTGATATGACTCGGTCGACTGACCAAAATATCAAGAAGGTACAGTCTGATATTGCTTCTTTAGAAGGGTGGTGCGGGAGAATTATCTGTATTCTGTCAATCATATTTTAATAAAACGCTGATTGGCCAGGCAGGCAGTATAGGCGGGAAAGCCAGACAGGAAGTAGGGGTGGAGCAAAGAGACTGGGAGTATTCTGGAAGCAGAAGCTCTCTCTCAGCCATTCCTGTCCAGACCACCGAAGAGGCAACATGTAAGCTGTCACACTGAGAAAGGTACTGAGCCCATGTGGCTAACGTAGATAAGAATAATGGGGTAACATAAGTTATAAGAGCTAATAAGTAGCCAGAGCTAAGGGCCAATCAGTTTATAACCTTATGGAGTCCTGTGTGTAATTTTTCTTTGGGGCCTGCCTGCTGTGGGGTACTGGGCGGGACAGATACCCCAACAAGCCGGACCTCATGTAACATATGGTGCCCAGGCGTGGATAAATGAATCCACAGAAAGCCTGAGAAAGTTTGGGAAAGAATAGAGTAAAGTATGTTTTCTTGGTAGCAGCAATTTTTCGGTTCTGCTCTGCTTGCTAGAGGCAAGCAAATGCTCTCATCTAAGAGATGCTTCTTGACTCAGCCTTAGCTGCAAAACCTTGCAGCTCATTAAGAGGTCCTGCCACGAAACACTTAAATGCTGTTGGTGAAAAGCTGAACGCATGCTTTTCGGTTTTCAGTCATAGCAGGAAAAAAGCTGTGCTGTTTTAAAATGCCGGCTTTCTGGGCTGTCCTGCCAGGACAAACTCTGACTCTTGCAGGCAGGCAGTCCGACTGAGTGTGGTCTGTGAGCAGAATGCTGCAGCTTGCTTGCTAGCAAGGACATTGAAACACGACAGAGTTGTGGCAGTGAACACAGTTGTGGCTGGTATCTCAGCTATGAGTCTGGAAAGCTAAGGAATGAGCTGGATCTAGCTGTCAAAGCCACGGCTTTCCATATTGCTTTGTAAATTAAAGGCTCATGTGGTCAGAAAAAGAGAGATAAACAGTAAAGAGAGATTCAAAGAGGAAGAAAACCTCTAAATGGTTTACAGTGTGTATATGCAGGCTAAAAGTTAAAGTTCTTAAAGTTAAAAGGAAAGAAAGAGAGTAGTTGGGTGTGGTGGTACACACCTTTAATCCCAATGCCTGGGAGGCAGAGGCATATTGACCTCTGTGACTTCAAGGGGTAGAGGTAGATTGACCTCTGTGACCTCAAGGTGTGGTAGTACACGCCTTTAATCCCAATGCCTGGGAGGCAGAGACAGATCTCTGTGAGTTCAAGGTGTGGTAGCATACACCTTTAATCCCAGCACTGGGGAGGCAGAGACAGGAGGATCTCTGTGAGTTCAAAGACAGCCTGGTCTACAGTGTTATTCCAGGACAAAGATATACAAAGATCCTGTCTCAAAAAGTAAAAGTAAAAATAAAAGAAATAGAGGCTAAAATAAAGCCACATAAAGATGGAAAATGCACAGAGAATCTTCATACTGTATGCTTTTATGCTCTCTTTAAATTGTTTGATTGCTGAGGAAGGAGCAACAACTGCTAAAAGACTTTTGTTTATAAATGCTGCTGAACTAACCCAAGATAGGAATTTTGAAAATACCTTGGCTTCAAAACTGAAGTCAAAAGGTATGTTACTTTGGAGAAGAGATTTTGCTTTTGTTTCCACAGAAAACGAGAGACTCTGGATTTATTCAGAGTTAAGAATAATCACCTTTGACCAAGGGAGGCCACCTGAAAAATCTCCGATAGGAACAGATGGCCCAGATGACAGAGGTCTACATCCAGAACTGATCCAAGACTGCTGCCTGAGATGATCGAGACTCACAGGATACTCAGTCATGACTTGATTATAACTCTAAATTTTCTTTAGGTCCCCTTAAGACTATCAGCGCCCCCAAACAGCAGGAAGTAGCCTGAAATACTACGCCCACATTCCCAACAAATGGATTATGGGTATTTTCCTTTGTTTAAAAAAAAAAAGAGAGGGAAATGGTGCGGGAGAATTATCTGTATTCTGTCAATCATATTTTAATAAAACGCTGATTGGCCAGGCAGGCAGTATAGGCGGGAAAGCCAGACAGGAAGTAGGGGTGGAGCAAAGAGACTGGGAGTATTCTGGAAGCAGAAGCTCTCTCTCAGCCATTCCTGTCCAGACCACCGAAGAGGCAACATGTAAGCTGTCACACTGAGAAAGGTACTGAGCCCATGTGGCTAACGTAGATAAGAATAATGGGGTAACATAAGTTATAAGAGCTAATAAGTAGCCAGAGCTAAGGGCCAATCAGTTTATAACCTTATGGAGTCCTGTGTGTAATTTTTCTTTGGGGCCTGCCTGCTGTGGGGTACTGGGCGGGACAGATACCCCAACAAGCCGGACCTCATGTAACAGAAGGGAGCTTCACTGCTCTGGAGGAGGGGACAACCAAAATGACTCATAACCTCCAGTCCATGACTGTAAGTGCTGAAACATTAGCTGAGAGGATTATAACCATTGAATGCAAAAATCGGACTTTATCAAAAGGGTATGATAGATTAATTGACAGGATTTCCATACAAGAAGGCACAGTACATGCCATGAGGATTATGTCCAAGGAGGATATCGTATCTCTAATGGACAAGCTCCACGCCTTGGAATTATCAATGAAGGCGATTGTGTCCAAGGAGGAAATAATGTCTCTGACGGACAAGCTCCATGCCTTAGAATCGTTAATGAAGGCTTTGGAGCATAATACTGGACAGGAGATTCAGGACTTACAGAAGGCAATGGTGAGCAGATTTAATAAGATTGAGGAAATCATAGACTCTGATGAACAGGAGCAAAAGGTAGAAAGGCAACCTTCACCTCAAAAAACTCTCAGTCTATATAGAGTTATACCTGCCTTTCCAGTAATAACATCAGAAAAGATAACTGGCTCCAAAACCCCTAAGGTCATTAAAGAACATACATGGGAGCCTATACGTATGAATGATCTGAAAGAATTTAAACAAGCAATTGTGAATTATGGACTACATTCATCCTTTGTTAGGGAGATGTTAAAATCCTGGGCTCTGAGCAACAGGGCCACCTCTCAAGATTGGAACCAGCTCACATCAGCTGTCCTTGAGAACGGACCTTTATGGCATTTCAAATGCCTATTCAAACAAGAGGCCAGACTTTTACAACAACAAGAATCAGCGAAAGGAATTGAGGTTTCTCTAGATCAAATTCTAGGGGAAGGACCTTACTCTGATCCTCAGGAACAAGCTCTTTATGATGAAAACATTTTATCCATATGTGCTACAGCAGCTCTAAGGGCCTGGGACAGGGTTCAAGACTCAGGTCAGAGAGTAGAATCGTATGTCAGGGTCAAACAGGGTCAGGAGAACCCTTTAGTGACTTTTTGCAATGACTAACTAAGGCTGTACAAATAGGGATACCTGATCCAGAAGCAAGAAATATAGTAATTGAGTCTTTGGCAAATGAGAATGCCAATGTAGAATGCAAAAGGATCCTGGGGCCTTTAAAGCTCAGATCAGCGCCTTTGGACGAATGGGTTTTACATACAATGAATGTTGATACATTTGATTATGGCAATGAAACATGGGTAAAAGAAGCAATTTCCAAAGGTAAAAGGAGACATCAGATTACAAAATGCTTTCATTGTGGCAAAATGGGACACATGAAAAGGGACTGCAGACAATGGAATTCCAGGAATAATGCCTCTTCTAGGAATAACAGGAATAGGAGGACTCAGCCTTCAGGTTTATGTAGGAGATGTGGAAAGGGCAGGCATTGGACAAATGAGTGTAGATCAACAAGAGATAAACAGGGCAACCCATTGCCATTGGGAAACTCAATAGGGGGCCTCTCGAAGGCCCCCATGGCAAATGTGGTCCAGTCATTTCCGATCACTGCAGAGAACATGCCTCTTCAGGGAAATTAGAATGCCCCATGCCTGCTGTTAAAAGCAATAACGGCCTGAAGGATGAGTTAAATGTGGTGAATGAATCAAGAAATCTAAGAGGACAAAGTAAACGAATATTCTGGCAGACTTCTATAAATGAACAAAGACCACAGCTAAGAGTGTGTGTAAATGGCAAACTTATTACTGGTTTTCTGGACACAGGTGCGGATGTAAGTATCATTACACCAGAGTCTTGGCATCCGCATTGGCCTCTTCAGGAGGTAGATATTCAGTTCTTAGGAATTGGAACCCTATCTCGAGTAAGACAAAGCACGAGATGGGTCAATTTTATAGGTCCAGATGGACAAATAGGAAAACTAAGGCCATATGTAGCAAATATTGCAGTGAATTTATGGGGCCGTGACCTATTGCAGCAATGGAACACCCAAATTAACATTCCTGCTGCTTCCAGAGCCTATATTTCTGAGGACAATATTACAAGATATTACAGATGGCGGAAACCAGCCATTAGAGCTATACAAGAACACAACACAATTGATGGCCCTTCAGAGGTACCAACAGCCATGCCTCTACAATGGTTGACTGAGAAACCAATATGGACTAAACAGTGGCCTTTAACTGAGGAAAAGTTACAGGCTTTAGAACAGCTGGTACAAGAGCAATTAGATGCTCGACATATAGAAGAATCTACCAGCCCTTGGAACTCTCCTGTGTTTGTTGTTAAGAAAAAATCTGGTAAATGGAGAATGGTGACAGATCTTAGAGCTATCAACAAGGTTATTCAACCTATGGGCCCTCTGCAATCTGGAATTCCTCTGCCCTCCCTGTTACCAAAGGGATGGCCTCTTATAGTTATTGATCTGAAAGATTGTTTCTTCACTATACCATTACAAGAAAAAGATAGAGAAAAGTTTGCCTTCACAGTGCCTACCTATAATAACTCTCAGCCTGCAAGGAGGTACCAGTGGACCGTCCTCCCACAGGGAATGTTGAACTCTCCCACCCTGTGCCAATATTTTGTAAGCCAACCATTGAAAATTATACGCAAATAATTTCCTAAGTCCATAATATACCACTATATGGATGATATCCTGATATCTGATCAAAACAAAGATACCTTAGAAAGGCTGTTTGAAGAAGTAAAACTAGTATTACCTAAATGGGGATTGCAAATTGCTCCTGAAAAAATTCAGAGAGGAGATTCTGTTACTTATTTAGGTTATAAAATAGGCTTACAAAGAATTAAGACTCAAAAGGCACAAATCAGGAGAGACCGGTTACGAACTCTTAATGACTTTCAAAGATTATTGGGAGACATTTCCAGTCTACGACCAGCTGTTGGGATAACACCTGACCTAATAATTCATTTAAACAAAACCTTAGATGGTGACAAAGATCTGAATAGTCCCAGAGAGTTAACAGCTGAAGCAGAAAAGGAACTGATGATGGTTGAGGAAAAATTACAGGAGGCACATGTAGATAGGGTGGATCCAAATCTTAGTTGCATTCTAGTTATATTACCTTCCAGAATTTCTCCTACAGGAATTTTAATGCAGAGGGAAGATACTATTTTAGAATGGATCTTTTTACCACACAAACCAAGTAAAAAATTAAAAACTTATGTGGAAAAAGTCTCTGAATTGATTATAAAAGGAAAATTGAGACTTCGTCAATTAGCAGGTATAGACCCAGCAGAAATTATAGTGCCTTTCACTGCTGATGAGATAAAAAAGTTGTGGGAAGACAATGAACCATGGCAAAGAGCTTGTGCTAATTTTTTGGGAGAAATCAATAACAATTACCCAAAAAGCAAGAGACTTAACTTTATAA
Source organism: Myodes glareolus (assembly GCF_982192425.1). Lineage (NCBI taxonomy): Eukaryota > Metazoa > Chordata > Mammalia > Rodentia > Cricetidae > Myodes > Myodes glareolus. Next base: position 5,640,673 of record NC_142043.1, on the reverse strand, counting down.
AGAGAACTTCTTGGATCCTCCCTTGAATTGTCCGTGATGCTCCAATAACCGGAGCCCATACATTTTATACCGATGATAATAAATCAGGGAAAGCAGGTTACAAATCAGAAGAATTGAGTAAAATGGAACAAAGTCCTTATGATTCTGTCCAGAAGGCAGAATTATATGCCATCCTTATGGTGCTTAGGGATTTTAAAGAACCTCTTAATATAATTACTGACTCACAATATGCAGAAAGAGTTATTTTGCATATTGAAACTGCTGAATTTATACCTGATGATACAGAACTGACCTCATTGTTTATCCAGGTACAAGACATGATCAGAAACAGGTTCTGCCCTATGTATATAACGCATATCCGATCCCATACGGGTCTGCCAGGTCCTCTAGCACAAGGTAATGCAGATATTGATCAATTATTGATTGGTAGTGTGCTGGAGGCATCTGAATTTCATAAAAAACATCATGTCAATAGCAAAGGCTTGAAAAAAGAGTTTTCTATTACATGGCAGCAAGCTAAGGAGATTGTAAAGAAATGCCCTACTTGCTCTTTTTATAACCAAACACCATTGCCTGCAGGGACTAATCCAAAGGGTATTAAAAGGAATGAAATTTGGCAGATGGATGTGTTTCACTTTCTAGAATTTGGCAAATTAAAATATGTACATCACACCATTGACACTTATTCAGGCTTTCAGTGGGCAACTGCTTTAAGCTCAGAAAAAGCTGACTCAGTAATCACACATTTATTAGAAGTTATGGCCATTATGGGTATACCTGCACAAATAAAAACAGATAATGGTCCAGCTTATGTATCTAGGAAAATGAAACGATGTTTTGCTTATTATAATATTAAGCATGTTACAGGTATACCATACAATCCTACAGGTCAAGCAGTTATAGAAAGATCAAATCGTACTATAAAGGATATGCTAAACAAACAGAAAGGGACGAAAGATACCCCCAGAAATAGATTGCATAATGCTTTATTAACCTTGAATTTTCTTAATGCTAATGAGAAAGGAACAACAGCAGCAGAGAGGCATTGGATAATGGAAAAAACTTCTGAACTAAACCAACCTGTTTATTTCAAAGACGTGCTGACCTCTCAATGGAGGCCAGGAGATGTGCTCCGTTGGGGAAGGGGTTTTGCTCTTGTTTCCACAGGAGAAGAAAAATTGTGGATACCATCAAAATTAATAGAGGTTCAATTTGAAGAGGAGAAACCTCTTGGAAAGGAGAAATGACAGCTCATCCACAATGATGATATTCATACAATTGGTAAGAAAAACATATAGAATGTGGGCAGGGTTCTGTTCTTATCTCCACAGGAAAACACTGATTTTTGAAAAGTTCAAGGGACCCTGGATATCTGAATACTGACAGATGGAAAATAATAGCCCAATAAGAACTATCAAGAAAACTGAATAGGTTCTGTAAGTAAAATATACTAAATCATATTTCTAAATTTATAGAGCTGGTTTTAGAGTTGGACTCTGGCTCAGTCCCTCTCTAATTCCAAGCCTGTTGTTAAAAGAAAAACCCAGAGTTTCTGGAGTTTCTGTCTCATGTCAAGAGCCATGATATGGGACAGAAAGGAATATGAGTTTAGAAAACATCTTTACTTTTCTTCATATCTATCATACCTTTCATTAAATATATCTATCATGTCTTTTATTGAATATATGTATGTCTGTATATGTCTATATGATTAATATATGATTATATTATTGTAATCATATAATATATGATATTAATATATGATTAATATATGATTAATATATATGATTAATGTTTAAGTTTTCCACAATGAACAATAAGTTTTTCCTGCAGTGACATTTGAAGTTTCCAGGAAGAAGATGGGGCCCCATAACAACAACTCCACCTGGTTGATATGACATCATGATACTGATAGCGCTACTACAAGACCTGTTTTGGGTACCAGCTGCACAAGACGATTCCAACGTGGTTAGCTGAAATGATGCACATCTTGTACAACATTCTGGCCAGTTCTCCACAAAATACTCAGAGACTATTTGCAATTTTAAAAGACATTGATCTTGAAATTTAACCATCATTTTGCTTTCACAGGATCCCCCAGAAAGAACATTACCCCCATGACAGCTGGAAGTAATTCTAGAGAACGACGTCCCCTCTCCCAGTAAAGTTTGTCCTTGGGTTTAGGGACATCATTTAGGGGTTGGTTATAATTAGTATAGGGTTGAGGGTTGGGGGAGGAATTTTATAAGCGCAGGAATCCTTAAAAAAAAAAAAGAGGGATAATTGGATTATGGGATAATAGCTTTGTACTTGTGAGTTATTGTTTTTAGACAAATATATTGGCATTGATTTATATATTGATACAAAGTTAAATTATGTTGACTATTTTATGCATGCATGCTTCTACCTCTGTTTAAAACATTTTTATGTATTGACATATATATATATATTGTATTGATATATGTATATTTTACCATATTGCATTGTACACTTCTACCTCTGATTAAGATACTTATAAATTGTTTATGTATTGATATATATATTTACCATATTGCAATGTATACTTGCACATTGTTTATATTTGGAGGTCATATTGTCCCCATTTATTGCACAGTTGTTTACTATTTCAGTCTTTAAGTTAGATAGATATTGAGAATAACATAGATCAATAGTCATCTAAGTTTGTCATTTATAATTAGACTAATCAGTTTCTTTAGATACATAGAGATTATATTCAGTATAGATAGATAATCTTCAATCTCTTCAAAGAGCTGTAGAAAATGGCCTTTAATCTAACTCAGAGTTCTGTGGTAGGGAGACACAATCGCTCCTGGCAACACTGATCTATTCCCGAGAGAATGTTGAACACCAAAGACACTCCACCTGGAGCCTTTCTTCTTGGCAGAACTGGCCTTTGGGTAAAGAAATGCCCATACCTCAACTACTGACAGAGTTACAGAGTATCCGTAAATGGATAAAAGAGGACTGTCATATCCTGCCAAGACAGGATAAGATAGTTTTGAAAAGTTCCTTGCCTTTGAAAATGGTATGTCAGTTACGTTAGGCCTTAGCCAAAGTTGGTTTCTTCAACGCTGCAAACGTGATTTTGGGTGTTTGCCCAGGTAGCCAGTTGTCTCTGTGATTTATTACATGTTCTGGAAGTTTGATTGCACTTCCTAATTACTTAGGTAACATTATTTCCCTTCTCAGATCTTTGATGGGATTGAAGATAATATAAACGTAGTTACTTTCCTTTCATGACGTGGCCAAGTTATTTCTTATACAAGACTTAAGCTAGTTAGAATAGGATATTTGTATTTATTGTATATAATTGTGTAGGTTTGTACTTACTATATATAATTTCGTAGTAGGCTTAGAACTCTCTTACTTAAACATAAGGGGGGAGGTGTTGTGGGAGTAACTTCCGCTGCCTCAACCAATAGTCGCTGAAATACGAGCCCACAGTGCAGCGGGGAGCGACTTCCGCTCCGTCAGCCAATAGCTGCTGAAATACCAGCCCACTGGGGCGTGGTATATTTCTCTTTTAAAAAGAGAAGCAGATCCGGATCAGGCTCTCTTGGTTCCAGCTCTTGGTTCCGGTGCTTTCTCCCGGCTCCTGCTCCAGCGACTAGGCTCCCTTCCTGACGGTTTATGGTGTATGTAAGTTTTACCCCCCAAAATAAATAACCCCTTAAAACATAACTGGTGTGGGATTGATTCGCCGATAATCAATAACTCAAATAAAATTCTATCCTTCTCAAAGATCTCTGATGCAGTTTGACAGCTGAGAGATTTTGTCAGTTTAAAAGGACAACCTCACCAAACAAATTGCAGTAAAATACAAATACAAGCTATTAAGGTGTGTACCTGCAAGTTATAAAGTGTGAGAACAAATGCAAGTTACCAAATTTCTTTCCCATGCTGCCTTCCATAGTCTTAAAAAATACTTTCATTCTGATATAAATATGCTATTGTTTAAAACTTATGTTTTCACAAACCCAAAAAATTCTTGTGGGTTCCAGGGAACCAAATTGAAGGATTCACCTTAAACAGGTCAGATACATCTCTCTCAATTCCATGGTCTTAAAAATTTTTTTCCTAAACTTAACTTTGTCCTCTGTTCTGCCAATACCTTAAACAGGTTTAAGAGACATCAGACATTTCCATACCACAAACACCGGACAGGTACAATGCTACTCAGAAGGCAGAGACAGGAGGATTTCTTGTTCATGCCTGTCTGAGCTACAAAGCAAGCATAAGGCCAGTCTAGTCAACTTGGTGAGACCCTGCCTCAAAAGACAAAATCTTCTTAACAGGATCTGTGAATACCTCAGTGGTAGAGCATTTGTCCAGTGTGTGAGGCCCAGTGCTCAATTCCTTTCTCTGCAAAATAAATAAATAAGAACTTTAGCAAAGCCAGGGAGCCACCACTGATTGAGCAGAAAGTGAGGGCTATGCTATAAATTTAAATGACTGTGCTTAAGAGAGCTACAAAAAAAAAAATGCCTCTAACCTATAAGCCCCCACTCGTTCAAGGACAGACCACCTCCTGGAATACTGGAAGCTGTTGTTCACATAAGATAACAAATCGTCTGTGTCGTTGTTTAATGTTGGCATGTTCCATGAGCGGCCTGTGAGCCAGGCAGAGGCTGCGGCCAGAGCAGTGCAGGTTCCCCGTGGCGGCAGAGCTGGTCCTGCCATGCGGCCCAGAGAGCAGGCGGGCAGGTGAGCAGACGGTGGAGTAAATAGACATAAGGCTGAACATAAAGCTAAACATTTATTACTTAAAGAAGAGACAGAGAGACATAGAGACATAAAAACAGAGACAGAGGAGACACAGGTGCACACGCTGAGAGAAAGGGACAGAAGGAGGAAGGGGTTAAGATGGCGACCAGGAGGTCAGAAGTGGCTGGGAGTGGGCGTGGCTTGCCCTTAAAGGGACCAAACCAAAAGGAATAACTGTGTTTCCCTTCTGTAAATGAGCTTGCTTGTCACAACTACGCAACTGCACGGATGTGCGTGTTCACATGTAGGCGGTGGGCACATAGACAACACGTGTGTTAGGATATGTGCTTGCCCCTGATTGGACGAAGCCCAGATGGACTCAGCCTTTATAAGCCCCTTGCTAATGTAATTTGGGTCTATACTTTGGGAACAGGTGAAGACCTGGCCAGTGTCCATCAACCTGGCCAGTATTTAATAAAGTTTGTTTCAAATTTGGGTCAAAAATTGTGGTAGTGGCCTTATTTTTGCCTGGTGAATTAACAAAAGCTATTTGTATCCCACCCATCTCTGTACTTAAAAGTTAAAACCATACCAGGGCTGCCTCAGTGCACAAGAACAACTTTAACCTCATGATGACTGAAGTGACCGCATTCAGCACTGTGCCATGTACCCAGGTCATCCTGGTTTCCTCAAAAATGGACAGTGAGAAGCAAGAACCAGAAAAAAGTCTTCTAAGCTTAATTCCATGTCTAGTTTTTTAAATTTGCGTGTGTAGGTGTCGGTGGAGATCAGAAGAGAGTGTTCAGACCTCCCTGGAGCTATCAGTAGTTATGCGCCACCCTACATTCCTACATAGTTCTGTGTCTTTAAATCCTTCATTATGTCCCAATTCCTTCTGTTCTAACATCATTTATGTTGCTGTGATAAAATATGCTGACTCGCCCCCCCCCCACAAAAAAAAATAGGCAAGAAAGAATTTGTTCATCTTACAATTAATCCAGGGTTGCAGTTCCTCACTACAGGGAAGTCAAGTCAGGAACTTAGCGACTAATAACATCACAGCCACAGTCAAGTCCAGAAGAGTGAATGCATCCAGGCCTACCTGCTCACTTGCTCTCAGCTGGCTTTCTCCTCTCTTACACTATTTGGGAAGCCCTAGGGAGGTGCTATCCAGAGGGTCTGGGTCCTACACCAATGGCAAGTCTATAGTCAACTTGATCTAGATAGTTTCTCAGTCAGACTCTTTCCAGGTGGTTCTAGATTGTGTCAAATTGGCAGTTAAAACTAAGCAGCACACTTTTTGAAACAATTTTTCCATTTTTATTTATTTGTCTATTTCTGTTCTTGTTGGAGAGGGTTTGGGAAGGCATATACACATCCAGGAGCCGTGCGGAGGTCATGGGACAGCTTGTGGGAGTTGCTTTCTCCTCCCACCATTAGGGTTCTGGGGCTAGAATACAGGCTGCTGGGCTTGGCAGCAGGAGCCTTAGCCCACTTCCTCCCAGTCCCTCTTTCCTTCTGAGTCTGTGGAGTAACTGCAGCCACCCTGCCTCACTTTAGAGTCTCAGTGAACAGTTGATAAGGAGACCCACGGGAGCTGTGTAAGTGCCCATCTTAACCCAAGAGGAGTTAGACATTCTGAGGATATATGCCTTTAGTGCAGCTCAGTTTGAAAGCAGCTTGTGGAATTAGTGTCTTTAAATCACAAGAGACACTGACCATTATTGCTTCTTATTAAAAAAACATATTTGGGAGCTACAATCACAATACAAGTTTATATTAAAGAAAATTTCCAATAAAGGATAAAATTTCTACATTGCATGCCCTCATTTTTAACTTTTTGGGTATTTGAGCATGACAACTTGAAAAAATGGAGGAAAAGTCCTATTAGACCTGGTAGTTACATTGATACATTGATTCAATATGTGATTAGCTTTGGACTATAACCATTGTTAATCTTGGAAATATCCCAGCTCTGCTAATCCTGAATTCTAACTCGTTTGAAGTCTGTGCCACATCTGATAGTTTCTAAGGACTACTGGGGATGGAATTCCAGTCACTGAGGTTTTCTGTGGACCACACCCACTGAGACTTCAGACTTATCTTTCTTCACAGAACCTGTTCTGTGAAGAACAAGGGCAAATGTCAATGGTTGAGTTACAACGAACAGTATCAATACATTTTATTCAAACGTGGAACTCAGAAGGGAGCCATCAGTCACTGGGGATGCATTCCAGGCTTCTAGCAGCAAGTATTTTCAATAACCACCCAGATAAATGCTCCAGATAACTCTGCCCCAACTTCCCACTTTTCCCATGTCTTATGTGAGGCTTCACGACTGGGCTTTTTTCAAAAATACAAAGGGACATTCTCTGCCTTTAGATGCAGTAGCAGCTAGTGGAGACAATGCTCACACTTACGCCCCAGTGCCAGGTGGAATGCCCTCGCATTAGTGTTAACCGTTGTGTTTGTAACTAGCTGAAGAGAGAGGAATCTTTTGCTGAGAGTGGAATCACAAAATGTAGAGCACCATGAACCCCCTGGAAGAGTGAGTATAGCCTTGAGTTTGTGACTCTCAGTGACTGTCTGGTGACTAAAGACTGTGAAGGTCCTGTGGAGCTCTGGGGAGACATCTCCAGGGGCACAGGTCGAGAGCAAGAGTCCCCCTTCTCTTCAGACACTCTAATACAAAGTCTGGGGCTTCCCAAACTTCCACGGTGAGCAATAATGGCTGGAACAAAGTTTTAGACTCTCTTTTTAAGACAGGATCTTACTCTGTAAACTGGTTAGCCTTGGGTGGCAATTCTGCTACCTCAACCTTCCAAAAACTGGGACTAAGTAAGGTCTGACATCACCATGCCTAGCAAGTCTGACTTTTTGACAGACAGACAGTTCTGAGCAAGGTGTGTGTGTAGAAGGAACCAAGGGTGATGGCTGTTTATCAAGTCCCACCCAGCCTGTCAGCATGCGCACACAAGATGAATTTTTACATTTTTAAATTTTATTATAAATTTACTGTGCATGAGTGTCTTGCCTACATGTATGTGTGTGGACTACGTGCATTCCTGGTGCCCACAGACAACAGAAGAAGGCTGGAGATCCCCTGCAACTGGAGTTAAGAACTGTTGTGTGCTACCATGCAGGTTCTGGAAACTGAGCTTGGGTCCTCTATTAGAGCAGTCAGTGCTTTTCAACACTCAACCCTCTGTTCAGCTGCTCTCATCTTCGAAATGCATACACACATATATATGATTTCATGGATCTGTAAAAATACTAGATTTCTGCCGGACAATAGTGGCACATGCCTTTAATCCCAACACTCAGGTGGTAGAGACAGGCGAATCTTTGTGCGTTTGAGGCCAGCCTGGTCTACAGAGCCAGTTCCAGGACAGCCAGGGCTGCACAGAGAAACCCTCTCTCAAAAGCAAAACAAGCAAACAAAAAACCCTAGAAATACAAACTTAAGGGAAAGGTATCATCTGTCTTTCTGATTCCGGCTTGTTTTGTGTAGTATGATGGTCTCCAGTTGCATCCATTCTTAGCAAATTACATCATAGCTTTCTTCTTTATGTCTAGATAAAAATCCATTGCATACATATGCAACACTTTTCCCCATGTCCCTCTTGACAGACTCCTAGGCCTCAGCCTCACAGTCTCACTAGTGGGAGCATTGCTTCAATAGACATGAATGCATGCTATATCTAGGTCCACAGGAAGGGAATACATGCAATAAAAAGTAATTCTGTTATTATGGTGATGATAGGCTTTGCTTTTAAAAACAACTCTGAGTGTACTCTGAATATGGCTGATTAAATTCTATTCTCATTCTGTCAGATGCCACGTTAACTTGGGGCTTATTCTTTGGCTGTTGTGAGAGGTATAGCTAACACAAATGAAGCCCTTTCAAGCCTTCAGCGAGTGCTGCTTTCTTCTTCTTCTTCTTCTTTTTTTAAGATTTATTTACTTATTTTGTTTACAGTGTTCTGTCTGCATGTATGGCTGCAGGCCAGAAGAGGGCACCAGATCTCATTACAGATGGTTGTGAGCCACCATGTGGTTGTTGGGAATTGAACTCAGGACCTTTGGAAGAGCAGTCAGTGCTCTTAACCTCTGAGCCATCTCTCCAGCCCCAGCAAGTGCTGCTTTCAAGATGTAACTGTCACTCATTGTGCTCTCCTAAAATTAAATTTTTAATTTAAATTTTAATTTAATTTTAAGTAAAAACATTTTTTAAAAAAATCAAGTAAAAGGAGATTAAAGGGGAAATATAAGTACTATCTTCCTTTGTCTTTTCTATCGGGATGATTCAAGTGACACAGCACAGCATCCAGGACCATCTTCCAGCTGGAGCACTGGCTTTCGCCAGGGGCACTAGTGCACAGAGTCTGTGTGACAGTTTTCTTCCGAGCTGGATGGAGTTTCTTTTGTAAGTACACCCAGGAACCTAACACGTGCCTTCAGCAGGCTTCCTGAAGGTGTGCCTGTCACATCTCCCCTGAAGAGCACCAGTGTCCTGTCAGCCTTGGTTTGTGTGCAAGGATGTTGGCTGGAAGATACTGCTTTCCTCATTATCCCAACATCAGTGGGACCATTTGCAGTTGGAAGGATATTTGATTGTGGTTTTACTTTAATTTTTTCATTTTGACTGTCTCATGTATATGCCATGTACGTCCAAGCACCTCTGGAGAGCAGAGGAAGCTACAGCACCGCCTGAACTGGGAGTTACAAAGAGTCATGAACCACCAGGTCCTGGATCACTTGAAAGAGCTGGAAGTTCTCTAAACTCCTGAGCCTTCTCCAGGGTTCTGTGTTCCTTTGTTTAAGGTAGGACTCCCTGTAGCCTAGGCTGTCCTTGAATTTCTTCTATTCTACCTTCTAAATGTCTGAATTATAAATATATCCCACCATATGTAGATTTATCTGGAAGCATATTTAACTTAAAATAATAGGGAAGAGGAGGAAGGAAAGAAGAAAGGGAGAAGGGAGATTAAAAAGATAGTTTGGGGCTAGTAGAGGAGAGTAGAGAAACATGGTTGCCATTTTTCTTTTAAATCTACAGTAATGAGATATAATTTATATAAGTTAAATGTACCTATTTTAAATGTGACAATTTTTATGATCACTGACAAGTTTCTCCATCACTGTGTCTATGGCCATGATTACTAGAACACTTTTTTCACCTGAAAGATTCCTGCATGCCCCATTGTAGCTAATAGCCCATGCCTGGTCCTAGATAATCATGTCTCTTCTACCATAGACTGATTTTTCCAGTTGTAAAATTACATATAACTGGAATAATACTGCATGTATTGTTATGTTTTGGGTTTTTATTTAGGGACATCTACAAATGCAACTCATCTACATTTGTAAAACACATCAATAGTTCATTCTTTTCTGTGCTGAGTAGTGTTTCACACGATGTATATCCCACAAGGTCACTGATTTCTCCAGCGATAGCCACTTAGGTTAGCACAGCTACAAATGAAGCTGTTTGACGCCTGTGTTCAAGGCTTCGCGAGGATGGCACGTCCATTTCTAGGAGTGTTTCTAGGAGTGAAATGGCCGCATCACATGGTCTTGGATTTCAAGAAGTTAGTAATGATATCTGTTTTGCATTATCCCTAAACTTCATGTTACTCTGAAAAAGCATCTTTCTTCAAATAAAATGAACAGGACTGTTTAAAAAAGGAAAAAGGAAGCAGAAAGGAAATTTATCTCCTGTGTCTTCTGATCAAACTGCCCCTGCCCAGCCACACCAGAGAAAAGTCTAGAACTTCCCAGAATGCTGTTGGTCTCTGTGACTCTGTCATCACTGCAGTCACCTCTTCCTGGCCCTGTTTTCTATGACCTTACTTCTCAAACTTTACGTTGGATATTGGAAGACTTTTTTTCTTGTCATATAGTCATCAAACCGTCCTAAAAGTAATTTGTTGTTGTTTTGGGACAGGGTGAGCCCAGGCTAGCTCAGAATCGCTCTGTAGCTGAGGATGAACTTCAGCTTTTAACCCTCTTGTCTCCACCCCCTGAAGGTCTGAGATGACAGACCCTTATGGGTTTAAAGGTTTTAGTCGAATAATTAGCTATTGTTCTAATGGGCCTGACTTTATAGTGGACATGCCCTATAATAGCTTAAATACCCTTCCTTTATTCTGTATTTTTAATGTATTTCAAGTCCTGAGAGAACAGAAGGGTCAATCCAGACTGTTGAAGCCATCAAAGCTATCTTCTAAAATTGAAGGAGAAATAAAATGTTTTCATGATTTAACAAAAAAAAAAAAAGGATTTTATGACTACTGAGCCAGCTAAGCAGAAAATACTAGAAGAAATATTTCAGTCTGAAGGGAAAAGAAAGTACCCCAAGAGGTCATAGGGAATAAGTAATGTCAGGTTGGGTAATCAAAAAGCATTTGAGAAAACATCACAAAAGGTAGAAAATAACAAAATACTATGTTTCTTTCAATAATAACCCCAAATATTAATGGTTTTAATTCTCCAGTAAAAAGACATAAATGATTGTATTAGAAAACAGAATCTATGTTTTTACTGTCTCCAAAAAATACACCTCTCCATCACCAACAAAAGACATCACCTTAGTGTAAAAGGGTCTAAAGGGTGTTGCTCCATGCAAATGGAACCAAGGAACAAACAGGTGTCACTATTCTACTATCTCACAAAATTAACTCCAAAATAATTAGTCAGAAAAGATTCTAAGGGACTCTTCATTTTCCTTAATGCGAAAAAATTTACCAACAGGATATCGCAGTTCTAAACATACATGACCAAACATATCGGTACCCAATTTTATCAAAGAAACTCTATTAGATCTAAAATTCTTAATGAGTAATTTCAATACTCCATTCTCACCAATTGATGAATCATCAGGAAAAAAATAAAAAAAAGAAGCTCTTGAGTTAAATGACATCATAAATCACATTAACTTAACAGATATCTATAGAATGTCCCTTCCAAACACTAAGGAATACATGTTCATCTTAGCAGTCCATGGAAGTTTCTCCAAAATGAACCACTTGCAGGACACAAAGAATGCCTCAATAAAAACAGAAAATTGAATAGCATCCTACAATGCTATCTGACCAAATGGAATAAAGCTGAATATCAATGGCAATAGAAACCACAAAAAGCACACAGATTCAGAGGAACTAAATAACACAATTCTGGAAGAAATTGAGTTAAGAAAGAGAAAGGGAAATATATTTTTTTGAGGCAGGGTGTTCTGTGTAACAGCCCTGGATGTCCTGGAACTAGCTCTGTAGACCAGGCTGGCCTCCATCTGCCTGCCTCTGCCCCCAGGTGCTAGGATTAAAGGTGAGCACCACCACCACCCATCTAAGAAGGAAAAATTTTAAATTCCTAGTATTGAATGAAAAACTCAGCAGTCCAAATCTACAGACTAAGTGAAGGCAGGACCAAGAGAAACGTTTACAGCATCAGTTGTCTACAGAAAACCAGTTGAGTCATCAAATTAATAACTTAATGATGCACCTGAAGCCCTTCGAAAAACAATAACAACCAACAAAACTCAGGTCCTCGAGAAAGAGCAGCAAGCATTCTGAACTGTTGGAACCTCCCATTCACTCAACTGATGGTTGAAAACTGGGTGGCAGTGCACATTGAAGAAGAAGAAAAAAAGAATCTTCATCAAATCATGTGGGTCAAACTGGATAGCTACACATAGAAGAATCAAACCAGATGCTTGGCTCTAATCTTTCACAAGACTCAATTCCAATTGGACAAGTCCCTCAGTTGACAGTGAAGCTGACAGAGAGAGGGCCTACCCAAGATCATAGGGGGCAGTTGAGTCCTTTGGCTGCTCCACACCTGCCTGCCTCCTTCAATTCTCAGGCCACACAGCCTCCAGAAAGCCTGAGGCCAAGGCTCTAGGAACACCAGGTGCAGCATGAAGTCTGAGAGACCCCCTAGAGGGATCTGCATCCCAGAAGTGACAGGCACAGAACCCAAGTTAGCACTCCCAGGCCAGGGCATGCCTAGGGTGTTGGGGAGGGGCACTATGGAAAAGTCAGTGAGCTATCCTAACAGCCAGGCTCTGAGCTAAGCAGTTTGTAAAAACATCCTCCATTCAACCTCTGCAACCCCAGAAACACCCATTTCCTACAGGAGGAAACTGAGGCAAAGCCACACTCAAGATCACACCAGCATCAAGCAGAACTAGTCTGGCCCTAGTTGGGCTTTCTAACTTGTTAATTTAAGGGTAATTGCTACCGTGGTAAAGAACACCTAATGTAGAATCTATGTCCGATCATTTTCATTCAAACTTTTCTGCTGTGCTGATTAAACTCAGTACATGGAATTGAGTTTTGTGCCAGATTAGAGACAAGGATCTAGTTTGACCCACACAATTTGATGAAGATTTGACCTCCTGAAACTGAAAGCTTCTGCAAAGCAAAGGACATGGTCAACAAGACAAAACAGCAGCCTACAGAATAGGAAAAGATCTTCACCAACCTCACATCAGAATTTCCAAAATATACAAAGAACTCAAGAAATTGGTCATCAAAATAACAAATAATCCAATAAAAAAAATGGACTACAAACCTAAACAGAGAACTCTCAACAGAGAAATCTAAAATGGCTGAAAGACACGTAAGGAAATGCTCAACATCCTTAGCCATCAGAGAAATGCAAATCAAAACAAGTCTGAGATTCCATCTTACACCTAGATAAATGGTCAAGATCAAAAACACTGATGACAACTTATGCTAGAGAGGTTGTAGAGAAAAGGGAACACTTCTGCACTGCTGATGGGAATGCAAGCTGGTACAACCCCTTTGGATGTCAGTGTGGTGATTTCTCAGAAAATTAGGAAACAACCTTTTTCAAGACTCAGCCATACCACTTTTGGGTATTTACCCAAAGAATGCTCAATCGTACCACAAGGACATGTGCTCAACTACGTTCATAGCAGCGTTGTTTGTCATAGCCAGAACCTGGAAACAACCTAAATGCCCCTTGACCAAAGAATGGATAAGGAAAATGTGGTACATTTACACAATGGAGTACTACACAGCAGAAAAGAATAATAACATCTTGAAATTTGCAGGCAAATGGATGGACCTGGAAAACATCATTTTGAGTGAGGTAACCCAGACCCAGAAAGACAATCATTATATGTACTCACTCATAGGTGGTTTTTAAACATAAAGCAAAGAAAACCAGCCTACAATTCACAATTCCAGAGAATCTAGACAGCAGTGAGGACCCTAAGAGAGACATACATGGATCTAATCTACATGGGAAGTAGAAAAGTACAAGATCTCCTGAGTAAATTGGAAGCATGGGGACCATGGGAGTGGGTTGAAGGGGAAGGGAGAGGAAGAGAGGGGAGCAGAAAAAAAATGCATAGATCAATAAAATCAATTTTTAAAAAAGAGCCAGAAATATTAAGCTATTGGCCAAACAAACAGTATTTTAAATAATAATAAAGAATCTTAAGATAAGATCTGATTCTTTTAATCTGACAGAGGAGGTAGGGAACACTTTTGAACTCATTGGAGAAAAGAGCTTTGTAAACAAAAGTCAGTTAGCATAGACATTACAACAAAAAATTAACAAATGGGCTTCATGAAGTCAAAGCTACTGTAAAACAAAGGACATCATCATTAAAGTGAAGATGCAGTCTGCCGAATGGAAAAAAGTCCTTATCAGCTATGCATCTGACAGAGGTTAGTGTCTAGAATACACAAAGAACTTAAAACGAATAAACAAACAAAACCTAAACATCAAGAAAACAAACAACCCTATTGGAAAATGGGGCATAGAACTGAAGAGAGCATTCTCAAAAGACAAAATACAAATGGCTGAGAAACATGGTCTTAATATTCAGCATCCTTAATTATCAGAGAAATGAAAATTAAAACTGCTTTAAAATTTTATCTTACTCTAGATTAAAATAAACAAACAAATAAAAAGACAAATGCTGGCCTGGATGAGAGGGAAGAGAATACGTATTCAGTGCGGGTAGCCGTACAAATTGACACTGTCACAAAGAAAACGGAGTCTCCTTCAAAGGTTAGAAGTCTATCTCCCATATGATCCGCTGAACCATTCTTGGGCATAAACTCAATGTACTCTATATTGTATTTTAGAGATACCTGTTCATCCATGTTCATTGCTGTTCTACTCACAATAACCGGGAGCATCAGTATCTGTCAGCGGAGGCATGGGTGATATAGGAAATTTATACAATGGAGTATCACTCAACTGTTAAGAAAAACAAATTTATAAAATTTCCAGATAAACTGGTGGAGTTGGAAACAACCAAAGGAGGCAACCCAGACCCCGCTCACTTGGGATGCTAGATTTGAATTTTCAGCTACGCGTTTTATTTACGGTGCCCACCAAGGTCACACTTACTAAGAGGCTGTGGAGGGAGGGCCAAGGGAGGGAAGTAGAATGCAGCAGTATGATGGGTATTGGAAAGGAAAGGTTAAGTTGGGTTAGGGGATGGAAGGGCAGGAGAGAGAAAGGAATATGGTGAGGGATAAATAATACTAACGAGCATTCCAAAAAGTCACAAGAAAACCTACTACCGCAAAAGTTTCCTAAAATAATACAGACATGTATATTAAAATGTACATTAAACGAACATAATGGGGTCAATCCACAATAGAGAATATGGGGAAAGCAGCCTGGGTCACTCCCAGAACTTCATCCATACTATCCAGCTGTTACAGTGTCAGAAGTGTACACTGCTGGAAGGGAAAGATAGTTGTCTAGGTTACCCATCTGCGAGTCCTGAAAGCTACAATGTTGGTAAACATGGCAAGTTATCCCTACTGATGCAATAATAGCACGAATGTCAAGGAGTAGCCAACACTTTCTGATTGACTGTAAGGCCTGCTTCACAAGTTGAAACCCATACCTGGCACCATTACTGGGGCAAGAAACCCATGTTAGAGATTTCATAGGCTCCAGTGGCAAACATGCTATTATTTCCCTGCTAAACTGGCATAGTATTAAACTGCACAAAACTATGGGTAAAATAATAAGTCATTGGGAGTCTGTTTAATACTATAATGTCAATGTTAGACCCCAAATCAGTGCATCTCTTAACCTGCAGCAGATAAACTTCTCTTTGCAATAGTTTGTGACTAACACAGAAACCTACACCTGGTAAAGGTGCTGACAGCTCAGCCCTAGGTGGGTCATATATATCATATCCCCTTCTTCCAAGGCTCAGAATCATTGCAGAAAATAAGACAGAAGTTGTACAAGCCAGAGGCTTTATACTCATCCAGACACAGTATAGGACTCGAACATATGAACACCCGGCAATTGTGACAGCAAGCATAAGACTCAGGCAAGCTCAAACCAGACATGAAGAGGGGAGGTGGGAGGAGCGACTGACAATTGAAAGCTGTTGAGAGAGGGAAGTAGGTTTTTCTTAAGGCTGTGTTCCCTGGTATTGATCCCATTCCAGTGGAAGGCCATATATCCAAAATATAAGGGCAGCACGAATTGTACTTGATGCTCATTTTAAAAAGGAAGAGAGGACAATATTAGGTGGGCAAGGAAGGAGGTTTTCCTGGGGAAGTTGGAGGAGGGGTAAACACAATGAAAATACATTATATGGAATTTTCAAAGAACACACACACACATAGACAGATAGACAGACAGACAGAGATATCAGTAGGGAAGGTTGAGTTTGGTGACACTTCTAATTCTAATACTCAGGATGCACAGGCAGGTGATTCTCTGTTAGTTCAAGGTTAGATCTGTCTACATAGGGGATGTCAGGACAGCCAGGGTCATCACATAGTGACACCGTATTTTAAAAAGGAAAAAGGAATACTTATATAATTCTTTCTGGCCTCTTTATTATATTTTGTTGAACTAAATGTTTTTTCTTTTGTCAATACAGTACAGGTTTGATTATCATAACTATTATGAATAAAAATTGGATAGTATCGTTTGAAATCATAATATAAATATATATAAATTTCTCTGGAGATTTTGATTGCTATTAGGTTCAATGTACAGATCAAGTGAGAATTTTCCAATACATTATAAATTTATTTATGAATTTTGAAACTAAAGAAATGTATTACTGTTTCAGAGGATTCAAGTTCAGATCCTAATAACTGTGTCAGGGGGCTCATACTAATCTTAACTCTAGCTCCAGGAGGGTCTGACATCTGGGACTTCTGTGGGCACCTGCATCTACACACACACACACACACACACACACACACACACACACACATACACACAATTTAAAATGATAAAACTAAAACTTCAAAAGTATTTATGACATTTTCTTTATCAGCACTTTATAGTTTTCACTATATAGGTCCTGTATGCATTTTGATGCATACCTAAATGTTTACCTTTTTTGAAGCTCCTGAGGGTTTTTTAAGGGTTTTAAAAATTATGTTAAATTTCTTTAATAATTACAGGTATCCATTTTATCTTAGTTGAGTTTCAGTGGCATACAGATTTTGAAGGATTTGCCTATTTCATGTTGCTTATTGAATTTATAGTGTGCAAATGATCATAGTAATCCTTTTCCATCTGCAAAGTCTGTAGTGATGTCTCTTTTTCTGTTTCTCATATGTGCAATGGTTTTTTCTTTCCTTTTCTTGTTCCTGTTTTTGTCATTCTTAGAGGCTTTCTATTTTTACTATTGTTTTCAAAGAATCAACTTTCAGTTTCATTTTCTTCATTGCTTTTTAATTGATTTTTGTGCATTGTTTTCTTCCTTCAACTCAATAATGTTTAGTTTGTTCTTCTTTTTTCAAAGTTTTTAAGGATGCTAAGTTACCTTGCGAACTCCCTTCTTTTCTAACACAAGGACTTGTTTAATTGTATTTTTGCTTTTGTATACTTCAAAAATATTTTTATAGTCCTTTGAGATTTCTTTATTTATTCATGAATTATTACAAGTCCTAGTTTACCTTGGAGATTTTTCTATTATCCTTTTTATAGTTAATCCTGTTATGCCTCAAGACGCACTTTGTCAAATTTCAATTATCTTACTTAATTGATATTCAGCCCTCTGCACTGAAACAAGTGTTTTATATGTAAAAATATGAATTGAAGTAAATGAAAATCAAGCCAATATGGTGCCTATGTCCTAGAGATGAGAATACATTTCTGGCATGTTGGTAAAGAGAGTCATTTTGTTATATTTATCTTGAATAAAAATGTTTCAGAGTTAAGTTCCAAATATGAGAGGCTTGATGTTTAGCGTCATATACATGATAGACTGTTCTGTGCATAGGATTCTCAGGCAACCCTGCCTCTATCATTCTCACTTTTGATGGTACTAGAAGGAACTTGATGATTAAAACAGAATAAAACAACAACAACAACAACAACAACAAAATCCTTAACCTTGAAATATTCTCAGGAAGAAAGATTTGAAGTGAGTACCCTAAATAGGAATTTTACTGGATGTTCTCCTTGTAGGCATTTAAGTGAATAATTTGTCCTCAGTTTCAAGCTCTGGTATGTTTTTCTTACTGTTCCCAAATCCTTCTCATTGTAGAGAAAATAAATTATGCTCTATTGATGTATGTGTGTACAATGACATCCACAATTTAGTAAACCCTGGTTGGCATTCTTCTAGACCAGTGCATGAGCCTGTATGGGTTTCACTCTGTGTCATGAGCCTATAGGGGTTGCACATCAATATCCTGTATATCAGGTGTTTACATTATGATTCATAACAGTAGTAAAATTAAAGTTATGAAGTAGCCACAAAATAACTTTGTGATTGGGAGTCGCCACAATATAAAGAACTATATTAAATGGTCACAGCATTAGGAAGGTTGATAACAGCTGTACTAATCTCTACAAACTGTTTCTCTGTACTTTTCCTGTCAACAGAATCTCAATAGGGGGTGGAAGCATTCTTGCAATTCATAACCCTTGAAATTTAGTATGAAAGAAGGTCCTGGTATTTTGTTGATGTGAGTAGCCCCCAGAAGTTTGGGAGTCTTTTGTTTTAAAAGCACCAAGACCATTCTTCTCTGGATCTTACTATGAAAGATATATCTTAATCATTGCATAGATTATTAAGTATGGTTATCCAAATGTTTGCAACCTATTCCAGACCAGTCACATTTCTAGTATTTCTTGCTAAAGTAAACAACTCTTTGTCAATATTCTTAGCTTAAGAATGACTATAATAATATAAGTACTTAACAATATAAGATAGAAACCAATGGGTACATAAAAAACCCTGTGCCCCCTCCCCTGCCCCACCACACATACATTTGAAGTGTAGTCTGAGTCCCATCCTACAAGGCCATTTAGTGAGATCCAGCCGTGGTTGTTTCCCATGCAGAGAAAGGGGGCTTCTAATATCCTGAGAAATCTCTAATTA
The DNA here is from genome assembly GCF_982192425.1 of Myodes glareolus. Taxonomy (NCBI): domain Eukaryota; kingdom Metazoa; phylum Chordata; class Mammalia; order Rodentia; family Cricetidae; genus Myodes; species Myodes glareolus. The sequence continues at coordinate 5,621,583 of NC_142043.1, read as the reverse complement.
TTCTGTGCTGTGATTGTGTTTTTAGTTATTTTTCTTTTATTCTGACCCCATTCAAGATAATATTTATGGTTTCAATACTTTTACTAAGACTATCTTATTGTCCTTTAGTTTTCTACCCCTCTGATCTGATTAACCCTGCTTCTTTGTGATTCCCTCATCCAACTGATACAGTGACTCTGATCAGTCAGTCATCCTCACAGTAAAACAAAGCAACCCAGAATGCAATGTCAACCAAGAACAAATCTTTATATTCGTATCCTCGTGAGTGTGTGGTCAGTGATTTTCAGATGGTCTCTGTGCCAGTCTGGGTTCCAGTTCATTGCGGACTTCTCACTGAGGTTTCCTTGAGGTTATTTCCTGTTGGTTTATTATGGAGCTTCAGTTGAAAGAATGAGGATGTGTAAGCCTCTGTTAACTTGTAGTTGCTGTATATGTTGCTGAAACAAAACATCCTAGAAAAGCAACTTACAGGAGGAAGGGTTCGTTTTGGCTCACAATTTGAGGGGATCATGGCAGGGAAGTCATGATGACACTTGCAGCGGCACAGTTTGGAGGTATTGTGGCAGGGACAAGATACTGGTAGGAGCTTGTGGCAGCTCATCGCTTTGCATCTATAGTCACGAGGTGAGGGATAAATCCTGATACTCAGCTCATTTTCAATTCTGTGCGGTCTCAGACCCCTGCCTGTGAAATGGTGCTCCCCAGATTTAGGTGGGTCCTTCTACCTCATTTAACCAAATTGAGGTAATCTCTCACAGAAACTCCTAGAAGTTTGTTTCCTAGATGGTTCTAGACTGTCAAATTGACAATCAGTGTTTACTATCATATGTCTAAAGTCTGCTAGTGCTCCATTAGTCCAAGCAAATCCATGACAAAATGCCAGATGGGGAATAGGGGAATGGCCATGACCACACAGAAAGCACACAGATGTAAAACTGACCACCCAAGATTCAAGAGTTTTGACCAATAATCTACTGCAAGCCTCTGTGAGTTGTTTTGTTTTTGTTTTTAGGAGGACTGGTCATTGAACCCAGAACCTGGGACATATTGACATACATTCTATACTACTCTGAATCTCCACCCCCATCTTGGGGTAATAAATGGTTTTACTTAATAGTTTTCTGAGAGTAATATGAAACCTGAAAGAACCTTCAATATATTTTGATGGGTCCACAAAGCGAAAATTATGTTCAAGAATCAAGATTTATTTGAGCCATTCTATCTATCTATCTCCATCCATTCAGCGTAGGTAGCTTTTAACACTGCTTAGATCTTTAACCTTCCTAAGGCTGTGATCCGTTAATACAGTTCCTCATGTTGTGGTGACCCCTAACCATAAAAACATTTCATTGCTACTTCATAACAGTAATTTTGCTGCTGTTATAAACCTTAATGTAAATATCGGATATGCAGGATATCTGATATGTGACCCCCCCCAAAGGGGTTATGACCCATAGGTTAAGGACCTCTGGCCTAGAGTAATCTGAGACTCTCTATGAAGATATTGCTTAGATTGGATTGTCTTTATTGTTAATATACATGGAGAAGGACAAACTACTGTAAGTAACACCATTCCTAAGCAGGAGACCCTGGGCTGTTTAAGAAAGACAGCTAAGCATGAGCCTTCAATGGAGTGAACCAGCAACATTCCTCCATGTTTTATGCTTTAAGATTCATCTTGAGTTTCTGCCCTGACTTCCCTTAGTGATGGATTATGACCTGGAAGGTCAAATAAACATTTCTCTCCAGGTTGCTCTTGATCAGCATTTTTTTATAACAACAACCTAAAGGGCACTAGAACTCTATCTATCTATCTATCTATCTATCTATCTATCTATCTATCTATCTATCTATCTATCTATCTATCTACCTACCTACCTACCTACCTACCTACCTATCTACCTGACATCTTTGAGACAGAGTTTTCCTATGGAGCCCAAGTGGACCTTGGATCTTCTTGCTGTTTCCTTTCTATTTCCATGGCTTTTGATGGGAAATCCACTGGTTGTCACATTGCTTCCTGAATATAAAGTATCCTCTATTCCTTGCTGTATTTATGATAATTTCTTTTATAGTTTTTAAAAATTTGACCTTAAGATGTGGCTGTGATTGTTGTGTCTGAGGTCTGATCAGCTCACTGAATCTGTAGTTTGATGACTTTTGCTGAGTCTTTCTCCCATCTCTTTCTAGGATCCAGTACCAAGAATGGCAGACCTGTTGCTCTCATCTCTCAGATTCCTGAAGTTTAATTTGTATGCTAGTTAGGGTCACCATTACTGTGATGAAACCCTATGACCAGAAGCAAGTTGTGGAGGAAAGGGTTTATTGGGCTTCTATTTCCCACATCACTGTTCATCATAAAAGGAAGTCAGGACAGGAACACAAACAGGACAGGAACCTGGAGGCAGGACCTAATGCAGGGACCATGGAGGGGTGCTACTTATTGGCTTGCTCCTCATGGCTTGCTCAGTCTGCTTTCTTATAGAACTCAGGACCACCAGCCCACAGATGGCATCACCTGCTATGGACTGGGCCCTCCCACATCAATCATTAATTAAGAAAATGCCCTACAGGCTTGCCTACAGCCCCATCTTATGTAGGCATTTTCTTAATTGAGGCTCCCTACTTTTCAGATGACTTTAGCTGGTGTGAAGTTGATATTTATAAAATCCAGCAAAATTTGTTCTACTCTTTTTTTTTGTTATTGTTCAGACTCCCAATGAGTCCTGCTCTGTCTTCACTTTACTTCCTATGATGAGCAGTATTAATCGTCAACGGGAAAGAGTTTAGCTTCACTTGGGGCATGAGTCCCTGGGCATGCTTGTGAAGAATTATCATGACTACTAACTGAATTAGGAAGACCAGCCATTCTCTAGCTGAGATGCCTAACTATGTAAGTGGAGGGAGGGAGCTGTGCAGTGGGCATTCCTTCCTCTCTATTTCCTGACAGGATGCATTGTGACCTGCACCTGTTGTCATAATCTCTCCACTAGTGATGAACTACTCTCTTGAACTGTGACCCAGGAAAAACCTGTCTCCTTAAGAGGCTTTCATCAGAATATTTTATCACAGCAACTGGAAGCAAAGCTAAGACAAGCTCCCTTCAGTCTCTTCTGGTGTGGTTTTGAAAGTCATTTTTTCAAAGTTTTGTTTCAGTTTTCCATTTTGAATTCTAAAGTTTCTCTTTGCTTCTCATTTATACTGTCCATTATTTGTTATGTTCAAATATTTCTTCCAAACAGGATTGTAATTTCTTTCTTTCTTTCTTTCTTTCTTTCTTTCTTTCTTTCTTTCTTTCTTTCTTTCTTCCTTCCTTCCTTCCTTCCTTCCTTCCTTCCTTCCTTCCCTTCTTCTTCTTCTTCTTCTTCTTCTTCTTCTTCTTCTTCTTCTTCTTCTTCTTCTTCTTCTTCTTCTTCTTCTTCTTCTTCGTCTTCTCCTCTTTTCTAGAGATCTATTTGTTTATGTCTCCTGAGTGCTGAAATTAGAGGCATGTGCCACCATGCCTACCCAAGATTGCAATTTCTTAATGAAGTATTATCCCACAGCTTTACATCATTGTTGGGGCAACAGATACAGCTTAGTGGTGGACTGTTTCCCAGCATGCCTTGGGTTGGATAATTAGCATCATGAAAACAAAACATTTTATTAGGCAATTCTAATATCTCTGTAATCACACTGTTTGTATATATCTATTGTCTTTTTGGTGCTTATTTAATATATTTATTTATTAAAATATTCTTTCAATAGTTACATTTAAATTCTTTCAATTTCAGTCTTTTTATAAAAAACAGATAACATGGATATATCCTGTACCTTATTTTTTTTTTTACTTGAAGACACAGTGATCAAAACAGATGTATGTTTTAAGTGATAAATTGTTCATTGTTCCTGAAAGTCATGAAAAATGTTAAAATCTTGTCAAGTGACCACTGTGATTTAATTCTAATTTATTTGAATCTAAAATGTTTAATAGAATTTCATTTTAGAACAGTTTTTAGCTTCGTAGTAGAAGTGAGTGAGAGGCACAGATATGTCCTCTGCATTTCTCCACCCTTTTACGTCCTCCACTGTTAAAATCAGTTATTTTCCTTTCCCCCTTGACCCAAAGCATGAGAAAAACAACTGAAGACTCGAAGGCTTATTTTGGCTAACAGCATAAGAGGGAAGTAGTCTGCCATGACAGGAACTTGGCAGCAGTGCGAGGCAGCTGGCTATGCTGCCTCAGAGAGCGAGCAGAGAGATAAACAGTGGTGTCGTCTTCCTTCTCCTTTTCCTGTTCTTCTGCAGTCCATGAGATGGTACCGCCCACTGCCAGGGTTTATCCAGACTATAAGATGGTAACACCCACTGCTAGATTTTATCCAGTCCATGAGATGGTACCGCCCACTGCCAGGGTTTATCCAGACTATAAGATGGTAACACCCACTGCTAGATTTTATCCAGTCCATGAGATGGTACCGCCCACTGCCAGGGTTTATCCAGACCAGGAGATGGCACATGTTTTCCCTTCTCACTTGAACTTCTATGGAAATACATAGAGACACCCATGATGTGGGATTCCTCTCTGTATGCTATGAATACCATTGATGAATAAAGAAACTGCCTTGGCCTGTTGATAGGGCAGCATAGAGCTAGCCGAGGAAAAGTAATCTGAATGCTGGGAGAAAGGAGGCAGAGTCGAGAAGCCATGGAGCTGCCCCCAGAGACAGTTGTACAGAAGCTTTGCTGGTCGGCCATGACCTCGTGGTGACACACAGATTAATGGAGATGGGTTAAATACAGATTTAAGAGGTACCCAATAAGAAGCTAGTGCTAATGGGCCAAACAATGATTTAAATAATATAGTTTCTGTGTGTTTATTTTGGGGCTGGGCGGCTGGGATGAACAAGCAACCACTTACAACAAATTGGCATGCCACCATGAGGCTGACTACATCCATGTAAAACCTGAGAAGGCTTGGAAAGGAATTCTAGATACTAAAAAACAAAATTTAGCTGCATTTTTTTTTTGGATGGGCTCTGCTTGCTGGCAGCATGCTGCAGCTCCTTTAAGAGAGGTTTTCCTGATTCAGCAGTAGCAAAAGAATAAAAAGGCCACGCAGCTTGGAAATGGCAGCTTTCTGGGCCATGCTGCCAGCACTAACTCTGGCTCTTTCAGGAGGCAAAGCATTTAAATGTGGTTTTGGGACAGCATGTTCCAAGTTACTTGGTGGCAGCATGGGCCAACTGGTCACCAGAGTTCAAGTGGTGAGGACAACTCCCACCCAACAATCTCAGAGGCAATGAATGGACTTCAGCCATGTCAGACTGGGCAGAGCAAGCAGGCAAGGCCATATTTCCCCTAGCAATGTCACAGCTTAGGTTCTTAAGAAGCACTTAGCATTTTAAGAAGCTATCCTGGTCAGAAAAGGATTACAGATATGTAATAAAAACAGATTCAGACATAAAAGGCCTCTAAATGAGACACAGTATGTTTAAAGAAGGTATGTAGGCTTGGGACAGAGAAGAAAAGGAGTATAGAGAGTTATAAAAGGAAGTAAATAGTTTATTAAAAAATAAAAGAAAGTCTTTAAAGAGACAGAGTACAGACAGTCATAAATTAAAGGAGTAAAGATAATAAAATAAATATTAAAAAATAATAGAGTAAAAACAAATAAGCTATATAAGTATGAAAAATACACAGAGAATCTGGATTATGTATATTATAGTGTTTTCTTTGAATTTTTTTGACTGCAGAGAGACTTTTGATTTTGGAGACTGCTGAGCTAAGCCAACATATATACTTTAAAGGTACCTTGACTTCAGAATTTGAATCTAAGGATATGTTGCTTTGGAAAAGAGGTTCTTCTTTTGTTTCCACAGAAGATGAGAACCTGTGGATTCTTTCTAGACTAATGTCAATAGATGGATCAAGATCCCCTGAAAGGTTGCCATGAACACCTCCAAAATTACTTTGCCCAACAAAAATCAGTAAGCAGTTTGGAGAAACCACACCCATATTCCCTAAATGATTGTTTATAAATGTTTGTTTACATTTAAAGGGGGATATGCTATAGAAATTTGCATTGGTATAAATCTTGGTTTAGTGATATAAATTTAAGGTCAATTTTGCTGTATGCCTGATCTTGATTAAGATATTGTGGTTGTGCAGCTTATTAGAAAATATAATGTATAATTAATAAATATAGGTTAGTAGATAATCATCTATAATAGTCAAGCTTATAGTCAAGTTAGTTAGGTTTTCTAGATATATAGAGATATATTTCAGTTAGTTGGGTCTTCTTCAAATCTTTCAGAGGCTTTCAGAATATGGTATTTAAAATGTTTTAAGAACATAGGACTTTTCATTGAAATGAGACACATATTCTCCTGGCAGCACCAATTACGTCAAAGGAAGATGGGCATCAAAGAAGCTTCTAATGGAGTTTGTTAGACATTTGGGCAAGAAACTGCTCTTGCCTGGACTGCTTGATGGTATTTCATGTGAACTGGACATGCAGGACTCACAGAGAAATGACCGCTGAACTTGCCTAAAGGTGAGATGATCCTTTAGGCTTCTGCTTCATGAAAGAGTCTGCCAGACATTCTTCAGGACACAGAAGAATGTGACTGACAAACTGCCAATATAGGCAAAACTGTCTTTGAAATTTCCTGCTTCATGGAAAAGTCTGCTGGATACTATGGGCCTGCAAGCTGAAGATGGATGCCCCAATGGTACAGAAGAACTTTGGATACTGCCCAGTCAGCGAGATGTCTCTGTCATTTCTTGAGCTTTGGAAGTTGCCTACCATGCATGTCCTATTTACTTAGGTAATATTACATACTTCTGGATACTTTGATGGAGTTGAAGAACATATAGTTTTCCTTAGTTATGATAAAAGATTAAATAGATATAAATATTATAACTATAATTCTTGCTTGAAAGCTGTTTTATTATATATAATTTTACTATATTAAAGTTAAAAACTTCCTTTTATTTAAACACAAAAGGGATTCCTTTCAGTATGCTGTGAATACCACTGGTGAATAAAGAAACTGTCTTGGCCTGTTGATAGGGCAGGTTAAAGCTAGGTGGGGAAAACTAATCTGAATGTTGGGAGAAAGGAGGCAGAGTCAAGGAGAAGCCATGGAGCCACTGCTGGAGACAGTTGCACTGAAGCTTTGCTGGTAGGCCATGACCTTGTGGTGATGCACAGATTAATGGAGATGGGTTAAATACAGATTTAAGAGGCAGCCAATATTTAAATAATATAGTTTCTATGTGTTCATTTTGGGGCTGGGTGGCCTGGTCAAACAAGCAGTCACCTACAACACACCCAGAGGTGTGTCTTCTGGGTGATTGCAAGGCCGGTCAAGTTGACAATGAAGACTCAGCCATCACACATCATTGCCACTGAAAGTCCATCATTCATATTTATTCTAGTGCTGCATGTGTTATGGATTTGTAGAGACTTACAATACATGTATCTGTTCCATAGTGCTCCATAGAGTTTTCTGCTGTGGAATCCTGTGTGCTTTACCTGTTCCTTCTTCCTTCTCCTCTAGTCCCTATTGACTTATCTTTTGAATTCACTTAGAAAAATTTGTAGATATTGTTATAATTTCCCCCCCTCCTCAGTAAGACTTTTTGGGGTATTACATTATGGGACTCTCTGTTTACTTAGGTCTTCTGCTCTCATTAGCTTTCTTGGGATGCTGATCTGGCAGGATGCCACTTTGTTTCCAGGTGGGGACAACAGTTCCAGCCTCCCCCTAAGACTCTAGGCATCTTCCTGAAATCTTGACTTGGAAGTACCTGTAACTACTCTCTTGGCCGCTTCCTCTGATGCTCCTGGGGCGAAACAAAAGCTGGAAGATTTGACTGTGCACCAGACCTCCTTCAGTACCATCCTTTGGATCCTGAAGCACTCTGTACAACCTCTGGAGTAGAACTCCAGATCTCCTCTGTGCTGTCCTGGGCTGAGTAAGAGAGTGACTATACCCTTCCCCATGTTCTGTAGATGGAGTAGTGTGTGTACTGTGTGATTTCCTATCTTGCTAGGCTGTCTCTCTTCTTAGGGTAGAGATGGCTTGGGTGACTACTTTGGTGTGTCTTTCTTGGTGTTTCTGTGTTGGAGGGAGAGGCCCCCAGCTGCCTGCCTAGCTTACAACCTGAAATAACCACACAGAAGCTGTATTAATTAAAACACTGCTTGGCCATTAGCTCTCACTTCTTATTGGCTAACTCTTACATATTAGTTTAACCCATCTCCATTAATCTATGTATCGTCATGTGGCAGTGGCTTACTGGAGATTCTAACCAGAGGAGGATCCATGGCTCTCTCACTCTGTCCTTCTTCCTCCAAGCATTCAGTTATGTTTTCTCTGCCTACCTAAGTTTCACCCTATCAACTAGGCCAAGGCAGTTTCTTTATCCATTAATCAATGAAATCAATACACAACAGAAGGAACTCCTATACCATTTCTGAATTGTTGAGTTCTTTGTTTTAAGTCTGGAATAAAGAAAGTCCAGGGAGGCCTGGAGAGATTGCTCAGTGGTTAGAAGCACTTGCTATTCTTGCAGAACTGGGTTTGGTTCCCAGTATCCACATGGTGGCTCAAAAATGTCTATAATTTCAGTTCCTAGGGACCCACAACCCTCTCTTCTAGTGGTACACAGACATTCATGCAGGAAAAATATACATATAAAATAAAACTAAGTATTTGTTCAAGAAGAAGAAGAAAAAGAAAATAAAAGAAGAAGATAACCCAGGGAATACCAGGCTACACTATATTTTGGTTGTGAGGTTCCTAGCTTTCTGCCCTTTCTTGATAAGCTCACTTTCTACAGAGGTTCTAATTCTTCATCTTCATTTGGCAAACAACAGCAACAATAATAATGGGAAGTGTGTCTCATCATCTCGTTTTAAAAACATTTATGTATTATTTCTATTATGTCTGTGACATTACAATGTGCACATGGAGCTCAGAGGGCAACTTGCTGGAGTCAGTTCTCTCCTTTGATCATGTGGGTGTTGGGTGTTCAACTCAGGTTGTCAAGCTTAGTGGCAGATACATTTATTGTCTGAGCTATCTTTCTGGACCTTGAACATTTTAAAGAATATAAAGAGGAGGCTGGAGAGATGGCTCAGAGGTTAAGAGCACTGGCTGCTTTTCCAGAGGTCCTGAACTCAGTTCCCAGCAACCATATGGTAGCTCACAACCATGTGTAATGAGATCTGGTGCCCTCTTCTGGCCTACAAGCAGACATGCAGACAGAACACAGTATACATAATAAATAAATAAATAAATAAATAAAATATTTTTTTAAAAAATAAAGAAATCCCAAAAGGAATAGATTTGAGAATTCAATAATTCTTATGTTGGTGATTTTATAAATGGATAGAACAAAATAACAACACAAAAAGATGTTTAGATGTGATCTCAATAAAGTTGCTTTCATCAGCGGAGCTGCCTAGACACAACAGAAAACAAATGGCCATCTCTTAATCTACTGGCATCTTTTCACCAAAGAGCATGTTGCCACACACATGCTCTAAAGTCAGAAATCTCAAAGGAAAGTGCTGTTCTTTTAAACGTACAAATGTGGCATGATCAAAGAATACGGCTTTTCTCACCTTCGTGGTACTCAGTGGCAAACCAGGTAGTGATGAAGACAGACAGGAGATCCAGTTCTTACAACCTGCCTACAGTGGCTGCAGAACTGTTCATAGAAAGGGGAGTCTAAAATTTTGAATGAGATGTTCCCTCATTCATCCTGTGGGATTTGCCTCAGAGATCTTTCTATCACTTGGTCTCCAAAACACAAGTTATTTATCTGTGCAGGATTCTAACCTACACATACCCATGTTCTAGAATAATTGTCCAATAGGTTGGACCTCATAACACCCATGAGAAAGACTATAATGGCAGAAATTTGTTTTCAATTTCTATCTTTTATGTCTATGAGTATCAGATTCCCTGGAACCGTTCGTGGTCTTAACTGCCGAGCCCTCTCTCCAGCCCATTTGTTGCTATTTTCATGTAAAATTCTATTTTATCTTTCTTTCTTGTTTTTACACCCCCACACACTTTTAAACCTAGGGTTTATTGTGCTAGGTATATTTTTAAGCAAATAATATGTAAGCAATTAAAATTAGATAAATATTGAGTGCAATCCCAATAAAATTAGGCTCTGCATCTGCTTTCTGTCAGACATACCGACAACGTGAGTCACCCTGTCTCTTCAGGTTTCTGAAGCTAGAGCTGAGATAGACAAAGATAGAGCCCTTAGCCCTGCCTCCTGACCCTAGCAGTCTGGAGAACATTCCCCCAACATGTGGCACCCACCAATGGGCATGGACTTTGTGAAAGAGAAGGGTATTCTGTACATGGAAGAAACTCAAATCCCCAGTCTCTACTTCAACAAAACTTTCTAGACTGGTTTGTTTCCCAGAGGGCCACCATGCCAAGTGTCAATCTCTTCCTAGATCCTCCAAGGAAAAGCTTGCAGTTGTCCATGGTGCTGGCATCTGGGGACGGAAAGGAACTGGCTCCCACTTCCGTGGGGCCAAGAAGCATGATTGCAGGAGTGAGCGAACGCTCTCACAGTCTCATCAATCTCACAGAGCAGATGGATACAGCAATTAGTGCAAAAATAATTTTGCCAAGAATATTAACACTTCTAGACTTTTATCAAGAAGGGGTGAAATTTCAACTCAATAACTTTCTAAATTTGTAGAATATTTACTGGTGAGCAACAGGGTATAGGGGCTCTGGTCTTATCCTCATGTGGACACCAAAGTAATTAATACAAATGGATAAGCTATTTTTATGCACATCAAGTGAAATGTAGACTTGAGAGAAGAAGGATTTTCTGGTTAATATGAGCTCCCACTCTTCAGAAAAAAATACTGGAGTGATTGTTTTTTTTTTTTTCTATGTTATCCAGAACAGCTTAGCTTAATGACTCACATAAAGGTTAGCAGACATTTTTTTAGAAGACAAGAGAGAAAATGCCACTCTTTTACAAGAGACTATCCCTCCATAGCACAAAAGTGGGTAGAGAGAAGGTGGTGAAGAGGTGTGGTAACAAGACTTTGCAGCATGGACAGCAGGGAGAGGCAAAGCCCGAGCTAGAGTCCTGATCTAACCATTTCAGCTCCTCTGCTGACAGAAATCATCTCTCTCCCCAAGTCAAGGCGTTTCCTGGATGGACCACACCTCTGAAAGCTTTCAGAGAAATTGTCTTGGCATGTTGTTTCCAGAAGATTTTTGCACAATAATGACCTTCATAGAAGGTGTGCCTCTCCTTTGGGTGCTGTCACTTATACCCAAACACCCTCACGCTTCTCTGCTTGTCCTTCTAGCTCTTTTTCTCCTCCCTTTCACATTAAGTGATTAATCAATTCATCACAAAACTCTTCATTTTCTTTTGATTGGTCAGGTAGGATTTGTAGGTGAGCCTGTCATTCTTGTCAGGAGCAGAGGGTAAAGGGATGTCCTTTATTATAAGGAAGAGAAGAGCAGAAAGAATCCTCAGTTTTACCATCAAGAACACAGTACTTGCCAGGCATGGAGGCACTTGGGAGGCAGAGGCAGACAGATGTCTGAGTTGAAGGCCACCCTGGTCATAAGAACAAATGCTAGGGCAACCAGGACTACACTGAGAAACCATGTCTCAAAGAAAAAGAAAAGAGAAAGAGAGAAAAGAGAGAGAGAGGAGAGAGAGAGAGAGAGAGAGAGAGAGAGAGAGAGAGAGAGAGAAGAGAAAAGAAAAAGAAACAAAAGGAAAGAGCATAATAATGCCAGATATGGTGGCACATGTGTTTAATCCCAGCACTTGGGAATCAGAGGCAGGAAGATCTCTGTAAGTTTGAGCCTAGCATGGTCTACATAGCATAACCCAGCCAAGAATACATAATGAGATGCTATCTCAAAAAATCAAAGGAAAAAAATAAAATAACATAGTGCTGACGTTAAATCTGCAGCATACAGATTGAGCAAATTACATGGCAAATATGATAAATGGGCCATATTGTAACTTCAAGAACAGAGCAAAGCGATGCTTTTAATATTTCTACTTTATATTGTATTAGATATTCTAGAAAATAAAAGAAATAAAAAAGGTATTTAGATTGCAAATTTTAAAAAGGTAAGATTTTCAATCAGGTGGTGGTGGCACACACCTTTAGTCCCAGCTCTCAGGAGGCAAAAGCAGTCAGATTTCTGAGTTCGAGGATGGCCTGGTCTACAGGCAGAGTTCCAGGACAGCCATGGCTACACAGAGAAATCCTGTCTTCAAAAACTAAAAATTCATTAAATTGTCTTTATTTGTAAGCTGATATGAACGTGTAGAAAATCTAATGGAAAATTGCATCTATAACTATCTAGTCTTCAACTTCATCAGAGACCCCAGAAGGATATATTATTAAATGAATAAACAGGTAGTATAGTGTAAACCCCCTTCAAAATGACCAAGACATCTGACTGCCTGGACAGTCACCCAATGTTCCTCTGCAATATTGGGGCTTCCAATATTTGGCCTAGAGGCTTAGATATCTCTGGCAGGCTTTTCTATGCAGCAAGAATTTTGAAGGACTGCCCTACCTAATATTGGCAAAGTTCAGCAGTTACTTTCCTTTGTGTTCTACATGTCCAGTTTGGGTAGTATACTGTCAACAGTAGAGGCAAGGAAAGCTTCTTACCCAAATGCTAGATTGTTACAATGAAAGCAAACTTTATATGGAGGTTCTTCGATGTCCATCATCCTTTTTGAAGTAAATTGGTACTGCCAGGAGATGTTTCTCACTGTCATGAAAAATCCTATGTTAACATAATATTTTAAATGTCATATTCTGTAGGTCTTTGAAGTGTTTGAAGACCATCTATCTAAAATATATCTATGTATAATCTTGAAGACATTCCTAACATAACTACAATAGCTTTTAAGGACTAGAACTTTACTTTGTATTATTAAATGAACTGCATAGGTCCAATGTCTTAAACAAGAGTGCAAGCATATGCACAGTGTGTTGTAATAAAAGTAATCTTAAATTTTTATCAAAATTTATTCCATTATACAAGACCCTTTAAACAAGAGTAGAGACATATGCAGTATATTATAACAAAATAACTAGATAGTTATAGCTGCAATTTTTCTTTGTTATGAGAAAGTAAATTGGGTACAAAACTTTGGACTCACCAAGATAGGATAAATAATGGAGTATCTTTTCTGAGTTGCCAAATACAAATGGACTGGATATTGTAAATATAATTTTTATTTGATAACTGTTCTTATTGTTTACAGTGTTATTTTGTTAAAGTTAGAAATTTTCTTCTTATTTAGACAATAAGGGGGTAGCTTTGTGAAATATTTAACTAGACAAAGATGTTGTTACATTTATTTGTGTTGCAAAGTATTAAACTATGTGAAGGTGTGTTACATTTATTTCTGCTCCCTTTGTTAATGATATAAAAATGTGTTACATCTGTTAAAAAAAGAAAATTTAATGAAATCTACAAAAATAAAACTATGAAATGATCTTAGAGTAGATACTAGAATAAATAAAAGTTCAACACATTCACACATGAACATTGTGTTTCTCTATATTTAGATCAAACTGCTTAAAATAATTTTAAGTACCATTTGTATTGGAATAAAAATATGAAATAAATTAAGGATGAACCTGAAGAAGAGATGTAGGAATGCCTACTGAAAATATAAAACATTCTGGAAGATCAAAGATCTGAATAAATAAGAGATGAACTGATTTTATAGTTTCTGAGAATCGTATTGTTAACAATCCTGCCTCTTAAATGATCTCTGAAGTTAATTAAAATCTGGCAGATCTCACTCCACCTTGGATAGAAACTGATAAACTAAACCTAAAGTGACAGAAACTAAAAATCCTGGATTCCAGAAATGACGCTGAAGAAATTTTGAAGGATCAGACATACCAGCTTCAATACTGGGTCAGAAGTGTGGCAGTCAAGGCAGGTCCAGAGAGCAAAGCAGAGGTCAACAAAACAAGTTGGAGACTTCAGAAGACACACATGTACACAAACAATTGAATTTTGACAAAGATGAAAAAGCTATTTAATTTTAGAAAGAATGATCTTTTAAATAAAATGTACAGGAACCATTGGAATGCGTGTGCACATCTGTTTATGGTGTGTGTGTGAGTGTGTGTGCTTGCATGTGCGTGTATGTGTATGTGGTGTAAGTGCATGTGTGTGTGTATGGTGTGTGCGCCTGCGTGTGCATGTGTATGTGTGTGAGTATGTGTCTGGTACATGTATGTGTGCGTGAATGTATGTGTGTGTAGTGTGTGTGCTTGCATGTGTGTGCATATGTGTGTGAGTGTGTGTGTAGAAGGAAAATCAGAGAGACTACAGAGAGCTGTGACATGGTTGTTATAGCATGTACAGCAACTAGCTCAAAATAGACCCGAGACCTAGATGTAAGCCTTAAAGCTATAAAACATTTAAAAGAGAGGTAGAAAAGAAATCCCCGTGGCCTTAAACTAGTCAACTCATGTGACAGCAAAATCAAAATCTTTTAAAAATATTAAATTGGGCTGGGCAGTGGTGACGCTTGCCTTTAACCCCATAACTTGAGAGGCAGAGGCTCTCTATGAGTACGAGGTCAACCTGGTTTACAAAGTGAGTTCCAGGACAGCTACAGCTGTAGCATAGAGAAACCCTGTCTCAAAAGACCAATATATACATATATATGTATACACACACACACACACACACACACACACGTAATTGGATTTCCCCACAATGGAGGACATATATCCGTCAAAGAATAGCTAGGAAAATGAAATGATATGGCATAGTCTGATGGGAAATACTAGCAAACCACAGAATATATAAAAGGATTGTCAAAGATCAATAATAAAAAAACAACCTAATAGTGGGACAGGGGCACAGGCCGATTTGATGAGGATGGTGGCACTTGTGAATGGAGAGGTAGACAGGCAGAATTAGTACGAAGGGGAGCAGGAGGTGCTTGATAGTGACAGGCCCCTCACACCGCTGGTTGTATTTTGTACATACACATATTATGTAGAGTTTTGACACATACAACAACGGACCAAACTGTGCATCAAATAGGTACATCTATTTTCTGTCAATCATACCTTTGCAAATTTGATAGCTTCCATTAATAAATTGTAAAGAATCTCATGTGTTTCTCTGTATCGAGTTACCTTTCTGGCTTTTCCTTTTTATGTGTGTTTTGCCTTTTACCTTTTTGAGTTTTCTGTCCAAATTCTGTATTAATTTTAAAATACCCTATTCTGTGCTGATATATATGACAGTCTTAGCACATTCCTTTTATAAGATGCAGAAGCAGAAGACTTTCTTTGGAGGCGTCCTGAGACGTGGTGTTTAAAGACTTCAGAAGCCTCTTCCTCTTTGTCCAGTTAACACACATGTGAAAAGCGAAGGGACTTGCTGCCATTCCACGACCTAAGGACCCACATGCACACACACACACACACACACACACACACACATACACACACACACACACAACACATAAATAGTAAACAATTTCAAAATAAAAATAAAGTGCCCCATGAAGAGGCGGTTCTTAGAATTCCGACTCCATTGTCTGTGGTCAGAATTTCTGCTACTTTGTCTATTATCATCCATTTGCTCATTCATTCATTTATTACTCCTCCAAATGTATATCTGTAACAGGTTTTTAAAATACAAGGCTTAAATAGTAAATTTATTTGACCAACTGTGTGTAGCTGTGGTTTATGTATTACATGAAATCCTACTAATGTTAAATGCAGAATTCATACATCTGGGTGGTTTGGTTTTATTTGACATATTATCCTTAAAAAAACTGCCAAATGCCTCCATGAACTTCTGTATCTGGAGCACAGAAATATTAATGAAAGTGAGTTCTTGCTTTGAAAACTAAATTTTCTGAGTTGTATCATTTGGTGTGTGAATTCCTGAGCACAGCGGGAATGAAGGCCACTGCCCACCCCAGTCATCTCCTATTCCGGGATTCCTATTTCTTCTTATTTACTTTTTTTTTCTCCTCAGGCAAGGAAGATTCCTGTCCTTTTTAATTTCCTTTTCTTGGGCGTGTTACAAATATCCTCCCTGATTTCTTCGGATCTATTGTAGCGGAGCCAATTCTTCATTCTCTCTTCCCCTCACCTGCTTCTGCCTACTTATTTGTGTATAGGATGTCAAAGGAAAGCCAAAGGCAACACCTCACAATGCCATCTGAAAAAACGAAAATGCCAACACATTCTTTTCTGCACCTGAAGCTTTTAATTCTTTAATCCATCGTGGAATGTTGCTTAATTACATATTTTATTATGCAGAACTGAGACTGATGTACTTTAGTTCTCGAAATGATCTGAAAGCATGGGCTGTTTTAAAGAGAAGTTGGTTTGCTCTGGTTTTTCTCTTACATATATTTGTGGGGTTCTCCTGGGTTTTCCTCTTATTACTTGACTTTTTGAAAATTCTCAGAAAGCTCTGGAGAAAAAAAATTTAAGTTTCCTCTAGAAATAAGATTCATTACTTGGCAAAAATGTAACATGCTGTTGCAGTATTGTGGGCAAACACATGGGTCAGCTAAGTTTCTTTTGTTGATACTTTTTGTTTTAATTTCAGTGAATTTCATAAAGTATTAATAGAAAAATGTTACATTTGTTGAGAAGGATGTCTCTAGAATTCATTTGTTTTTCTTTCCCATGCTTTCTTTGTAGGTTTTGTTTGTTTTTTTCAAGACAGGGTTTCTCTGTAGCTTTGGAGCCTGTCAGAGATCCCCCCCGCCTCCCCCCCCCCCCCCCCCCCCCCCCCCCCCGCCTCCTGAATTCTGGGATTAAAGGCGTGTGCCACCAACACCACCCAGCTTCTTTGTGTTTTTTTTTCTGCAATTTTTCTAATAGTTTATGAAAAAAAAATGATGTGTTTTAGCTCTCATTGATACGAAGGCAGCAGAATTTGAGGTTATTATTCCAGGGTGAAACATACTTGATTTAAATCAGTGTTCAACTTTCTCTTTTAGCAAAACACATGTTGCTTTATATCCATGTAAGAACTGAATTGCAGTGTGTTTGAACAATTTATTGAGAAAATGGGAGAACTGGATTTGAGGTTAATGTGACCACTTTGTAACTGGGCAAGTCAGTTAACCTATTTGAGCTTTCCTTGTTTGCTTGTCTTTGAAGTGGGGATGTTAGCGTCTGCTGTGAGTGCCTCCTGGAGGGACGGAGAGCTTTAAATGCGACACTGATGTCCTACAAAATGAACTCTTCAGATGTTGCTGTCCATTTAAGCACACTGAGGGACAATGCCAGCAGAGGCCTCAGCACGTGGTTAAAAGTGCAAACAAGTGGGGGGACTCTTGCCCTGCATGGAGACGCTGATCAGCAGTCTGCCCTGAACAGAATGCTCCTAAGTGTTGCTCCAGAGGCAATGCATTGACACACACCTTTAAGTACGCGCACTTGAACATTACCTAGCAGGCACTGTCAGATCTTTCAGGAGAGGAAAACCAGATAGCAATAGACATCATTTCTTTCTTCGAAGATGGTAGGGCATGAATTAAAGGCTGTCACTAGAATGTCACTAGAATAAATTCACTTATTTGAATGCATTTCTTCCTGAGTTCTCAGTAGAGAAATAATGTTCAGCATTTAACTTGGTGCAAAAGAGATCGTTATGCAGTTTCTCTGCCTCTTTCCTTGCACACAACCCCACTGCATCTTTCACTAACCACAATTAGACAAGTCCAAGCCAAGTGCTTCGGCTACAGTTAGGTGTATTAGCAGCTGGAAGTGGCCCATACGAAGATAATTTTATCCTCATCTTTGACACGAGAAATGGGTGTGAATTTTAATAGTGTTCTTTTCATAAAATGTGCTGTGTGCATGTAGTAAATATACACCCATATAGAGGAATAGAAGAAAGGCTTAAAAATGTTGCTCATATTTTAAACATTAATTTCAAACTATTTTTATTAACATGGTATTAATATGGTATTGTTAAACAGGTACCGTATTCTTGACAAACACCTTTCACCACATTTCATTTGAGGGCACTTTATATCAAAAATTGTGCGTATTAATAGATTGTAGCTCAACTTTTGTCTAAAGACATGCAAGTATTCACTATTTACATTTAAAGGATTGCTTCAGAAGAAACACTGAGAATTCCTTCTCCTAACATTTTGGGTGGCTCCTGCTTTGGTGCTGCTGGGTTCCCACCCTACCATCCACATTTCTGGCTGGCGTTAGCACAATAGACTCATCCCC
Source organism: Myodes glareolus (assembly GCF_982192425.1). Taxonomy (NCBI): domain Eukaryota; kingdom Metazoa; phylum Chordata; class Mammalia; order Rodentia; family Cricetidae; genus Myodes; species Myodes glareolus. Next base: position 5,603,309 of record NC_142043.1, on the reverse strand, counting down.
GTTGCTGTAATACAGGCCATACACATTTTAATTGCTCTTGTTGAAAATATCACCAGGCAGTTCATAATATCTCATTTATTGAAAATATTGTGACAATCAAGGATCATGTTATCAGTCACATGTGAACAATTGGGACTAAGGAAGAATGAGATATAGCATGTGTGGGACACTTGTGTCAGGACACTCCTGAGCTGCTGGAATTTTTCCTACTCAAGCTGTGTGGTTCAGATAAGCATAGTCAACTACAGATACTACCAGGGGTGGACACCAGCTCAGAATGTCTTCCTACTAAACACCAGTCAATACACATTTTGTACATATGTACAGACTTTGTTACGAAGTGCGACACAGTAGGGCGCACGCACTTTCAAAGGTTACGTGTCAACCCTGCATATGTGTGGCAGGAAGCTACGATCAACATCATTTTTTGCATAATATGCAAGTATTATATGGCCACAAAGTGTCATACAAATTAGTGGCAAAGTGCTGAGTGAAGGAATCCATGACAGACTCAGATGCACACAGCTGAATATTACTCGTAAACTATCTGACTCTGCTAAGACTTAACATCACGAAGCACTATGTCATGCCCAGTGTGTAAACATCTCCGAAATACCGGGTCACAATGAAGCTTGTTAAAGAAATTATCAATAGTCATAGGCAACAGGAAGAAGAAAGACGTGGGTTACAATGACATTGGGGGAGCAACATGGGTCACTAGGAGACATCTTCCAAAATATGCTGTCTTCAACAATTCTGCACACTCCATCACGGCCCCATTTGCTAACATGTGCTTTATCTTAAAATAACAAACCCATGCAGACCATAAATGTAAAAGATCTGATAATTTTGCTGGCACAATGGTGTTGCTTTCCAACACAGTCATTCCCTAGGGGAGATCTTCCAAAATGCTGCCAAATTCTATACCTATTTGATGTCCTAAGTGTTGGGCTGTTTAAAATGAAAACAAAAAACAAAAAACAATTTCTCTGATCCTCTGTTGACTCTTAACTTGGGGAAGAGGAGGATGTGGGTGACAATCTTTAGTTAGTGAAATGCTAATTTCTTTTTTTTAACATATGAAATTTAGCTTACAGCATCTTGATTCAAATGCCTTTGGCTCACATGATTACTTTTCTGAAATGCAGCAAACAAGGTAGTTTGCATTGTTTTCTCACCTAACACAAAGAACTGGAATTAGTTTGCAACAGGAGCGGCCTTCTGCACCGCTCAGCTGGGTTTCCCACTGGAGCCATAGAGGAGTTTCCATACAGACCCCGCCTGAGGAAATGCTCTTGGGTGGGGGGAGGGCAGCTCAGAGCCCCGGGCTCCATGAACCCAAATACCCCAATTAACTAACAAAGGGCTACAAGAGACAAACAGATAAACAAAAATTAAAAAAAAAAAATTCTTTTTCCAGAGCACAATACTCCTTGTTTGCACCTGGCCTGCCACTGCAGTATGGTGCAGCAGTTTAGACCATGTTTGGATTCTAGCAGGGTTACTCTTACTTTCTTCATGTAGATACATTTTGACAAAGGAGGCCAAATGAACGCAGGGTATTTTACCTTCCCTACTTATCATGTGTCAAATAAATCTAAACAAAACACCCCCTCCCCCCAAAAAGGTTAATATTAGGGGTTCTCACACAGGCTCGGTTGTTCCCTTATTTATATTATTAATGATGTTGAAAAACACAACCCATCTTAAAGAAAACTACTGCCATAATTGGAGGATTGTGAGAAAAAAGCAAATATAGCCATTCCAAGTACTTAACTGCTAGAGTAATTCATGTTTCTGTTGGAGTCTCTGTCCTGTATAGTAAGCAAAGCCAACTATCATCTGTACTGTGAAATTTCATACCTGCTTAAAACTGAGCATGTGTGTGACTTGAACTTAGTGCTTCAGGTGAGTGTTCGGCTGCTCTTTCCAGAGCTCGCTCCAGAGTTCCAGTAGTTCTTTGACAGGTTATCAAGAGAGCGTCCACCCACGTGACACACCCCTTGAGCTTGGTCACATAAGCAGACGGACCCTGCCGTGGCATACCATACAAACAATTTTAATCGTGTAGTTACAGTCAATAACCACTCCTAATAAGCACATTTCTGCATAAAGAAAATTGTGATACACTTATAAAAACAGCAGCTGTAACAAAATAGCTGGTGTTTTCATAGTCATAAACTCATAAAAAAGAAATACACCTTTATACAGAAATTTTATACAGATGTCGCTTTAAAATTGATTGTAAACCAAAGGAAGACACATTGCAAACATCAATTATTTTCACATTAATTGCATAATTTTCTAAGGTGATCTATTAGTTTTATTTACCTAAGCTTATTTGCATGATAGTAAAAATTGCATACGACAACAGAGTGAAGCTTCTAGAGTGAATTGCTCGGATAACAGACTTTTATAGGCAACTGTGTAAAGCACATTTTCTCTATTTAAACTTTTAAGACACTTTGTTTTACTGCCCATCAAAATACAGTTATAAATAGAAAGGAAAACAGTATGGTAACAAGAGAAGCAACATTACATTTAACAGAAACTTCTAGAAACTTAATTACAACATGATGCTGCAGGATCTACAAATAAATAACCAGGACTAAATTGTGTTTCACATTTTCTTTCCTTAAAAAAAAAAATCATGTAACAATGAATCATGTAACAATGAGAATGAAAAAAAATTACAGTGAACTTTTATTTCCAAAATAAAAACACAAATTTTAATTACGGCAGTGCCATATAATACAAGGCATTTGTTGGCATATGTCATCTTTAAACTGTAGTCCACAGTCTATAGTTCTTTTTTAACATACAATCGAGTAACAAACTTTTTTTTCCTTTTCTCTTTAAAATAAGGGGTCAGTTTCCAAAGACCAGTGTGGAGTGTTACAGAAATAATTAAAGAAAAGGCAATCATAATCACAGAAGTTATAATGCTTATTTGAGGCTCCAGAATAATATTAATTAAAAGGAAAACCAATCTCTGGTATCATGCTGACAGGGTGCACACACACCACAGTGCAACCCTTGAACACAAATTCTGCCATCAGACAACCCTTAACGCTTCACTGGGGCTGCCACGCAGTCCGGGGAAAACAGTAAAACCTTTCGTGCTGCCTGTCATGTCCTTCCAACTTCCTGTTTGTGCAAGTTTCTGAAGATTCATCGGCCAAACAATAAACAATGAACGCTTTCTGAGTGAACACAAGATGGACTTTTCGTTTTGTTAGTAAATACCAGTGGTACAGCTGAAACAAAAATTCTCAGTCTTTCAAGTCAGCGTTAACGTCTGTGCTCCCTTCCACGGACAGCTCTCCCTCCAGCTTCACAGAAAAGAGGGTGTTGGCGTTTTTATCCTGGACACTCTCTTCCAAATCCTTCAGCAGCTCCTCCTCTTTGTATTCCGCCACATCCACCTCCAAGCCGGAGTTGTCCTTCAGTTTGCCGTGGTGCTTGAGATAGTACCGCTGGTTCTGAAAGAACTTGATGATGGTGTACTTGGGCAGGTCGAGCTGCGCAGACAGAGTCTGGATGGCCTCTTCATCCGGGTACAGGCCCACGTCCTGGATGAAGCTCTGAAGGATCCCCAGGGCTTCCACGGAAATTTTGGTTCGTGGCCTTGTCTTCTGCCGGTTTTCCTCATCAGACTCTGCAGAGGAAGCCACCGTGGGCTGCCGTGGAGGCAGCCTGGGGCCTGCCTGGGGCTGGGGCTGCGGCTGAGGAGGAGGAGGTGGCGGCTGCTGCTGTTGCTGCTGTTGCTGCTGCTGCTGCTGCAAAAAAACAAACAAGCGAACAGTCAGAGCTGCTCGGAGCCTGCTGCAGTGATGGGGGTGGGGGGTGGGGGGTGGTGCTTGCCAAGACCGCAACCTTTATTAAATAAACAAATACACCTCTGACCTCGCGCTGGGCAGCTAGAAGAAGTAAGGCTTGGAGGGCTACTGTGCTTACCTATCAGCTACCTGTGGAGACAAACAGCTGGGAAAAATGTGAACCTCACTCTCTCTCAGAATGACTCTCACCAAAGGCAGCCAGCAAAGCACATCATAGCATTAATTAACAAAGACTTCATAAAAAGATCCTTCTTGGATTCCAGAGAGAATGTCAGAAGGCCGAGCTACCCAGCCAGGGGGAAAGCGGTGTGCCTGGCCATGCGGCATCCTGTGGCTGTACCCTGGACTCCACCACAGCTGTGGCTTCCCCCCTCATTCTGCACACCTCTTGGAGATGCAAGGATTTGCCAGACAGTTTCAAGTCAGTCTCTCTCTCTCCCTCCCTCCCTCCGTCCGTCTCTGTCTCTCTATCTCACTCTGTCTCCCCCCCCCCCCCAATTAACCAAACTGCACTAAGCTAACACTACGTTTCTTTCCTTACCCCCACCAAATGAAGGTTCACTCCATTCTACGCCAGCTGGCAAACTGTTTTGTCTACAGTAAACTACGATGTGGTTAGGCTTTACATTTAATGTATACAGACACTTTTTCATAATTAGTATCTGTGTATGTGCTGTAATTCCTGTACACAATTACACGTAACCAACGTGTGGCATGTGTCTACTGCCCACTCAACATCCATAATTCTTATCAGCCAAGCCAATCAACCCTGGGCGCTCAAGCTGCAATGTATTAGAACATTTGTCCTGTGCTTAAGCATTTCCTCTTATCCCCCTAAGAAGCAATTTTATTAAAAACAATTTACATTTTCAAACAAGTACTATTTTTATTACTTAACATATATCTTTCTTGTCTTTGTTTCAGCTGAAACGGTCGGTTTTTCAGGCTTTCACAATTATTTTAGTGCTTAATATCCTAAGGGATTCTCTTTCTCAATTTGTTTTATCTTTAATAAATACTCAAGGATTTTTTTTTTCCTGGTGGATTGATAACTCTATTATTTTAGCTACAGATATCTGTATTTTTCACAGACAGCAATACCAGGAAGGAATGTGGGTGATTCAACAAAGATGCCAGGCAGGTTTCTGGGGCGCTAGAGGTAATGGTGTTTCCCTTAAAGGACAGCTTAAAACAGCCTTCAGATTTATCAGAAATAAGTTACACAGCTTCAATTCAACTAGAGCCCCGGTATGCGGTCTGGTCCACAGCCCTTGAGTCGAGTTCTTCAGGAGCAGGAGGCTCCCAGAGGCCATGCCCAACACAGGCTACATCAAGCATAGGCTATGTGCTAGCACTGTGGGCCTTGGCCAGAGCCATGGCCCTTCTACCATTGTCCTTCGCACAGCTGAGAACTCTGGCTGAGGAGCTGGTCTTGACAACATCTCTTTTCCCCTTTCTCCTGGCACAGGGAACTGGTGCCCGCTCACCTGAGGAGCAGCACTGGGCCATGGTGCGGGGGTCAGCAGGCCTGGTAGGGAAGCGCATCTACTCTCTCCTTTGCCAAGGGTGCTGGGAGAGGGGCTCTATGGAAAGACAAACAGACATGACTTACCCTGTCCTGCCCTGGGTGGATGGGAAGGTGTATGAGGTAAAGGCAGGATGAGGAGAATAAAGCAAGATGGGTTTCCCTCCCCTTCGCTCTGGACAGAATTCATGGAATAAAATATGTGCCTGTCCTCTACAGCACAGCGGTGGTTCCTTTCCTCCAGGGCAGGATGGTTTTAATTAGGAAGTAATGTTTTAAATTTGAATTTTTAGAAAACAAACCAAAAGACAGATTCTAGGTTTTCATAATCAAAACCCAGGGCTAATCAAGACCCCCTTATTAGACTAGCAGTCCAGAAGGGGGTTCCTGCCACGTTCGGGTAAGGTGACTACAGCCCAGGGGTCAGGACAGTGTTTATCCTCCTATCCCGGGCAAGATGGCAGTGTGCTGCTGGCCCGGGCAGAACACCTCAGGTAGACTGTGGGAAGAGGAGAATCACTAATTTCCCTGTGAAGTTAAAGGCTTTATTTAGTGGTGCATGGAACTGGCCAAGGTAAACGAACCTGAATCTGTTCTGCTGGAACATGGATGATGTGGGGCGGCCTGTCGCCATGGTGATGCACAGCATTGCTCTCCTGCTCGTAGATGGCATCGCGCTCAGACTGAGGAAGACTGAGGAACCTTCGGATCATGGACAGGTTCTCCCACAGGGTCCTGTTTTCTGGAGAAGGATCTTCTTTCCAGCGTAACAGCTCACACAACCACCCCTTCGGAGGAAAGGTGACAAGTCGGTTAGTGCTGGGCTGGACACTTTCACGAGGCGAAAAAGGAAGCTCCAACAATTAATAACCTTTCATCCACTCATCACACTCCAATTTGTTTTAACATTTTTTTCTTTTAATCCATTATGGGGAAGAAGGCTCTGTTTCTGAGGATGTTCAGATTCATATCTTCATGGGGGATGAGCTTAGTGGGTATGAGTGTATTATGTAGCTACGAAGATCTGAGCTTGGGTCGTCAGAACCCATTTAAAAAAAAAAAAGCCTGTTACCTGCCAACCCAGTGATGGGGTACAGAAACAGACATGGGGGCCTTGCGGGAGCTCCAGTTTTAATAAGAGACCCTGACTCAAAAAATAAGGTGGAGAACCATTAAGAAGGCAACCAGACATCAACCTTTTGCCTGGACAATGCATGTTGAGCAAGTGCACCTGTGTGCACACACAGACACACACACTAAAAGAAGGTAAGGACAGACATTTTAGACTCCAAGAGCAGTAGAGAGCTTTCATCAGACTCTACAGTGAGAGGTATGGGCTAGAAACAAAGGTGTGGGCAGTTGTAACTCCTGCCTGTGGCCACTGAGGCATTGAAGTGGCAAGTCAGAGATCTAGAAATAAACTGTTCTCAAAGGATTTCCTAAGCTTACACTTCATTAGAAAGATAGGAGAGAGAGAGAGAGAGAGAGAGAGAGAGAGAGAGAGAGAGAGAGAGAGAGAAACAGAGACATGGGGGAGAGGAGGGACAGAGGGAGAGGGAAGGGGGGACAGTCAGAGACACACACATACCAGTGCTGCAAGCAAGCTTGGGCATGAATATGGTTGGTTTTATTATCATTGACATTAGATTTCTTCAATAAGGGACTCATTTTTTAAATATGATACTGCTGATTGTTTTAATTTTTATTCACTGACGTACTTTTTAAATGTATGAGTGCTCTGTCTGCATGTGTGCCTGCACAAAAGAAGGCAGATCCCATTGTAGATGGCTGTGGGCCACCATGTCGTTGCTGGGAAATTGAACTCAGGACCTCTAGAATAGCAGTCAGAGCTCTTAACCTCTGAGCCATCTCTCCAGGGAACCTCGGTTTTCTGCTTTTCTGTCAGCTGTAGCACAGGTATAGGACTTGGTAGGCAAGAACTTCAGTGAGTTTTCGTGGTAAAGAGCGAAAGACAAACTCAGTCAAGGCCCCAATCTGATCCTGTGTGGTCATGACATTTTCACTGGCTAAATGGTTACACAGTGGACAGTTAGCCATCCCTCAAACTTTCATCCTTTCTGTCCTACTGGACTGGAAGCATCAGGAAGGAAAGAGGGAGGGACGGAGCCCAGCTGGAGCCCACCAGCCTAGACTGCCACCCTCTCAAACTACTCCAAGCTTGCTGACAGCTCACTGGACTGTCCAGAGACATCTGACCTGCACACACTGGAAGGCAGTTCCACTGTCTCCCTGGCCCCATTCCCCAGTCTCCCCTGTGACTGGCATGCAGACTGGTACAAAGCCTGTCCTGTACCACAGACAGTACTCCCCTTCTGTGTACACTTCAGGGACCATCTTCCTCATCCTCCACACAATCTATCTGAGGCCATCCTGTGTCCTTTCCCCTCCCTGTTCTCCCTTACTCCTTTTGGGGAGGAAACCCCAAGGCACATGCACTATTCCCTATGTGGGGCTCTGCTTTGGGGAAACTGCTCGAAAATAAAGGTCTTTCTTGGAAATTTCCAGAAAGGTAGCTGGATAAGACAAAACATCGATTATGAGAATTTTAGATCTATCCAGAGAGGGTTCTGCTTTTTATGTTACTGAAAATTGTATGTCTTTCTTTGTCTTTTCAAACTGAATAAGCCAATCAAAAGAGACTTCTACAGGTGATAATGGTGAAAGAGAACAAGGCCTTCTTCTCCGGAACTGGTCTGAGAGACTGTGAGATTGCAGGAGACAGGCCGATACCTTAGCTTCCTACTAGTGGGCCGGAACACTCACGACTCTGGGTGTTATTCAGGCTTTACTGCTGCTTTGTTTTCTTTTACAGCAGGGCTGTACACACACAAGCAAGGACCTCTAAGAAAGTTTAATCCTTTAACAATTGTCTTTAATTAAGCAAACACACACACATGTGTATATATATATATATGTGAATGCTCACATATCTATGTATGTATATATGTATTATATATACAAACACATACAAATAAATGTTATGTGTGTATATATATATGAATGCTCACATATCTGTATGTATATATACACACACATACAAATAAATGTTCGTGTATGTATATATACATACATATATGTGAATGTTCACATATCTGTGTGTAAATATATTATATATACACACATACAAATAAATGTTCATGTGTGTGTGATATATATATACATGAATGCTCACATATCTGTGTGTATATACATATATATAAATAAATGTTCGATGTGTGTAAATGTATGTGAATGTTCACGTATCTGTGCTTATACACACACACATATATGAATGGTCAAGTGATAACGCTCCAATTCAATGCCATACACAATTCAAGATGAGAAGGGGCAGTACACTGAAGAGTTAATCTGAAATAGCAACTAAAAAGGAAAAAACACCCAATCTCTGTTTTGATGACCGAGCCCTGGCGCTGTTGCTCACCTGACCACAGACCCTTGCGTATGTTCAGACTGCTGTGAGATGCCAGAGCTGAGCTCTACTTGAGAGAACAGAGCAAAAACGGCAAAGCTGACCTTGAGTGTTTACAGTGTGGGAGACATGCCTGCTTTCGAAATATTATTTAGTTCGGATGCATAAACTCTTGCTATCTGGAGCAAGTCGTAAAAATATCATCTACTTTCCTAGATCCAAGGTATTTCCTTGCCATGTCTCTAAATGTTGTGACAGGATAGACTTTAGCTATGCACTCATCTCCCCGGACCCTGAGTGTGAACCGATAGCTACCTTTCCTGACTACTTGTCCACATCCTTCGTCTGTGACCTTGGACACAACCTGGATGCCTGGAAACATGGTCTTATTTCCTTCCCCGAGAAGTGAGAAGGCTCGAGAACAGAGGAGAGACCCTTAGCTGGTCCCTGTGAGCACTGAGTACTGAGCACTGAGCTGCTATCATGTTAATTATTATAGAAATAAATTTCTTAGATATAAATGCACGTAGCTGAAAATTACCAAGAGTTAAATCAAGAATGATTCATGCCTGAAGAGCTTCTTGGACAGCTGAAAACCTCACTGAATCCTCCGGAAACTTCTGTAAGCAAGGCAGAGATCACTTGGCGATCGCATGCAAGTAAAAACATGTGGATCACAGATGTTCTTTGGAGGAGAAAACCATTAGTTCTTTTAAAACAGCTAATAATGACAGCTAATTCCTAAATAATCACACTCGCGTAGGTCTAACAAACATTTCAGAAAGAAAACTCTGACTCATTCAACAAACACCTCGTCTCTGCCGTCACTTCTGTGCGTTTGCGCTTCCCAGACAGATCTTTCTTTTTATTAATTGCCCATGACTAACATAACACTTCCAGTACTTTGCTATTAACCCCTGCCCTTAAATAATACTTCTAATTCCTTATCTAAAACAATGCGAGGAATCTGTAGTTGAAGCGTGTTTCCGCCTCTGCAGCGACGAGGATCGGATGCTTCCCACACCAATAGCTGCAGTGCCTCTGGGGCTGCTAGAGCTCTCCAAGGGTGTTCAGAAAACGGGAAAGAACTCTTGAATAGTGGGAAACACACATTTTGGATACCTTTTTTTCTTTTGTCACAATAGAAATAGACTGATAAACTCCCAATTAGGATTGGCAGAAGACGACTAACCTGTTTCTACAGGAAATACCTAGGAGTGCTGTGGCCAGCTCACGTTCTGTTGCTTTTCATTCCGTCAGTCATGACAGGACCTTTGATTTGAAGAAAGGAACTAAAGAGGACATAAAGGCCTCTAATTCTCCCGTCCCATTTCTTAGGTCAGGTCCTTAACCATCAGAATGGATGCGTCTGGTAAAGTGATGAGGAGGCCTGAAGGCTGCTGACATCACACAGATAAAACCACAAACCCCCAAGACAGTCCACACTGCTTAGGGGGAGGGAGGTAAGGAAGAGATGCAATGCTCTGTTGTAAAATGTGAACTCTATCCTTTCAATGTGATTCTCTGGGACTTGACGTACAACCAGAGGCAGGAGGATCAGGGAGCCACTCTCAAAATTAAATGAGATCACAGCTCTCTGAACAGTGGAAAAGACGGGGGACCAAGAGGTTCTCAGAAAACTAAAATGGCACAAGGAACAAGCTAAAGTTAAATGTAGTAAATTTGCCAAGCACCATCACACTGCATCTAATGGGGGCAAATACAAACAGTAGCCACATGTGAATCAATTAGTACAGTTTCAGGATGTTACTACTTCTCAAACTGACAAAGTTTAATTTGACACCTTCTGTTCCAAATCCTTTGTTTCTATTCAAAATCACGCCTTGAGCTGTTGCTATCAATCACAGCACTCTCTATTACTTAAAAAAAAAAAAGAAAGAAAGAAAAAAACTGGCATGGACCCGGATAAGCTGCAAATACCATGCAGATAAATTCTGAGATAATATGTTCAAACCTGTTATATACAACACAAATCCTGTAAAGTTATGTATTGTAAACCTACATTTATTGAGAACTAAAAGTCTTAAATCCATCTGCCACAAAGGAAATACTGTTATGTACTTTATAGTAACCAACAGCCATCTGCAAATGTCTTGCTACCGTAAGCAAGAAAGCAGGGATGGGGGGTGGGGTAGCGTGCCGGCGGCGGGAAGGAGGAACATCCTTCTGACTGGTTTTGGTTCGGGATCTAATAAGGAAGTGTAAGATTGGGGGAGAAAGGGAAAGAGAAAAAGCAGAGTGACTGCCAAACCCGTGTTACAAAAACCAAAACAAACTCCGTGACAGCACAATGGCAATTTATTACGGCCCAGGAAACACACGACTGTGTGCTCATTTTAAAGGAAAAATTAGCAGTTCCAAACTCAATATTCTAATGATGTGCTTGCTGACAGAATCTTGTTGTGCCACATTTAAATAAAAATCCTGGCACCTCCAACTCTCAGCTGCTAACTTCCAACCAAACTCAATATCTGATTTCCATGCCATTCTTTAGAGCAGCGAGTTCAAGTCAATTCAGTGCTGACATTTAACACAGAAGGGTACCCAGTGATTCTGCTGCAGGAAACCAATGTCCCATGAGAAATACACGCTATACCTGCGAATCCTCACATGCATAAAGATCCATACAATGCCTGCTTTGGGACCAAGCTAGGAGCTCCTAAGACAACTAGTTTCCAAGGGGATATAATATGGGGGGGGGGTCACTTAATGCAATATGCATATGTATATAATGCCATTAGGTACATATACATTTTAAAACTAAGAGCTATAAAGAGAAAGAAAAATGACACGATTTCCCACTGCATCTAAGAAAAAAAAAATACATTAAAAAAATCGAATGGTAATTTGAGTTCTAAATGGCAAAACATTTTAAAGTCTGTATCCATGCACCTCACCCTCATCTTTATGTGTTATTTGCAGGAGTATTTTCTTCCCATCTCTGGGGCATATCGTGTAATATATGATATTAAAAGAAATCAATCTAAATAGGAAAGTATTTGATACAAACATTTTAGTGCAAAGCATGAATTACAGTTTTGCAAGTAGTGGGAACAAGAACAGAGTACATAATCCATTAAACAGTACTTGTAACAAAAGATTCACCATTGTAGACTAAACTACACTAGGCATTTTGAATGAGTACATTTTCAACAACAACTAACTACAAAGCTTGCAATTTATCATTCAGGAAATAATGTCCTACTTTTAAAAGAATCTGTAAGTGTTACTTATGCAAATGAAGACAGTTTTTAATCTGCCCGCAAACATGCTAATAGAGGGCAATTTTTTTTATTTACAAAGCTGCCGGCACTCAAGGGTAATTTCACATCAGTGTTCTTCTATAAACTGGGGAAGAAATGGGTTCTAATTGTCAGAACTACTGAATCTGTCACCTTTAGCATAAAGGCTTAAGATGTAACAAAAGATGTCACGTGACTGCTGTGTTTTAAAACCACCCCTTCCACATACAGAGAGGCCTACTTTAACAGCTTTTATTTCTTATATGCACTGTACCTAAAATATACTACTTTTGGGGGGGGGGTCTCACTTCAGACATTCAAGATCTAAGAGTGAGACCAGGATGCCCCTCAAGCCAGCTTGCTGTCTTCCAATCCAAACCAAATTCTGGACACTGAACACTGAGAAGTAAAATCCATGGCAGAGCAACACTGAAAGCATTTTAAATTATTTACTAGGTTAAAAGGGTGAAATGATACTTTAAATACATCAGATTTCATCATCTAGGACATTTTTTGGTGGCAAAGTGGTATTGATCTTCCAATGCTTAGAATTAGCAAGTTTGCAGAAGGTTATTATTTGATTAAAGGCATTAAAGTTGAGGGCATGAGGCGAGGTGCTTTTGCTTTTTTCCCAATCATGATATAATTTAATAAAAAGAATTCCATCATATTCTGAAATAAAAACATTTGTCCTAGGATAATGTTCTTTACCTAACATCTCAGCCTTAAATGTCACGAAAATTCCTTAGAAGGGAAACATCTGCTGAAGCCAATTATTCTATGGCCTAACAAGCAACTCTGCCCTCAGCATCAACAAAAGCCAGGTTCTCCTCCATAGACCAGCAGGAAGTACACCATCTTCCTCTTCCATCTAACAACATCAGCAGTAGCACAAGGAGTCTAAGCAGAGACTGGAGTTTCTTCCCCGCTAAGTTAACATTCGTCTTGTTAAAGAAAACACGGCGAGTAAGTTTGAACAGGAATGAACCAGAAAAAGCATTTCTCTACTGAAAGGGGTGTGATATGTGTACATTTGTCCAAGCTGTGTTTTTAAAGGAAATACACCTTAAATATCCATGTTTGCCCTCTGATATATTCATTTTCAAGGTGTGGTTTCTGATGCATCCACTAAAAAGAAGAAAAAGTAATAATGAAAACATTTTCAACTACTGCTATGTTAAGCTCTTGAGATTACTGTTTTTCGACTCCTGAGCTCCTGCAGACTCTCCAGTTTATTTAAGGGACATAATATCTTAGCCAAAAATCTGCGGGTTTCTATATTGGGGTAATAATAGGCCATAAAATGACTGTCTAGAAGTTTCTCATTTTGCCCCTTTATTATTAAGAGGTTAAGCAACTCTAGCATAGCTTCAGGAGATTTATTATTAGCATAAAAAAATAACATTTACACAGGCCTAGGAAGAAATCTCTTAAAATTTAGTGACGTTAGAAGGGCACTCAGAGTCACTAGCAAACCATCTTTAGTTTTCAATTTTGCTTACAATGTAATCAGATAAAAAGCCCACAAGCATTGTTTGATTTCTACTGTTTTTATTTTCTCCTCTTCCTTACCCTCGCTAGGTCGTAGACATGGGGACAAAAACATAATGGTTCTTCTTTAGCTCCACAAAGGCTGAGTTCATAGCAAAAGATTCAAATAATGACTTGGCCAGAGGAGATATAAATGGCTGACTTTAAAAGGTTGCCAGGTGTGGGAATCTTTAAAATTAAAGGTCTTCCCAGAAGACAAGTTGAGAAGGTTAAAAAAAAAAAGGAGAAATTAAGATGAGTGAGATTCTAAACAATCTATAAAGTATCTAGAACAGTGGTTCTCAACCAGTGGGCTGTGACCCCTTCAGCCTAAGACCACTGTAAAACACAGGAATTTATATTATAATTCATAACAGTAGCAAAATTACAATCAAGCAGAAACAATGAAATAATTTTATTGTTGCGGTCACAACATGAGGATGAGAACTGTACGGAAGGGTCCCAGCAATAGGAAGGTTGAGAAGCACTTATCTGAAAAAGACAATCTCACTAGACAGAAGTAGAGGATTCCAAAAGGAATCCTGGACTTTATTTTGAGAGCATTAGATTTGGAAAGAGTCTTTCATGAGAGTTTGATTTTTTTCTATATACTCCAAATTTAACACAAGAACCTAGCTTATATGCCTTATATGTGAACATGAACTCCGAAAACCAATCCTACTTGCTCCAACATGACCAGCCAATGCCATTTTTGACATTACTTAATTTTTAATAGAATGGTTTGGCCTCTCTCTACTATTTTGACTCCTGACCTCCAACTCTTTATTCTTATTCTTCATAAAGGGTGTATCAAAAATGGAGAGCACCCCGAGATTCATGCTGTAACTTCTCAATTTAGCCTGTTTCCAGCATTAAGAACTGCCTGCCACTGGCCTCCTCAGACTGAGACACCTCCTCCTTAACTGATTCTTAGAGGCACCAAATTCTTTCATTTACTTGCAGTGGAAAATTTTTCTTCTTGACTTTCAGGAGAAGCAGACCAGTGATGACTCCAGCTTTTATGAGCAAGGAATCAGCACCTACAGCTAATGAAGTACTATAAAGGGCAAATTAATGTCATTCATAATTCAGTCTGTAGACTTGCAGGTGTGTCCTCCTGTTAGACACTGCAACACAATGATGTCATCTACAAAGATCACACCTGGGAACCCCCGTTGAGCTACAAAATAAAGGAAGGAAGGAAGGAAAGAAGGAAGGGAGGGAGGGAAGGAGGGAAGGAGGGAGGGAGGAAGGAAGGAAGAGCAAGCAAGCAAGCAAAAAAAAATCCCTAAGTGAGTGTGTAATTTCTGTGCTTGGCTCCATCCACAGCTATCCTGTGGGCTACAGACTGAGCACATCTTGGAGCTCTGAAAGCTTTCAGACAGGCAAACAGATGGGCAGTTTAGCTTTCTTGAATCCCTTGATCATCTTTGAGTGGCTGTTGGGAAAGGGACTGCAGGGTGAATCCACCTTCCAAATGTCCATACTTTTCTGTTGTTCAATGTGACCTCGAGAGGTTACCAACACAAGAGCAAAGCTCAGGGCTTCACAGGTCACCTTCAGTTCTCTGCCCGCCACAGCCCTCATATTCAGCTGGACTAAAGTCAGCCTCATGTTCCGCTTTCTATTCCTTTACTCTGGGAGGAAGGCTTTTTATCTTCTCTCCAAATGTTATTTCTCCCTCAAGCCATAGTCAAGCCCCTCAGTAGACCAATGGAGAGGCACACAGTGGGCAGGAAAGTATCTATACCAATAAGAGTCTCTGGGAAGACTTCCCCTCTAAAAAATACGGACAATAAAGGCATTAATCTCACAGTGATCGCTACAAATGAGACAGAGCACATTCAATCTGAAGCTTAGTCTGAGATAACCACAGAATGCTGCAAAGAAGTTAAATAAAAATATTTAAACAACTCATAGTCCATTTGGAAAGATGTGACATCCTAACCATTAGTTTAAAGCAGGCAAAATAAAGGTCACGGAAGGGCAGATACCAGAGTGACAAAAGTACAGCAGGAGAAGCAGTGGTGAGGAAGAAGGGACCCTGATAAGGCACTGCTGGCTGGTCTTCAGAGAATGGGCCACACCGAAGGGGTGAGTGCCTGGGAGAAAACAAACAGTCTTGTTGATTTTGAACAGATGATGCTTCCCACAGACCTTACCACACTGGCTTGAGAAAATGACTCAGTTTCTATAACCTCTTACCTTCTTCTACACTATGCTTCTAAGGTCTATCTAAGAGGCTTGCTAGAAACCATGGGTAGATTCATCAACTTCTTCAGACCTCAAATATTTCCTTTGTTAAAGGACATCTAATTTTATCACCTAATTCACAGCACTCAGTAACAATTTCAACTGTATTACTGCTGACGCTATCAAACTCTCAGCAGCCCACAGAGACGGGAACACATTGAGAAGGCTGAAGAGAAGAGCTGCTGTCCCCCAACACGGGCTGCAGGCGCAACAAGACAGCTTAGTCAGAGCTCTAGCGCCAACTCCACACTGAGGCCGGGATGCTGGGTCTATCTGATATTTGGGGTATAGACAGATACTCTTTCTGAAACGTGATATGCAGATGGTAAACATGTCTGGTGATGACCCTTCAAAGACAAAGTCCTTTCCTAAGCCAGTAGCTCACTTTTCAATGCTTATTCCAAAGAAAAGAAAGAAAGAACTGCACATCAATACTTCACAAAAATGTTCACATTCACACTATCTGGGACAGCAAATGCTGAGTGTAACCTAAATTCACTGATAGGAAATTGATGGCTACTACAATATGCAAATGGACACAACATACAGATATACAGCGATACACACATATGTACGCAAGTACATGTCTGTGTATATAAAGAGCCTAAATCAGGATATTAAATCAGAGTATCTCTAGGTGATTGAGATTATGGATATTTTTATGTTCTTCCTTATGCTTGTGTTTCTGATTTTTCTGTAGTGACTTTGTAATAAAAATATGCATAGCAAATGGCTTTAATTAAAAATCTGATTTTTCTTGTCTGTCTCCTCTATAAGCAATGTAGTTCCTGTCAACTCTAGCCCTCAGGAAAGCCTCCTGGATTTCTTCACACCTGGGGCTCTGGTCCCTTATTCTTCTACTTTGGGGCTCCTTTCTAGACCACCTCAATCCTACCAAAAGATGTGAATACACATAGCCTTGCACTAGCAAACTTCCCTGCCCTCTTCCCGAGGGCACTGGAAAGATCCCAAGGCTCACACTCAGTGTCTGTAACCATGACAAACTGGACGGCCAGTTAGGCTGTGAGGCAAAGTTATGAAAATGGCCCAATTTGGGCTGTGCTAAAAGACTGCAATTCCTCCGCAGTTCCTGGAGTCCAGCAATGGAAGTCGACAAGGATGGCGCGTTACCTAAAGAAATACGGCTTGAACTGGAAAAGCTTCCTAGGTTCCAGGAAGCAGAGGACTCTCTCAGAAAAGGAAACTTAGGAAGCGGACTTTCCTGAAACCATCTCTAACACATGTACACACTCACAAGGTAAAGTTTGCATTGCGCTGCTTACTATCCACTGGTAAATTTCAGTGTTTCTTCCTAGTGAAAATTCTAAAGAACATTAAGCGTGAAGCTGAATGGGTGAGCCATATTTGAAAAGAAAAAATTATAAAAATGGGAATTCATAAATAAGTAATCTTTAAGGTAATTTACCTGACAAGGTAGCGTGCTGGTTTACACAAAGAATAGTGGGCAAATGTAGTGGAAGCACTACGTTGTTTTAACAAATATTTCTGGGCTACATTTTTAACAGATTTACATATAAATTTTCAATATCACAGACACCTCAGGAATGAGCAATACTCTCCATTACGCTTAGTAAGAATCAGGGAATTAAAAATTTAAATCTTCCCTCTACGATGTTCTAGGAGAAAGAACAAAGAAGTTTTAAGCTGAGAAGGCAATCTGGGAAGTATGAGCCCTGGGTGTCAGACCCTAAGAGGGGCAAGTGACTTGCTAATGATTTTGCTGAACCACCATCTTGTGTGGCTCCAGTCATGTGATTTTCTCCATTTTGCTAACCTGTCCATCAGAAGTTTGTCTAATTTAAGAAAAGCAAATTTTGTGAGACAGAAAATATAGCTATTTCTGGAAGCACTGCACGGGTCAGGGTGATAATGGCCACACTAGGGAGGTTAAGCCTAGGAACAGGTTGCCTCCTTTGGTCCTCACAACCCCTAAGCACTGGGGACAGCCAGTGCAGAAATGGCTGAAAAAGAGGTGGGCAGGCAGGAATGGAATGTGACCCTGCTGTGCTCTGAGCATCCTCCCACTGTTCCATACTCTTTAGAGAAACAAGGCTTGATACTATCTACTCTGCCCTTCTGCAGGTCATTACAAGGACCCTCTCCCTAGACAGCCACGGTGGGTACAGAGGAAGGGGAGACATGAGCACTTATGCTGTAGGGATGCATTTTTCCTAATACGTTTCACCCAGTAAGGTAAGAGCCATCCACAATTCAGGGTTGTTGTTAAAAGTGTAGCATGCAGGCAGTGGTGGCACAAAACTTTAATCCCAGGAGAGGCAGGCAGAGCTTGGAGTTCAAGGACAGCTTAGACGAGGAGTGAGTTCCAAGTCAGCCAGAGCTTCATGGAGAAATCCTGTCCCAACGCCCTTAAGCACCCCCAAAAGAAAGAAAGAAAAGGAAGGGAGGGAGGAAGGAAGAAAGCGAAAGAAAGAAAAATACAGCACCCAACTGGTAAATGCTTTTCCACCTGCAGAGCGGCCATCTTCTCATCAAGGACAGCTCTTGCTGCTGTGTATCTAGGATGGAAACAGGGATGCTGGTACCGTTTCGGGGTTTTGTTTTAGATGCTATAGCAATTATTGCAATCCCCTCTTAATACGCTTTAGAGTGATGGGCACTTGAAAAATAAGCACACCAGAAAGCAATAAACAAATTGGAAGAAAATGTTTCCCAGGTAAATTCAAAAATTCCTAGGCTAATATGTTAAACATGTAATTGTTCCCTCTGCTCCATTTATCACTGATCTCATCTCTCCGGTGCCACAGACCCTCCTGGCAGTCTGGGTAAAGCTCAGGGAAGCCTTTCCAGAGGAAGGTTTTTACATGTTTGAAATAAAATACGTAAGATTACAAAGAAAACCAATTATACTGATATACATAATTGGTTTATGGATAACTTAGACAGGGGGTGGGAATGGACTGGACTAAGCCAATCTATCAAAAATTTCTGATGTGGTAAAAGGTAAGTGTGTGTGTGTGTGTGTGTGTGTCTGTGTCTGTGTTTAAACTAGCACACTGAACTCCGATCTAGAGCAACAGATTCCTAGCAATGAGCCAGAAAAAATTTCCTGAGTTCTGTCAAGACAGGATATGCTATGAAGATGGGTTTTTGCTGGTAGTAAATTTGTATTACAAATATTGCCAGGATTTGTTGCTGGTGCTGATAACTGAATGAAACATCAACTTCCAGTTAGAGGTCACACAAAATAAATCACTTCTTCTCATCCAAGTTAGCTGTCCTCTTAGGAAAAGCTGAATAGAAGCTAAGACCCCCCTGAATGGAATGGGTCCCTGACCTTAAATGCACATTGGTACACATACATATACCAACTATATACTCACATACTTCAAAAATATTTTTATAACTAATCTAGATAGGATTCAGCCAACTAGACGAGATCAGATGCGTTCAGGGTGGTGTGGCTGTAGACAGACTCAGCAAATTAGAAAAACTTGTTATCTGTGAATTTGTAAAATAAATTCCCTTCCTCCCACTCCCAAGGAACATATTTCTGAAGAGGTGGGCAAAGTTAAACAGTTACTCCTGGTAGCTACACCCCAAGTTGCTCAGCTTCCTGAGAGAGGCTGCAGTGGTGTACCTTTGAGTATGTGTAAGACTGTGAGTGGGGTGGGAGCGGGAGGGATAATATGGTTCTCCCCAAACAATTCTCAGGTCAGTCAAACGGGAGAGAATTTTTACCAAGTTTACATATTCAGTTCTCTTGAAGGTCACTACTAAAACACGCCTATGCCTTAAGGGCCATCAGTGGACAGCTGCAGTAATGTACACAGAGTGCGCTGTTTCCCTGGTCGTGTCCCAACCTGGAGAATGAGTTTGCAAACTCCGAATGCAGAATCGCATCCTAATATGGTTAGCTTCATACCTTAATCTGAGCAACTCTCCACGGGTAAACAAGGCTGGGGGAGCATCCTTTGAGAACTGCCGACCCACTGGAGGAAGCGTGGGAAGCTTGGCTTTACACAGAAGGGAAGAGAACAGGACAGACACAGGCTAGGCAACATAGGGCTGGATCAAAGGCTGGATCAAAGGTGGACACGGTGGTTAGGGAGGAGAAGCTGCCCATCAAAGGGGACACTTGATTTGCTCAGCATTAAGGGAGAAAATGTTTGCCTTTCAGATTACTGCACGGGGCAGAAGACTAGTCCAATAGAAAAGGAAAAGAAAGTGAAGACTAAAGAAGACCTGGGTAGAAGAAGGTAGGAAACAATAGAGCACACAGTCGTCTCTTGTCTACATTCGTCATCGACAGCGACCAGTGTAAAATCTACCCAGCAACAGAAACATAAACTCTGTCTGGAAAGACAGCTTGATGGATAAGGCTTTGGTCTTTATGATTAACCAGGGTCCAAGTTGCTTAGTTTCTTTAATCAAAATTACTAAAATAAAATTATTCTGCATTAGGCTATTACCCTTCCCCCAATCTCCAAACACAGAAACAAAAAATTAATTGCCAGCCAGGAAGAAAGAAGGCAATTTAGGCAGTAACAGCTTGGCATGGACTACACTGGATTTCCTAAGAGCAGTTGTTTGTGGGTCTATAGTTTACATACAGCCTTTAGTTCCCTGACTTTCCTGAAAGTAATTGATTTTTTACCTAATCTGCATTTCATTTAGAGCACCAAACACCAGTGAAGTCAAGTTGCACCCAAGACAAGGAACGCTCATGCTGGTGCTGAGACACTTCTTTGCATGTGCCCATGCTCCATGTTCGAAATCATGCACCTCCTAATGTGGGTGCACAGTCTCCTCTTAAGGGAGCTGTCTCCCATGTTCCTTTTTAATTTGTGATTTCTCTTTTCCTAGCCTCTCCCAAACCTGTGGTTTTTCAATTAGCGGCTTTCCGTGCTGCTCTGATTCTGGTAATCACTGTTCCTGTACCCACGGAGCCCAGCCCATTCTTCAACCGAGTCCAACTGCTCTTCCTGCCTGGCTGGACAAGTCTCAGATGAAGATGACACCAAAAGAGCACTTGCCTGCAAAACAAAGCCTTCCCATTACTTGACCCCTTAGCTCTTCTGTGATTTACTCTCATTAAACCCTCTACGGGCAGTACTGTCCATTGAAACAGCGTCTTCGTTCACACTGAACGCCTGTCTCAGCCTCAGACACACAGAACTGGGTTCTACACTGGACATTACACGTAATGGACCTCAAGCTGTTTAACTTCCTGAAGAAGTTCAGAGCCTCAGAAGCGAAATGACGTGCTTGGAAACACACAGCACACTGACTTACAGGGGAACTGGCCCCAGCTCTTCAAGACTCAAGGTTTCCTCTGAAAGATGAAGTTCATGTTTCAGGTGTTTCATCAACCACCCGCGTATCTGCCAGTAGCTACTGGCACCCTTTCCCCATCAGAACAGTTAATCAGGAGATAGGTCCTTTAATTCCTTCAGCTCAGAAGCCAAGTGTAAGCTACACTGTCATGATATCAATGGTTTCAACAAGGAGAAAACAAACAAACAATAACAAAATGCAAAGTGAGGGAGTAAGTCGAAAAGAAGGTAAAGAAAGCACTGGGGGAACCTATCTTCTTGGTGGGTACTCATGTGGGGCTGAAGCCCTAGAGCAGGGCACCCCAGCAGGCTTAGGATGGTAGACTGAGTCAGAGTAAGCATGAAGACTGTCACGGCCACCGAATCTTTATCTGTAGCTTGGCTTTTGGTAGTGTTTGTTTTGAGACAGGGTTTCTCTGTGTTTTTCTGGCTGTTCTGGAACTCGCTCTGTAGAGCAGCCGAGGCTGGCCTTGAACTCACAGTTCTACCTGCCTCTGTTTCTGTGCGTGTGCTACCGCTGCCTGTCTACCTGTGCCCTGTTTACACACACATGGAAACTACTCTTGTATCAAACAGAACCCAGTAAGATCACGAAGAAAACTAATACATTTTCCTTGAAGAGTGGGATCTGGTAGCCTAATACGATGAGAAAAGCTATTCTTCCCTTATAATCAGAATTCTGAATATTTCCAAACTTGCACACTACTGGTTCCTAACTGCATCTGTCAGCTCTGAGTCTGTCCTTCCTGTTCCGATTTGTATCAACAACTGTCCTAAACACAAAGAGAGTCCAACACAATGGTTAAGTCTGCAAATGTGAGAAACCAGGGAAGGAGATTTCACAGTGGAGTAAGCTCTTTTATTTGCGAAGAGCTCCTGTAGGTTCCCCTGAATGGAGACCCTGCTGGGGACGGAGAAATGTGTAGCAGTTGTGTGAAGACTTCTGGCTTACTACGGACAGTACTGGTGAGGTTCCGAGTTTCATTCTCCCCTACTTTGATGCAGTACCAAGGCCTTCTCTGGACCTGAAATCACAGGTAGACTGCAGCAGGGCTGAGTTCATTCACTGACTGGAAGAGCAACTCCGCTCTTGTGCCAAGAAGGATTCTGAGTGACATCTAGACTTAGGAGGACAGTGTTGTGATAGTAGGTGCATGGAAGATGGAGGCGGAATGCAATCTTTCATAATAACACCTTTGCATTGACAGGGCAGACTGCAGAACCAAAGACAAGAAAAGTCTACAAAGACAGAGGAAGGGTACGCAGAAGAGAGAAGAGGCCTAAACTAACTCTGAATGAACATCTTAACTGCTGAACTGGAGCCTAAGAGGCAGATCCTACACAACTGACTGACCTCCCCCCTTCAGCATGACACTCGGGCCAAAAGAACACATGGATCAGCAAGAAATGTTAGGTTTCAGAACTGGAGACATATCAGAGCAAACAGAAAACACCCAACAGCCGGGTTAGGATGGAAGGTCGTTCCAGTGATGTAGGAAAACTTCACAGAGGGAAGGAGCAATGCAGAGATGGGGAAAGACAGTGTTCGCAGACGGGCCAGAGCCAGAGGAAACTCTGCTGAGCGCAGCAAAGCAGGAGAACGAAGAGTGTGTCTGGTCTGGCAGGTGATGTCCGACAGTCGTGTCTGTGCTACCTGGGTTTCTCCCTACTCTCTGAGCGTTCCTCTCCCCCCCCAGCTCTACATGGAGCTTCTACACTTATGGGGATTCTCCTGACCCTGGTGGTAACTCTGGCTGGCCTGCACCTTCCTGCAGGGCTCTCTGGTGTTCTGATGCAGACACTACCATTTTCTGATTCTATCTTTCAAAATGACTGCATGTTAACAAATATCGAGGAAAGACTGGCTGAGCCCATAATGTTTGGGAATTGTCTGATATCTGACCACAAAGGCTAGACTAACAACTTATTAACTACAAAAATAACAATGAAAGCTATTTTTGGAAAACTACAATTGCTCAACCTTAGAAACTCATTCAAAATTTTCATTTAAAAAGGGTTAACTCTTTACAAAGGCATAACGTCAAAGGACTATTCCATGCCCACAGAGAAAAAGAAATATTTAAAAACACAGTATCCAGATCCACTAGAGATCACATCTTTTCCCCATTTAAGTTTTGGTCAATGTATAAAACTGGAATCTGATAAGGCTTTGATAAATAATCTGGAAAAAAAACTGAACTAGGTAACTACTCCATCTTCCTAAACACTTAACTTCTTTGTATTGCATTTTATTTTTATTTAAGGACATTTTACACACATATACATACCCCAACCCTTAGAAAAAAAGAAGGCTGAAATTTTAGTTACACCACATGTGGTTTTCATCTGTGAAAAATGAACAAGCTGTTTGTGGTTAAACTGTCTAATCGCCTGTTATCAATCTAGCGCTGCATTCAAGATTTACAGGGTACATCAGCTTCCGTGCCACATTAGCTGGGAGGGGGAGAAGAGGAGGAGGAGAGAGTTTATCCTGCGGAATAATATTTCCAGTGCAGCCACACTCGCACTACATCTGGTTGTGCTGGTAGCGGCAGTTAAATTGAAATATTTCACAGCGTGTGTCAGAAACATGCAGAATGGTAATTATGACAGATCTGATTAAGCCCGAGTACCACAAGCTCCCTGGCCAGCGCTGGTTCTGCAGGTGTGACCTTGTGCGTGCCTGCGTGTGTAAATAAAATTAATTACAAGCGAGAGGGTGAAGGCTTCGGTGACATCACAAAGCGGAGAAACTCCCGAGGGGGAGACCTAATGGAATATTTTCCCTCAGTCTAATAATACAGTTCATATTGACTTGAGGTAATTAGTGGGATCATTAAAGCAGTTTTCCCGGCGTATTTGGCTGCCTGATCAGATTAGTGAAAATGTTCTTCAGAACAAGCCCTGTGTGGTCTGCCAGAGAGGAGGAAATAAAGAGCAACAAAGCATACTTGGGAATGATAAGCAGTGCTGGACTTCCATGCCAGGAAAACGTCCCTCCTCTCTGGAGTCTGCAGACCCAGTGTCCTGTCCACTCTGTCTCCTCTCGATTCTCTCCATTTCTTCTCTACCTCCGCTACCTAAGACCACTCCATCACTAAAACCCATCCTCGGTTCCCCAACAAATCTCTCCTAAACAAGGCAATTTTAAAACCAGGGGAAAGTGTCTGAAGTGAGTGTTTTACTATTAGCTGACAATATGGGGCCACTGGGAAAGACCACATACACACATGTATATACACAGGCACACAGAAGCACATGCAACAGGAAAAAACTGCCACTTAAAGTCACCTGCTAAAGGAAAGATTCCTCTCTTACGTAACACTGAACATAGCCAATATTCCTATGTGAATGTCAAAATAGGCTTCACGTAGGACAAAGCTGGGTCGGCCGTTCTCTTCCATTTGAACAGATCGCGAAGCCTCCTCAAGAAAAGGGCCATTTGTTTGAAAATACTCTACCGAGCACGTCTACCTTGCCACTGGAACATGCCAAGCGCTGTCACAGATGGCGGGCGCTGACAGTTCCCATCCGTAGTGTCGATACGCGACAGTTCAGCACAAGATCAGTGACATTCTGTCTCATTAGAACCACGCTAATTATCACAGCCAGTTCCAGGGAAACCATGTGTTGCGATGGTCAATTTGAAGGAGTCTGTGCATCAACAAACTGGTAATAAGGATCAGACACCTTATTATAGGACAGCATGCTGCCTATGATCTGATTTACGGAATCAGAGGCACTGGGGCGGCCGAGGAGGCTGGCAGTTTATGAAACAGTGTGTTTAAACCCAATTTCTGAAGTATAGTGCTTGAAAAGGGAATTGTTGAAAACAACACAAAAGCAACTGGAATTCTTAAATCAAAAAAAATCAAGAGAATAGATTTTTTTTTATTAACCTATAATAGAAGCAGATTAAGACTTAGGGAGAAAAACAACTTCATCAATTTGACAATCAGAAATCAACTCCATGAATGGTTTGGAGTTCGTATTTTACAAGTTATTTGGCAGCCAATTATAGAAAGGCTCTATTCCTACCAATCTTTAAAACACAGACGTTACTTTTTCATAGGTGATCTATGATTTTGTATGATCTATCATTTTACCAAGCAAAAAAATCCTCTAAGATACTTGGAACAAGTTCTTTACAAACTGTTAAGTCCCGGAGGCAGGAGAGTGGGTGGGGCTGTCTCCTCTGGCCAGGCCTCTGCCCACCCACCTTTGCTGGCGGGAAAGTCAGAAGCGTAGTTTCCCTACTGTCATTCTGCATAAACTCACTTTTATTGCACATTCATTTCATGAGGCCTTTATTTTCAGTCCTCATGTGAGGGGGAAAAGCTAACGCGAAAATAAAACCTACATTCATTATGCAAAGCATAAAAGATGACTGCGACCCCCGAGGAAAAGCTCCCCTTTCCTTCGGTCGCTTACTGAAACATCACACCTGCATTACACCCTGAGCTAACTTTCCCTCGCTTCTGTTGATGGTGTCCATCTTGAAGAGCTGACCTGACTGATGCCCGAATACCAAAGAGCTTCTGAGTCAGCCCCCCCTCCCGAGGTTCTCCGACCACACTTTGTGGTGCATGCTACCATTTTAGGATAAAAGGTGGCCCGTGGTTAGAGAAGATTCTAAAAATATTCAAGCTTTGTAACGGGATAAACCACGGCTGCATGGCCACACACAGTGGCCTTTCTCACTTCCTCTCAAAGACCCTCTTTCCAGAGCACCAAAGTCCTTTTCTCTAAACTATACCCAAAGTTTCTACAAATGGGGAAACTGCGCTTAACGAATTGTGACTGTATTTGTAACCATTAAACCTAATATGCTGGTTGTAAAAGAAAATAATATATTTATGACTTTCAGTTAATCAACTTCAGAAGATAAAGAGTGAGATTTTCAAATCATTTGAAAATACTAACAAGAGAGCCAAAGGCCTTTTGCTTGACTTCCGTAGGAACAGTACTTAAGTGGTCAGATATCCCCTTATATAATGTTTTAGCCAAAAAATGGGCAAGCACACACTTTTCTTAATAATGCTAGACCTGGAAGAACAAGCCTTAACCAAAGCATGCACTTGTATCAGAGCACAGAAAGCTAACTTTATTCAGATCCACAGATTTAACTAGTCCTGAAAAACACTGTCTGGCATACAATGATAGACTGCCATGCTGACCAGGGTGGTTGGTACATAAAGCATCGATTCCAATAGGCTAGTTTAGTATTCAACTTGAACCAGACAGATAGATCAGTGTTCTGGAAAAGCATAGCAAGTGTATCCTCAGTACTAACACCCCACGATATTTCCAGCAGTTGTTGCCAACAACACTCTCAAGAGGAGACCAAAGAACCAACCCCTCCTTTTCAGTCAAGAATCTAGGACAGGGGCTTCGTCAAGCACATGCTCAACTTGACCTAGCAGGAGTGAGATGGGAGCTGCAGGGTTAGGTTTGCCCTGTGCCTCTTCCTCCTTGGTTCTCACCAATCCTCTTGCCCTTCCTCCTTCAGACAAGCACACCCCAAGAAACCTGAGCTGCCAATGACCAGGGTGTGGCTCTCCCCAGCTGGAAAGGGACAGGTTGCACCAAATGTCCTCTGCACATCTAAGAGACGGGCTCAGATGACACAGTACAGGGATCTCACGGACTGCTCCTGAGAGATATGGCCCCAGAAGTAAGAGAAACTGTGGCTCGCATGCCTGCGGGGCCCCGAGTACCTTAAATAAGAATCTGCACAGGTAAAATCGTGCCATGGCAAAGTCTGTGACGGGAACATTCTGAAAGAATGCATTAGCACCTGGTTTCCACCCAGCACAACTCTGCCTAAACAAAACTGAAGGTGCCTTCCCTAACATGACAGGATACAGTGTAACAGTTTTCCTAGTTTATTTCTAGGTCTGCTACTATAAATTCCTTTACACACTACATTTTTAGCCCTAGTTCTAGCCCTCCTGATTTGTGACAGTTTGATTGTATTAGACATGTCAACTACCAAACCTACAAGTCAGAGTGATGTTTGATTTTTTTAAAACCCAAGGACCCACGTACCTCTCATTCATACTACAGGCCTACACTTCACAGACAGAAGGGTCTGAAATTGTTAGAAGAAGAAACAAAAATGGTTTTAAATTATCTGGTCCATTCTATAAATCATACTATTTTTAAGTTAAAATCCTCTTTTGTGTATTTAAAAAAATTAAAATAAATTCTACTAATTAATCCAGCTCAAATCACAGCAGCCAGTCCTCTCCCTGTGGAGTTTGAGAAAGATCACGCTGCAAGCGTGTCCGGTCCAATGTAACAGCACAGCTCCCGGCCGCACCTAGGAATATCCTGAGCTGTGAAGCAAGCAGGAGGAGCCATTTCCTGGCGAGGACGGGGACAGCAGAAGCCCCTGACTCTGCCCATGCAGCTGGGTCTGCAGGCTCCACTCCACAAACGCAAAATCAATGTAAAAATTACATGGACAAGGCAAGGCCTTTGGCGCTGTTACGTCCCCTCGCTGGACACACACCTGAAGTCTCAGAGCTCTCCTGGGGTTTCTGCGGAATAAAATTAGAGTCTAACATCTGCCACTATTAAGGAAAAACTCCACTTCCATCTCCCACATGAAAACACCGAAGCCAACGAGCAGGAGCCGAGCCTTGACACCGTAATGGTTATTATCTAAATCAGCTATTTTTTTTAAACAGTAAAATTAGCAAATCCTGCTTCCATAATAATTTGAGGGTTATCAGAGTAAATGTTTGATAAAATTCCAATTTGACTCACCTGGAAAAACTGCTGCTTATCTGAACGTCCCAAAAAGAAAAAGTGTGTTCCTGTAGCCATTTGTATCAGCTTCAGGGAACATCATCTTTGGAGTATGCAGTAGCAGCTTCTCTAACTGAGCACAAGAGTAGCCTACCTTCAGAGCTCACCTGCGTATTTCCTTTAGACATTTCTTTCCGGGTTAAAACAATCTCATTTCTATTACTCATCAAAGAAATGAGATGATGTAGTCCTGGCTAAAAGGGAGAATCAACACAGGTAGGCTCCTTGTAGACAAAGCACTCTGTGCACTTGTCACTGGAGAGCATGCTCTCCTTTCAAAATGCAAGGTATTCCAAATACATAAATACAGGATAAATAAGTCATTCTTCTGCATGGGAAGGACTGAATCTCCTACTGAGCACATTAGAAATGCTATCCATTTGTGTATCTGTAACGTAAAGGCTTATATGAACACACTGCATTTTATACACACCCCACCTGGAGGAATGGTATTTCCTTCTGAAGAGCCCTGATCACTAGTCTGAGAAGTAAGCTATTATCTCAGAAGTTACAAAATTCACCGTGTAAAGGTCAGTGTTGAAGACTTTGCATTAGCTTTTCTGCTTCCTTTGAGAGCAGAAGAACAAAGCCTAAACTTGGCAGCCACCCGTGTTGGTCAGATGTCCTGTTATGACATAGACAATCTCCGGACTTTCATTCCTAAGGCCCCTGCACTCTGCATGTGTCTTTAAAGTGGGCAGTGTAACATCTAAACTGAGTAACCAAGAAAAATTATAAAATGTTGTCGGAAGTAGAAGACATTAGTGACTGGAATAGCCGTTCAAGGGAAGAGAGTCATATGGCCACTTGGCTGCAGCCTCTACGTGGCTCCCTGAAGTTTCTTCAGCCACTAATAGGAAGAGTAGAAGTCTGGGGTATTCTCGAGACACTGAGAGACGGGAGACGCTTAGAAGCCATTCACCATCATTGCAGAAATGTACACTTGAGGCAACAATGATTAAGACCCTTAAAAACACCACAGAACACCAAACAGACTCAAGTAGCCCAAGTGGTTCCTGACTCAGTAACTCAGCCCAAACGTGGGGAATCTCTAGTGTCACCTAAGCAAGAGTCAAGCCACAGGTGGCAGGCACTTAGCAGAAGGCAAATGGGAGGGGTAGAGGTAGCACATGCAGGTAAATGACAGGTGACAAGCAACATGAGACGCACGGAAAAGCTTTAATATTAATTTTTGTTTGTTTTGTTTCATGGCTGACCTGACTGTAATAATGTGCATCTAGCTCCTCCATTTTGGAGATTTGGAGAAAGTGCCTGGCCTTTGTAGAAAGACAGTTTATTATGTAATTGGACAGGCCAGGGTGGGGTGGGGGATGCAGGATCAGAAAGAAAGGCAAAATAATATGTATTTAAATAAGAGATCCTCATCATAATTAGACTAAGTAGTCAAAACAAGAATGTGCCGGGTGGGTGGGGTGGAGTGAGACAGGACATTTCTCTGTAAAGCGTAGTCTTGGCATGTAAATGAAGACATCTGAAGAAACACACAGGTTTGAAGCAGTTCTAACATTCTATCATAATTAGAAACATTTCAAGAGCCCTGTAATTTCCAATCAAAATTACAGTAATTTCCGATATGCAAGCCATGATTCATGACAGAATTTTACATTCCACGAGAGATGACGGTGGCCTGGTGCGTGACACGCTGGGTACAGCGCTAACATAAACAACTCCGTTTAATGTTTAAACAGTACTTGATGTTTAGAATCTCACAATAAAAGAAACATATTATTGTAGAAATTATCACTTTGACAGTGATTGAAGGGTAAGGCAGGCATGCGGCCTATAAAGCTATAATTTTTTACAGTCCACAGCTTGAGTTTAATCATTTTTATATAACATTTCCAAGATATCCCTTAAGTATTCATCCGGCCTACAACTTAAACAGGAGCAACATGTTTCCAAAGTAAAACCCCAATTAAGAACCATTATTAATGAAGACCGAGTAAAAGTTTAGGAAAAGCCAAAAAGTATTATGCTATAAATTTCATGTTGTGAGTACTCCCAGAATTGTAGATTCTATCACAAATCAACATCAATCAGGATGTTAAATAAAAGGTCATCTAACTGTTATGAAAATAGAACTGTGTAGTATTTCAAGTTACTAAAATCTTGCCCAAGCCCTTGTGTGCCTCTAAGTCCCACCACAGTGTTACC
This sequence comes from Myodes glareolus, assembly GCF_982192425.1. Lineage (NCBI taxonomy): Eukaryota > Metazoa > Chordata > Mammalia > Rodentia > Cricetidae > Myodes > Myodes glareolus. The sequence continues at coordinate 5,573,166 of NC_142043.1, read as the reverse complement.
AAGTCCTTTTGTGAAGGGGAAGAGAACCTTGTATTCTAAGCTTCTAAATCCGATTCATGGCTCTGGTAAACGGCTAATAGACAATCGTGACTAAAGGGTGACTCTAGTAAACAGTTACCAACATAGCAGAGTCTTATTTAAACAAGAGATCTGGTAATGGGCTCTATGATCTAGCTATTGCTTTTAAGTTTGCTTTGAAGAGGTCTGGGACTTCCAGTTTAACTCTATGAAGTCATCACAGCTGGCCAAGTTTTCTGAGTGTAGTATAGTTCAATCTGTCTTCTGTACAACTACAGAAAAATGGGAATCACTAACATGCACGAGTGTCTGTGGTTGTTTTAAAAGCTCCTGCACCACGACAGGTAGACAGCGGCAAAGGAAGCTGTATGATTCTTTTAGACTAAAACTGAAGGGTATCTGAGGAATAATGAGACAATAATGTACATGTTTCTTATGAAGCAGCCTAATAAGCTGTACCCATGACAGTCCACTTCTGCAATCAATTATTAACCACCTCAGAGCCTCCCTGAGAAACTCTTGGTCTAGGAGCGGCGGCTGGGGGGCCACCACCGACATTCCAACACTACTGCTCAACAGAGTTCTCTATGCAGTACTGGAGGTTGCAACCTCCTGGTCATGCCAACCCACACTGAATACAGACATGTCTTTCATAGACTGTGCCACAGGCATGGCAGATCAACACTCTGATGCCTGATAGTGGTACTGACCTGGCTTTTTGTGGCAGCAACCTTTGCAAAGAGTGCTTGGGACACTTTAGCACGCTTCATTTCCTGCTGAATCTCGTCATAAATGGAAGCATTGATGTTCATAGTATTGTTCTCTGGTTTCCCATTCCTCTCAGTGGCAAGAGTTGCTGTTTTCACCTACAAAACATTTTGAACATGGCTGTCATTTTTCATTAGCCAAATTGATTCAAAGCTTCTCAGGCTGGGCATCCAAGCTGGGCACCGTGACTCCTTTTATGATCAAGGTGATCAACAGTGCGGTCATTCGACATTAGTTATTGCCCTGAGATCAGACTGCTTAAGTTAAGGACGTCACACTGTCACAGGTGATTGCATCTGTAATGTGAAGGCAACCGCCAGATGACAGGAACAATAATGCCATAAAGTAAGTTTTCTGGAAAAGAGAGGAGCTTCAAGGATTTGAAAACACTGAACTGTCTCCCAATTGCCTCCCATTTCAGTCCTAACAACGGAAATTCACGATTAGAACCATAATGCACGTGTTGTCTTCACTGGGTGCCCAGTGCTAATAGAGAGTTACCTCCCCGATAGCTGTTAGATACTATGGCCTTTCTCATTTCAGACGTTTTAAAAATGCCTTTATCTCTTATGTTTCATTTTAAAATCTTCCATAATAAAGCCATTTACAGAACTGCATATTTAAATCTTCTGTCCATCCATGAACAGGTAGAAAGCCTTTTGCTCAATTATTGGAAAGGCTGCTTGAATTTCGTATGTGATGTCCAAGCTGTTCTGTCTGGTTATGTCACCTTTTCCTAGCATTCTGCTATGGAACGACTTCTTTTGGACTTAAAGAACTAGACAAGAAGAAAATGTTTCTTAAAATGTAGTTACATTTCTGTTTATACAAAATATATCATTACAAGTCTATTCAAACTATATAATTAATCAAAAATTTGTACCAAGCCTTTGATAATGGAGGTAAGCAGGAATGGCTAAAAAAAAAATGTTCTCAACCAACAAAGACTGGGGTTTGGAAACCAAATCTCAGTCTTAAAATCTGATACTATCATTTTTATTTCCAATTTTAATTTTTATCATGCAGTTATATGAAACAGACTTAGAGATCTTATGAACAACAAGGTAAATTATTTTTCCTAGGAAACTGGCAAAAATGTAATTGAAAACTTAGTATGGATGCAGGGTCACGCTTCTCAGCCAAGGAAAATCAGGAGTTCACTGCTAGGGCCCTCCATGGAGACCACGGTTTCTCTAGAGAGCTATCATCTTGCAAATAAACTTTGAATAACAGAAAAATAAAGCATGTTAGAATAAGTGCACAGATAATACATGTCAAACTGTGGTATTCCATATTAACTAAACTCTCTTCCCAAAACCACACTGCATGAAAGTTAGCAGAGGCCGCTCCAGAAGATTAAGTTCCTGAAAGTAAATACAGGCCCCGTAAAGCGTACTTTTTGGAGTTCCAAGGGGAACTTCTAGTTGAAAGCAAAGTCGTTTTCACCTGAATTACCTCCTGAAGACACAGTACGACCCCTCCTCCATCCCAGCCCCAGCAGCAGAAGGAAAGCATCCTATGGTACAATGCTCAGAAGTGGCTAAAACCGTCACCTGTTCTCCGCGGGAGTGGCAAAGAGATCTCTGGGGCTCCTTTTCCAGCTTTGGGTCTATTCCAGCAAGGGGTACATTAAGATTGGAGGTCACTAGGAACCCACAGGGCTGTGAAGCCCTAATCTGCTAAACATCTCTTTAGGGGCAGAAGAGCCAACACATTATGATAAATGGCCTACAAAGTGATTTGGTGAGATTTGAAACTTTGCTCTGGGGTGGTCTCGCTCTGTGGCAGAGGGATAGATTTGATCACCCCACGGGGTCCCTTCTAATACCTATTTTTCTCACTGCTTAAATGAAGGAAAAAGCCATTTCAATTGCTTTGAAAATCGAATGTTATGGAAATGGAGGCCCCAAAGTCCTTCACATTAGAAGAAACAGTTCTATGGTAGCAAAGCACTTTAAAAAAAAAAAAAACTTGGAATTTCATCTGGTCATTCAATTTTCACTCTTTTGTAAAAGTTAAATTGGAGAGTTTAAGTTTCTGTGATTCTGTTTCTAAAATTTTTGTTAAGTTTTCTATAAAGCAATTACAACTTGAACCAAGAAGCAAGAATCCTAAATAACAAAAACCAACCAAATACTCATTTCCTCGTTGAGGTGGGGGTGGGGAGAAAAGCAGCATTAAAAGAAAAGAATGTGGAGAAAACGTCTAAAAACACACAGTTAGTGCCTGGCTGCATTACTCAGCCAAGAGGTATTTAACACAGCTCCTCATGCCGGCCCAGATAGGCATCTTATCAGAGATAAGCCATTCGAATTCTAGAACCACATTTTTTCCTAAACACAAGATATTGCTTAAGGGGAACTGACTTGGGCAACTTTTCAAAATATGAAAGCTGAATTTTTCCCCAGGTAAAAAATGGAAACAAAAATCTTTTCTACTCCACTCTACTAAGTACTATTTTTGCTTAGTACAAAAAAAATCTTCTTTAATCCTGGTTTAGCTTTTAATATTATATCATCCATTAAAATTCATAAAGTAGTTCATCCCAGGCAAAACAAACTACTCTTCACTCTTCCCCACAAATAGCACAGGAGGTGAAGTAAATGCAGTTGCAATCGGAATAGCTTTTATCAAGGTAGGCGCACTACTCCCTTATTACAGTGGCGCCAGGGAGCAGCCAGGAATGGGAGCTTCACCCCCTCCCACGTAGGGACAGGCTGCAGCACTGGGCTGCTTTTCCTTTCACTAAAGCTGTGCAGCAGAGCACACTTTTGACATGAAAATTCTGGTTTGCCTCTTCACCGATTGCTGAATGCATCACACTCTTGGGGTTATGAGACTAACACCCTTTGGTCTCAGTGAGTGAGTGAACTACCTGATGCCGGAGATGCTCCTGTAAGATGGGACTCTTACTACACAAACTTAAAGTGTTATGCTTTTTTAGGAATTATAAAAACAGAGACTAATATTTATTAGCTGGTTTATGTGTGAATGTGTATTAACCCTCCGAACCATAGCAGGTGTGATGACCTACCTTAAAACTGGAAACACTGTTATACAGAGGTTACGTAACTCGCCTCCTGCTCCAGGCTAAGCTCTGAACTTCAGTTCGCTGAAATCCGGACTTAGTCTCAAAGATCAGGGAGTTATGGAGCACATATTCTTCTGTGGGGTCTTGTTACTTAGAAAACTCCTTAGAGATCAAGACATGCTGGGCCTGCTTTCAGAAGCCCTTTGCTGAGCCTAGTTCACTTAGTTGTAAGGTTTAGAAGTTAATGGCCTTATAATAAATATAAAACATCTAATCCAAATTTATATTTCAAGGTATGCCTATTTCTCTTCTTAATAACTTTGTGGGCATATTTACGAGTGATGGACAGCAGTCCATATAACACTGCCGGCAGTGTCACGGTTTGGACATTTTAGACCTGTCTTTTTATCATAGGAACAATATTACCTTCCAGACCTAGACCTGAAAACATCTGACCCTTACAAGACAACCATTAAATGGGACAGTGTCCCCAAGAACGTTAATGTTTTCTCAGGAATCCACAAGTAATCATTCTTCTCATGTACCGAGTTCATGCCTATAACTGAACCCGAAGCCAAGATTTGCTGTGAAAAGACAGAACAATACAGGAATAATTATATATTTCTTATATGGACTTGGTACATTTTCTAATACATTCCTGAGAAACATCACACCTCACTTGAAAAGAAACTAAAGAGTTCCAGGAAGAGATACAAAAGAAGTTTAAGGGACTGTATAAATCACTCAAAAATCACAACTTGTCAAACGGTTCTTATAGAAGTTAAAACTGGAAAAGTAACTCTAGAAGTCAACATGCACTAAAAACACACAAATAGCACAAGACGACGACGAAGGTAGAGGGCTTAGTTTAGGCCGATCTGTCCTGAAGGACAAATCATCTCCAGGAAATAATCATTAAAATCTATTTATAAAAATCCCTGTATTAAAATCACTACACAACTTTGCACAACATAGCCAGAAAACAAATCTATAAGATAAACTAAGATGTATTTTCTTATTATGAAAGTTTTAAAAGTGAATTTTCTTTAAAAGACCTTAAGTATAATTATGCAAAGTCATTCCAAATAGATCATTTGTCAAACATTTAACCAGACAATAATCTCAAACATTCCTTCTAATCTAACAACACAAATTCCCATTTCTCTGACTTCCATCCTTTTCCTAAAAACTGTATTTTGATAAAGGAAAATGCAGCAAATTTAATTAGGATTCGGAAATATTAATTAAGATCTTTCACGCAGCTTTTTAGTTGTTCTCCTAGTAAAAGGTTAATATTAGGATTCAATGAACTAATGCACGCGAAGGTGCTCAGAACACTGAACCACTATCAACTATAAAGGTATTTTTCCCTTTTCAGTTACAGCATGGAACTTATGGAAATTTGCTTCTGACAGGTTTGGCCCGGCCCCAGCAGAGGCAATGGCCATTCATGGTTGTCTCTACTGGATTACTCAAGAGAGGTCTGCACTGGGGGCAGAGCACCATGGCTAGGTCAGCCTTGAGCTTGGGTGCTTCCTGTGTGTGGCTGGGCTATCTCCTGGGAAGGAATGTGTAGGACATCTTTCTGGAGAATATTCAAGAAAGTTCCATGTTAAAGATGACTTCAAATCTAAGTCCCTCAAAAGGTTAGCTCCTTGGTCTAGGATGCTATAAAATCTTCCCAAAATGTGAGCTACATGCTATAGGAGCTGAACAGATTCCTGTCTCCCAGGTTTAGAATTGTCTTTGGTGTCCCATGAGTCACCAAAGACCTCTCTTCTTTTCACCTCTGATGGGAGTTTTTTGCTTTTTCGTTTGTTTTTCTTTCTGTTTGTTTTCAGAAAGAATGAGAGTTCAAGCCTAAACCCAAGATTTGTCTAAAAAGAGGTTTCAAATCTCTATTTTACAGGAGATAAAATGAATGGTGATTTCACCAAGTGTTTTCTGGTGATATACAGGACTGAAGACACTTTTGCAGGCTGTCTCTCTGGTGTGTTTCACCTTCTCTTGCCACTCTAGCTACCTGGGGTAAGCATATGGACCTCTCTTGGGGGTTCCATTTTAACTTCAACTGTTGATTCAAAACAGTTCTAACTGTCCAAGCTTGACAACAATCTTTTCCCAATCTACTCACTTTGTAGTCAGATAAACAGGTCATATTTTAAAATTTAATGTGTTGCTTAAAGGGTAAAATGTAACCAATTGACAGCAAGCACTGTTCTAACACTGAGGAAAAATAAGACACACAGACACTCATCTCTGGATTTGGTTAGACAGTCAATAAAACCACACTAGGAGAAAACTGGAAGCATCTAAGCGAGGAGTTATAGCGCCTACCCACTTCATATGTTCACCACTGGTTCAACACTCTGACTACCAGCTTGGTTAGTCTTAATTCCCTTTGAGAACAAACAATACAGTGAAGGGTGTCTCAACCAGGAAACCTGAGACTCAGGATAAAGTAAATGACGTATGTTTTCTCTCCCCACATAGCACCGCATATGGTGCCTCTATAAATGCACACACAGGAAAGTACTGAATAGTATCTTCAGAGTGTACGGAAAGAAATATCACTAAAGAACTAATACAACCTTGGCTCAGAAAACACTCAATGAATAAGGATTAGTGTGATCATATTTAGAAAATAAAATTTCCCAAATTCTACAAAATGAAAGCTGTTTAAGCACTAAAGTAAATAACTGGGCACATTGAAAAAAGAAGATGGCCAGTGCTAAAAGTCATATTGATATTTTTAAAAGTATTCTAAACACCTCAAAAAAAAGAAAGGGTAAAGCCAGGCTAGTGCCCCCGGTGGACAATCACCATCTGGATGGTCACTATAAAAAAGTAAGGGTATGAACACTGAGAGTTTTAAACTTCTTTATATAATAACCTACACAAGTCATATACATATTTACAGAGTTCCTAAATCTGTATTTTAGGAAATACTACCAGTCAAACTCAGTAGCTGTGAGTAGGCAGGCGGATTACATATGAACATGGTGACCCTTCTCTCACAAAACAGTGCATCTTACCACAGTCTGACCTACAGATGTCAAGACAGACTGAGTTCCATTAAAAATGGATTTTAGAAATAATTTCCTTAGAATATTCTGTCAACAGTTTAAGAACCTCAATAAGTAGCTAGAGTGCGCATCTAGTCCTCATCTGCAGAATCCCGGTAACAGCTTCACTGCTCACCCCTGGATGGGCTTTTCCGACACCTCTACACTCTGAAATACATGGACTTTTTGTTAATTATTGAGGAAAAGAAATTATCAAAATCTGATTATGACATTATATTCCATGAAAACTCTGAATTTGTGTTCCATAATCAACTATTTAAACAATTTTGGAAGTTGATCCTTGTTGAACAGGTTTGTACCTGCCACAAACACGGAAGGAAATACATCTGCTTGTGGATTTGAACTGTCATCTACTGGTCTACACTGAAAGTTCCTTTCTTGACTTCTCGCAGTAGTTACAGGGAGTTGAGTTAGCACTGACTTTCAAACAGGAATGCACAATAAAGTTAGCTAGAAGGTAGACTCATTTTTCCTTCCTAAAATATGGAACATTTTGAAGAAAATAAAAATGTGCCCATTTCTGGGAATTTAGAGAGAAATCTTTATCAGTCCCATTTAAAGCTGCCTTCAAGAATTGTTTTAAACTTAATTATGAAAGATTACAAACGAGATGATATGTAATTGGTACCAGCTGCAGTCCGTATTGGAAAGCATAAATATAAATGAAATTATTTATTTTTTATTTACTATTCAAATGGCAGTCCTCAAACCAGTGATAGTAACCAGGCCTTATTATTTCTGTTCTGAGGTGAACAGAATACATCTGTAATAACAATAGTAGAGGTGGCTACGTCACTTCTTCAACCCTCAAAAACCCAAAGACTTGGAACAACACAAGGCAGTTTTTTTCTTCCCTTGTAATTAGGAGTGAACTGTTTCCCATCAAAATTAGTGATTTGGGATGAAATTCTCAAGAAAGTCTATGGAACTTTAAAAAATCTGTATCTATTCATCTAATTTCTTGCCAAGAGTAATCATTAACATTTTTCAGGACAGGAGAAGGAATCACGAGGAAGAGAAGGGGCACCTGGGGGGGACGGCTGGGCGGAGTGCTCAGCAGTGGGGCAGGACCCATGGCCGAGGCGGCATTCAAGCTCCTTTCCCTCTCATCCTGGTATATCCGGTCTCTTTCTGCTTCTGGCAACTGTAAGAAGTTCTGCATAGCCCGAAGGTTTACCAGCAGAGACTGGGATGCAGTCTTGGGGTCCTCTTCCTTTCGGAGGATTTCAGAAAGCAATCCCTGCAGGGGAAGAAAGACACAGGGTGAGCTTGCTCCTTGCTCTAGCCAGGGTATGGGAGTGTCCTATGCCCTGCCTTCTTCATGCCCTTTAGAAACTGAGCAGTCAGAGGCCTCGAGTCTCTATAGGAATATATTAGCTACAGCTGAAGTGGTAGAGAAGAGAGCCTCAATTGTATCCTTGATTTTATTAAGCATCTGCTTTACATATAGCAGAAACTGAAATGGCCTAATTGGTCTCCTTCCTTTGAGTAGCTTAACTTGCCATGAAATCTTTCCCAGAGAGATGGTGGGGGAAGTTAAGAATAAGTGAACTCTCCACAGCACAACAGCACTGAGCTGTGCCGTTCTCAAGCTGAGACAAAGGCCCAGGGCGACCTTCTCTAGAGGAGCAAGCCAAACGTGTGAAGAAGGAGCTGCAGCACAGCACTCAACGCCACTAAGACTTCTGTTTATAAAGACAATACTTTGTTATTCCTTAATGTTCAAATAATGAAGTGCCACAGTTGGCCATGTGAATGTGCTGTTTAGAGGAAATGGACAACCACAAGTGATTTTAGAAGGTTCTATACCATACCAGTAGGTAACAGGCTGAAAATTTTGAACGTCAGAAACCACAAAGCAATCCTGAAATACATAACCATTCTTCCACACTGTAAAATTCTGTCCCAGAATTTGACATATTGAAAAGAATATCATCAAATCACATGAAACCAAAGATCACTATTAATAACAGCAGAAACTCAGAAACTCCTAGGAACTTCTCTTCAGATGTTTCTCTTCCCTCAGCAATGAAGTAGTAAAATACCTTTCTTTTTCCTCTGGGAGAATCTGTTTATTAAATGGTTGATTCCCTCCTAATGCATTTGAACAGTATGAAGCAGACATAGAAGCAAAGGCTGCTCTGAGCACATAAGACTCAATAGCTGTGTCTTCGATTTCAAGTCCGTAGTAGTGTGTGGGACACCAGGACGCCCTGCTTCCTTTTTCTAGACACATCAGGAGCTCACGGTAGTCGCAATCAAGACTTCTGTATGACCTGACCTAACCCGTGGAAATGGTCAAACACGTGCATTTGAGAGAAGGCAAAACAGACTCGTCAAAGTTTTAGTATTTGGGGATTGTTATGGTTTCTTGGAAGTATAAACCTGATTTCTTCCAAATTTCTCAAGTCAGGGTGCACCATGTTGCCTGATATAGCATGTGGGTACAGACAGGATAAAAACACTGTCCCTGTCAAATAAATCATTTGATTTATAAGTTGATGTTTAAGGGGGAAAGAAACCTCCAACAAGCTCTGGGAAATTGAGTCAATCATAAGTAAATCATCTCTCAGCACGTCTATTGCAACCAAATCTGGACGTTCTATCTGAGTTTCACAAGAAATGTTATCTAAGAATTGAGGCCCTTGTCCTTATGCCATGATACTAACTAGTGCCTGCAACTGTCTACTGAGAGCAAGGTGTTCTGTCAGCTGAACTCAGATCCAAACAGGCCACTTAAGCCATTCAGCTTAGTTAACTTGTACCAGGCCAACTAATTAGACTCTTTCTGATGTGTCTTATAGAAATGAACACACTAATCACACACAAAGACTGTGCCATTGCTCCTGCAAAATATTCTATACTTAAAAAGCAAACAAACATACAAACAGCAGTAGCAGAACCTTGGAAGCCAGGCATAGGGACACGCCTGCAATCCTATCCCCCGAAGGCTGAAACAGCCACAACTACACAGTGACACTGTCTCAAAACATGAATAAATAAATAAAGGAAACAAATAAAAGATGTAGTTGGTAACGCAATATATAGCAATGGTATAGGGATGCATAAGCAGATGGGAGCATTGAGCGCAGGCAAAACGTCACAAACTCTTCCAGCGAAACAGGACATTTTTGTCACCTTAGTCCAATGCCTTATGCTGAAGCTGTTGATAAACACAAAGACAATTACGTGGCTATACACTACAGAAATAATAAAAAAATACATGAGAGTATGTTCTGGAGGTCACGATGAACTATGACTAACTTTACTACATAATCAAGCCCATGGGCCCTTCCAGGCAAGGCACTTGGGCCTTAGACATCATTGCCCGGTGCTCTGTAAAGCACCAGTCTGCAGGAGCCTACTAACTATTCAGTATATTAAAAAACAAATCAGGGCAAAAGATACCCTTTATATTTAGGTTTCTCCTATACCAGAGTACTTGAAATAAAATATCTAAATATCTCAAAAAAAAAAAAAAACCAAAGGAACACAGTCCAACTCTCTATTAAAAATGCTCCACAGCAGAGAACTACAGTGAGATGGAGAAAAAAAGGAAAGAAAGAAAGAAAAAAAACAAAACAAAACAGCCAGAAGCCCTTTCTTTCAGTCCTGCGAGCACAGCACTGAGGAGAAACCTGGTGTGAAGTAAGCACACCTTCCCATCCAAGCAAATGCGAGTGCTCCCTCTGCGGAGCCTTTCCAAATTCAGTCATCCCGTGGAGGATGCACGTCTCCTCCTGGACCGTCCCGATGCCCGGCAGTTCACAGAGCTACACAGCACTCAGCGCGCACAGTCCACAGGGTCAGAACTTTTTTTTTTTTTTTTTTTTTTGGCCCAGAGCTTTCAATGAGGGGAGTGCCCCCTGGTGGAATTGCCTGAAAATATTGTCAGAAACCATATGATTAGTGTGTTAATTTTAAAAATTACTTAAGAGTAATGTAGTAATGTACAAGAATCTGGACACAAATGACTACTGCTGGAGCCCGGACACTAGAGTGTATTTCTTGCCCTCTTCAGAGTGTTGAGCGGCTGATGAATTCAATATGGATATAGCTCCTTCCCCTATTTTATACAGGTCAAATATATGCAGCCAAGCCAGGGAAGGTCAAGGCCACTTGCATTATGTGCTCATGACTGACTAATACAGATATCACTACCAACAATCCACCATAGTAAAGGAACAGCACACAAAGGCCTGCAACCTCACAGAATTGGCTGAGGTTCTGAATTAAAGTGCAGCCATTTTGTGTGCCATGGGTGGCACACAAATAATCTTAACTTAATAATCTTAACTGGGCAAAATCATCAGTAACTTTGTTTCTAAAAAGAATTTAAAAACTTGTGAGTATGAAGGGAGTTCCCAACATGTCATGAATATCAATTTTCCTGGAAGTTAGAAGCTGTCCTTCCTTGGGACTTCACATCTCACAAATGATCAGATGTGTGTCGCACACAGAAAAACACACAATGACTCTGCACTGTCACGACTTAGTGGTAACTGAGAGCTCTGTTTTTTTTTCAATTAAAGAATTCATTTACTGATAAATTCCTAAACTGCTCTTTTTCACATTCCAACAAGAGTTATACAAGTTATTACAAGTAAAATTCATTAGTAATTGTAAAAGAAAGAAAAAAGCCTTCAATAAATATTATCAGCACTTCCAAAAACTCATTATGAATTCTCTAGAACAGCAGATAAGTAAAAGAGACGGCCGATCTGAACAAAGAGCCTGCCTGGCCTCCAGCTTGTCTCCTCTTTGAACATAATCACCGATTAAAAAAGATTTTATCAGCACCGTGGAACTTCAAAGCCCTCAGAAAGAAAAAAGAAAGTATTTGAGGAAACCTCTCTCCTAAAGAGAAACACAGAATATTCTCCAGGCTGCCTGTTTGGGGAGTTCCTGATCACATGTCCAGGTGAAAGACTATTTTCAAACTCCACCTGCTCGTGGACACATGCCAAGCAAGTTCTAAGTGGACACATTCATCTCTGTCCTGGTAGGCTCATCAAGGGCTGTCACGCCAGGTAATGGTACCTTTTTACCTTTTAGTCAATACTGTTACAGATAGTGGACTTTTCTTAAATTACACTGAAGAATTATAGGAACACAGTAGCGATTTTTGTTATACTAAGCAGGAGAATCTATCTCCACCACATAATTCACAGAACTCAAATTCAATAAAACATTATATGATGGTCCATTACTGCTTTCAGTTTTGAATAATCCATCTTCATTCTTTATTTTACTGGAAAATAAAATGTGCCAAAGACAGGAGGGAGAAGGAAGAGGGAGAAGCCACTGAGCAGGATCAGAGCTGAACTCTGGGTTTTTAAGATGACAGTATCCCAGAGAGGTGAACTGAAAGTGTAAGCACAGAAGCCCTGGCAGTCACCTCCGGGCACAGCTTCCATTAAAAAGACATCAGCAGATCTACGTGGATGAACGGCATGTGCTAAGAGCTACTATCTTCAGTATCAAGTAAATAACACGACCATCATTCAGAACGGGAAAATTCTCTAAAACAAGTAATTTTATAAATTCTGCCATAAATTTTCAGAAATGGTAGACTTTTTTATCGTCTATGTTGACAGTCTTGAAAGGATGATCGTTTAATTTGGGAAGCCCTTTTAAGATGATGAGGGGATTCTCGTGGGTTAAAACAGGAAATCCACTGCTTAAAGTTACTCAGAGCTGTCAATGATGGAAATGATTCTCCGTTCCTAACCGTGCCACCTATCACGCCAACGCTTTGCCATAGTCTGCACAGGGACAGGGCGCAGTCTCTCCTCTACCCAAGCAGAACTGTGCCTTTCGTGCACACGCTTGACAGCAATGTCTGAACCGGGCTGGCAGCGCTCACTGAAAGAGGCGCACCCCGAGCTGTGCGCTGTGGCTGCAGAGCTCTCGGCTACATATGCATCAGCATGTGTATTTCCGTACTCCACACTCACACCCACTCTCACTCCGCACCTGCTTTTATTGAAATGCATACACTCTGAAATAAACACACTACATGCATTCATATGAATGTATAATCACTGAACTAAATGCAGCTGCGTGGGGGCGCTTGTATGTGATTTTTAAGTATGACCACTAAAAAAATACATACATGCGTTAGTGTGCAAAAGCTGGCTCTCAATGAACATCTAAATATCCACACGAAACAACCTATACTTAAATAAATAAATGAATAAATAGGCGGTTCTAAACGAGGTCCAATATCTCCCACTGAGAAATACCAATTCCTATTACATAAAGGGTTAAACCTGTTTATCAACAAATATTTTGGGATAGTGATTTTCTTTCTCCAAATTTCCCATTTAAGAAGTGGTACCTGGGTGAAAGTATGCCATGTTTCAATGCTCAGAAAACAAACTCACTGATCCCCATGTGAGCCACAGAGAACCGCCTTTTTAAAGACACTAATTCATGGAGAAATTCACCACTGACTGTAATAAAACCTACAGATAACCACAAAGGCTCTGTGTGAGAACCAAGGACAGACAGTGGGCATCTCCCAGTTGCAGTGAGGAAGCACGCAGCCCTCCCTTCATTCTTCACACTCACAGAACACACAGCCTTGTGCTTTAGCACACAACCATTTGTTCACTTTTTCAAGGGCTTATCGGTAAATCTATAATCTGTGTCTGTGTCAGTGTGGTCTTTGTCTGAAGGCTTTAATTGAATTCAACAAACATTACCCGACTCTTACGTCGAGCCCCAGCTTTTGGCCCAGGACTAAGCATTACTAGTAATTACTGTATTTACAAGTCAGAATTTCTAGAGGGTGGCCTTTGATTCACTGATTTTTTTTATTATTATTGGTCCCAACTGAACTAAATGGTCATATTAAATTTGCTAGCTAATAATGAACAGTTTTAAAGCTGTACAGACATGGACTTCTTGAAAATACCAAGTTTTAACCTAAGACAATCGAGTGTAAGAATCACTCTTTTAAAACCAGAACAAGAGCGAAGAGAAAAGAAGGTGGAGATCCTGAAAACAAGCTCTGTGAGATCCACCAGGTCTGACCCTCAGTCTAGCCAGGGCCAGCCAAACACAAGTCATAGCTGGCACTCTCCCAGGCTCAGCGACTTTGCCAACAAGGAATAACACTAAATTATTTTTGTACCAGAATTTTATTCCTATGATCATGTAATAAACAAATTGAGTCAGGCAAAGGGGGGGGTGAATAAACAAGAATGTAAAGACAAGAAAACTGAAAAGACATTATTGTCTCAAAGCTAAACGTTCTTCATATTTTAGTGTGTCTTGGCTAAAAGTAAGCACCACATACATTATATTAGTCTCTAAACAAAACAAAGAAAAACTTGTAAATACTAAAGATACTATCCTTGCAGAGAAGATTGTGTCTCACAGAAATTCGCCCAGGAGGTAAATGATGTAACCTGGGGCATTTGTAGACCTCAACGAGAAGTCTAAATTGAATATTCAACTAATGCTTCCAGACCAACCCAGCACAAGGTCTGTTATACAGAGAGTAGTGAAATGCCACCAAGCCACACCCATTCCCCCCACTGTAGATGCCTAATGATCTATAGTGTGATAAGAGATTTTTATGGCACTCAAATATTTACTTTCTGAACTTACAACAAACAAACACAAAACCCCTGCTTTCTCTGGTGTGAAGTGAAGTCTGTGAAAATTATGTGGGACTCTGGCAAAGGGCAGCAGAAGGAGAGAATCTTAGAAGTGTGGTCAAGCCATACAATGTATACACAAAGGGTCATAAAAAAACATATTTTGGCTGGGCAGCAGTGGTAGTGGCCCATGCCTTTAATCCCAGCACTAGGGAGGCAGAGGCAGGAGAATCTCTATGAATTCAAGGCCAGCCTGGTCTACAGAGCAAGTTCTAGGACAGCCAGGGATACACAGAGAAACCCTGTCTCAAACAAAACAAAACAAAAAAAGGAAGGACAGACAGAAAAAAAGCAGACAGACTACACTTTGTAAAAGGCATATAGCTCTACTACAAAAATGGGGGAAACCAAAGGAGGCGGTGTGGAGAACAGAAGCAAATCACAGAGGAAGGCAAGCTAAGAAATGTCTGCAGAATTAAATTAAACCATTATTAAGCTGCACAGTATCAAAAGAGGTTGAAGAACTTCAACAAAACACAGTAATATATTTAAGTTTGGTACGAACAGAAACACGGAAAAAGACCTAGGCTAGACACTTCACCTTCTGTCACTACCAGCTGCCATTCCAAGAGCACAGGCAATGCCAGTGTGTGCGCTGGAGGTGAACGCAGAGGAGAACCTGAGCACGGATGCAAAGGAAGGAGGAGGGAAGGAAGAGGAGGAGGCAGAACAACACTGACCTGAGTTCTGTTAAAAGCCACGCGTGCAAACACTGCCTGGGAGATCCCCGCTCGTTTCAGCTCATCCCGCACCCACTGGTAGATTTCTGAAGAGACCTCCGTGTTCGTTGAAACCTGCTGCTCCAAAGGCTTATTCATGGACCTACTGACAGGGGGAGGGTGGTTCAGGTACTGCTGGTTTAAGGACTGCTGGGCTAGGAGTCTGTTCACGGCATACTGCTGGTTAAGCAGCTGGGCCATCACTAGCTGTTGGTTGACCAGCTGAGGACTGATAGGCGTTGACACAAGCCCAGGGTGCAGGTTCGGAAGAGGGGTCCGGACAGAGGGCTGGCTGCCATGGGAGAGCTGTGCAGGAGATGGCGGCTGCTCAGCTGTGTTCCCTGGGACCGGCTGCTGGCCAAAGTTGACATGGTTGGTGCCTTGCTGGGACAGTTCAGACAGACTATCCATTTCAACTAAAGTGGACAAAAAGGAAAGTCAAGTTCAGACAGCAATGAAGAAAATTTCTAATCACTTCTTAATAAAAGAAATATAAAGAAATCAGCAAGCAAAGAACACACTGAGGAGTAATGATGCCAAGATAATTTCAGGACACCACTTTCTGGGCCACCGTTTTCCTCTCCAGACAATTCGATAATCTTAGTGCAGAACAACACTCCCTCTGTTGTTTTAAAATACACCTTAGAGTTAACGCAGTGGTTCTCAACCTGTGGGTCAAGATCTCCTTGGCAAACCTTTATCACCAAAATTATTTATGATTCATAACAGTAGCAAAATTACAGTTATGAAGTAGCAACAAAAATAATTTATGGTTGGGGATCACCACAATATGAGGAACTATATTAAAGGGTCGAAGTATTAGGAAGGTTGAGAACCACTGATTTAAGACATAAAATTTACTATAAATACATTTTTAATGTTTGCTTTGGAATCAAACTATTACTGGTTCTTAGTCATGAGCACTAGAAGGCTCATAACTAGCGGCTATTTCTTTTAAGATGGCCTCAAAAACACTGCCTGCTTAATGGCAACAAGAAACCATGAGCTAAACTAAAAGCAAATAACTAAACCATGACTAAGAAACAACTAGAGAAAAAATTGCAAATACTTCCGTATTCTATTAACTCTAGCAATCCAGGCAAAAGAAGGAAGTAGTCTACAGAACAAAGGCATAAAAAGGTGGCTGTCACTCTTGGCATCACTGGAGTTTGTTTCATTTAGGTCCAATCATGGACACATAAGGATTTCAGCAAATACTTCTCAGGATAAAGCAAAGACGTAGAGTAGAGCAAGCCAGCATATCCAGTGTGGCTAAGGCTCCAATGCTTTTCATAGAAGTGTGGTTCTCACCAGCTGCTAAGAACGGGGCAGAGAGCTGTCCTAGGACAATGGTGAGGCTGTCACAATTCTTCAATTTATTTCCACCTACCCAGAATGAATGTTTCTCCCTTGGCTAGAACACTTGTGTGGATTGGCTGAGAGTCAGCTCTAAGTGTGTCAAATGCTGCATTGCTGCACAGGAGGGCCTAGAGGGAACTGTGTGACAGAAACAGGTAAGCCTTTTCAACCATCCACACTTCTCATGGACAGGCTCGACTTGGATTTTAGTCACTATTTCTTTTCATTAAATATGCAGATTTTATAATCAAAAGGACTGGTCATATTCCTATACCCCATGATATGTGCAGACTCTAACTAAGAATGGGAAGAAACCTTCAATTTCTACTAGTGATATCAGCCCAAGTGGGCCATTCACATGGAATAGTAATTCAAGCAATTATTCCCAACTTGATGCATTGTCTTCATTACAGCCCTAAGCTATAAAAGCAAAGAATCTGTTTCGGTAGACGGATGGCCTTTCTTCAAATATTAAAAGCAAAAACATGCTCAAAATTCGGGTTTCTTGTCTCTAAGTCTTTAGGAAAAGTTATTACTGTTGTTACTATTAAATGAATAGAATGGTGATAAACAAAGATTTACAATAGGGCATATGGTTTTGTATACGAAACACTCCATTCCTGTTTAATTTCAAGATGTAGTATGTATTATGAAAGAAGGTACATTCACCTTAGCCACAGTGGTTACTCCCATGAGCACTAACTGATTCACGAAGAGAAAGTGCCAGTCTCCCACCGCTCAGCCACAGCAACTGTGACCGTTGTTTTCCACCCTGGCTCATCTTGATGTATGTCTTGTGTAACAAATGCTGACCTAACGCAGCATGCTCAGAGGGGGCGCTACACTGGAACTGAAAGTGCCTACCTGTGGGGTCTGGAGCCATAAAAACCACTCCAGCTCAATGGTAAAAACCAAAGAGTGTTTAGTGAGTCAATGACAGTTGAATCCTGTTTAAAAGCTGGCGTGAAAACAGCCCCTTTCTCTTTTTTGCAAACAAAAGCAAAAATCCTTAAAGCATGATTATCTCTGTGAGAAATCACAGCTGATATTAGTTATTCAAGGCCTGGTTAGGGCTTCACTGAGATGTTACAAAATGACAGCTCTCCTCCTCGCGCCTCGATTTCCTGCATGTCTGACAACCAAGTCAGTGTGGCTGATTTAAACACAAACATTTATTGAATTTAATTATCTCATTATACTCATACCCACTCCCCCACCCCCAAAGAAACATCCTAAATTGATCTCTAATTGGGCAATCAAAAGATCTGGCTTTCGATGTGACTTTGATAAACCCCCAAATGACATGCAATGGTATGCTGGTATGCTGCCACGGTAAGGGGATGGGCGTTTTCCTTTTTTTATTTATTTATTTTTTTGCTTACCCATCATATCCTTTGTCTTCTTGAAATGTTTGTACCACCTTCCAAATTCTTGACATTTTGCTGCCGAGACATTTGCATAGTACGTGCTGTTCACAATGGAGGAGATCATACTCTGTGTAGAGAGGGAAGGACATGTATAATACAGCATGGCACAAGGTGGGCACCACAACCTCAGCTGTGGGAAGCTGTACCTGCTTTCAGTCCTTCTAAACCAACTGGAACCAAAGCTTCAGGTTCTTATATTCCATTAAGTAGATTATCAAATGCTGTTTAAGTAGCAAGCAGCAGCCTACACACCAGCACTTGTTACCCATCCTTCATCCACACCACCCGTTCCTCATCCCAGTCAGATGATGCCAGGACTGACATTTAGAAAGGTAGGGTATTTTGTAGCACGGTGACTGAACCTGACATGTTCGTGAGCCACGGACAATGCTTGGAAGCTGGAAGCTTGTCTGAAATGCAGGCCAGGGCCTGAGCTCTGCCCGGCCTCAGTAACACCTGCCTCTCTCTAACACCCCTCAGCACAGTCAGGCACAATCGAGCAGGAGAAATCATTTTTTTACTTTCATGTTCACTGTATGGATCTCAGCTGCTGGTGTGTTAACAGTGCTCAGAGGTCACACTGAAGAGGCAAACTATCTCAAGAGCCTTTCTCAGAAGACGAGTATCTTCAGAGTTGATTGCTGGCTTTATCTAGTAAAGCTTGAGTTGTGAATTTTAAATGACCAGAAAATGTTTAAATATATATATTTCGTGCTAATTAACATTTTAAGAGCCCCATTCACAAAAAGAAGAGAGAAAGAAAAAGAAAGAAATGTCTCTTTGCCATTTTTCTCTTAAAAAAAAAAGTGTGAAGAGCTGGGCATGGTGATGTCTGCCTTCAGGAAGGCAGAGCAGGCAGAGCTGTGAGTCCTCGGACAGCCCAGCTCACACTACACAGTGAGACCCTGACTCAAACAAAAAGGCAGGGACGGTAGTCGGCCTTCTAATAAGTAAAAATGGAGACAATGATGTTAATGTACCACTAAGGTTTAAAATAAAAAAATACACAATCACATTTCCAAAATACAAAAGCCTATTTTCCCAGATAATTTTGGTTACAGTAATTGCTGTCACTTAATTCCTGGTTCACCCACAGTTTCTAGTAGCTAAACTAACTCTCTATTGAGTCTTAGGAATGAGACTGAAGCACCAAGCCTCCGGGTCCTGGGAGTAGAAACCTAAGAGCTTAAATTTCAGACCTGGTTGGCCTACAGAGAAACAGCTTACAGAAGGCTCCATTGTTGGGAGGGAACGAATAACCAGAAAAGCCAGTTTGGGGACAGTTTTATATCATTATCTTCTTTAAGCTACTTCAAATGTAAAGCTCTTTGGGCTATTATTAACTCTGACATCCATCATCACGTTAACTTAGTAGCACACACATTCCTGTAATGTGTAAGTTTGGGGGTCCTCTAAAGAAGTGGGAGCAATGCACAGGCTAGAGTTGCATTATTTATGTAAAATCCAATGAGGCACCATGATAGCTTTCTCTCCCCACACTTTCTACTTTATCGTCACTTTTACATTTTACTTCTCTAAAAAGACATTCTTAATCTGCTCGTGAAGCCCTGCCATTAATCCAATCACTTGCAGTTCCCCTAAGAGCCTCCCCCAGTCCACTGTGCAAAGACACTTAGCAAGTTGCCAAACCCGAGCCAGAGGACGACTACCTGACAGTGAGCAATCCGCCGGCTTCCATCTCCCTTACTCTCCCGTAATAATGGATCAATGTTAGCGTCTAATAAAATGACTGAGATCACTGATAGATAAGAGTGACTGCGGACGGTGACAGCTCGTGGTCTTCCACCCTGGCCCGACTTCTACCTAAACACCCCGACACTTTCCTACGTTAACAGAGCACAGCATGGAAGGGCGCATATTTAGAAATAAATACACAGGCTTCCTAAATTCTGTAGAGGTTTTCAATAAATATCCAGTCCACTTTGTCCCCTTAGTTCTATACATTACATTAGTTTGTTGCTGTACTGGCTGTTATGAAGGACACAAAGAGGGGTCAGACATAGTCTGTCTAATAAGTTTGTCACCTATTAGGAAGTAGGAGATGTAGTAGATTGATTCAATATAATGTGACTCTCTGCAGCAATGGTGGGGAGAAAAGGGAGAATGCATAGTGTGAGGGAAATACATTCTGAAATACTTTAATAAAGTTCAAGCTCATATGCAAAGTGCTATGCAGTTCATTACTATCCATATGTGGAAAATAGCATCCATATGTGCCCCGTCATCAAAGCTTCCACTGCCCCCGCTTAGCCCTAATCTCTAGTGAGCATTCTAGTCCTAAGGTGATTTTACCGTTTGGCAGAGGACCCTCTGTTCCCCCTTCACTTCCTTACTCCATCAGTGGGCTTTTATTATTGGTAATGCAGATCTGTCAAAGATGCTTTCAGTGGGGCCAGTGTGATGACAGAGCAGCAAGATGTCTGCTGAGTCTGAGACAGTAGAGAAGTGACGCCTAGACATTGCCCTGAACTCCTCACACCCTGATACACAAACATGTGTGCACACACGCACACACACACATGTACAAACACCGAAGAATTAGGATGTTGTAAATAGCAGATACGATTTTCAAAATGACGTCTCTGTGTAGACGTGGGTATGTGAAAACCAGATTTCTTTCCTAAGCCACCATATTTTCAGTCTCTCACTAAATCTAGAGCTCAAGGATTCAGCTGACTAGCTGGCCAATTAGCCACAGGGGTTCTCCTGTTCCTGTTCTTAGTACTGGAGTCACAAGCTGCTAGGCCAGGCTCTTTATGTATGTGCTGGGAATCCATGTCAAGTCTTCATGCATGTGCACCATGCACATCACCTACTGAGACATCTGTCCCCACAGAAATGTTCCTAGGAAAATTGAAGGATGCACTAATTAAATGTGGTAAAAAGTCAAGGGACAAGGGTAAACAGTTTTTGTTTTTGTTCAACCTCTCAGCTCAGTGAAGCTGGGGTGCATTTCATAGCAAGTATCAGTAAGACAGACTCAACCCTTCACCCCTGGACATAGTCCCATGGCTCCTCCATTCTGCCTAGGAGCTGTTCATCCTTCAGGCTCTATGGCTCCGAATCTGCCAGGCCTTCCCACCTTCCCGAATCAAAGCAGGCTGAGCCACAGCAACTAGCACTTCCTACACTGGGCATTTCTTCTAGACTTATCTCAAAACAGCCTGGATGCTCAGCACAAGGCTGAACACACGTAGGGATGGGAGAAGGCCAAACACTAAGCCACTTCTTTGGATCACTGGAACGTCCTCCTCTTTGACCCTCCAACGTCAAAGGCAACAGCATTATTGTCAAGTCAACTTCTAAGCCCAATCTCTTAGCTACAAGCGCCTTTCTTCAATAATTTGCAAGAGATCCCCCTCCAGGTTTTTCAAGCCCACCCCCAGATGTCCCCAAAGAGGCTGCTGGTGGTTGCTGCTCTGCTCCCTTGGTGTCTACTTATATGAGCACTTTCAAATACACAATTTCTGTGTAAGTTTTCAGTGGCCAGTAGTGTCAAAACATCAACATTCGGGGAGTCAATTAATCCAACTGACTAAATTCTGATGCTAGAAATTCCGAGTTCAAATGTTGCTGCAGGGCACACCAACTAAAACACGGACAGAGGATCCCAGTGTGGGGAGATACAATTTAAAAGTTGGCAGAAATTGGCTGTGGGTCTCCTAACCCCTGTGTGACACGATATTCTCATCCGAGGAGCCAAGTTGTAAGCTTTCCTAAGATCCACAGAGTACATGTCTGCTCCCTATGAGGAGCTTGGCTCTTCCCGAGTCTGCTGAAGTTCCGATCTGTAAGGATGCCATCTTCCCAGAAACCCCAGCCCTCTAGAAGGATACCATCTGCCACGGGCTGAGCCTCCTTTTCAGCCAAATACATTATTTATAACCTTTCTAATTGTGAAAAGGTAAGGGTGGAATTTTTCTAAAGCCTGACTTACATATTGTTGGAACATTCTGAACCTTTGCTCGAAAATCTGCAGGTCTCTCAATGTGAAAAACAGAAAAACACAAGGAACTGGTTGAAGTTACATAATTTTCCCAAATGTTATCTTCCAAACCCCTGCTAGGGAGTCACACACACTGCAGTATATATCTATAATACACTGGAAAATGAAGGAAGGTGGCCTGACTGTTCCGCTTGGCCATCTTAGTGGCCAAGGGGACTTGTTTGGGAGAAGAGAAGCCTTCTCAAGGACAAGATTATCAACCGGGAAGGGGCTGCAATCTGATTACCCTTAAAACTGCTTTGTTGTGCCTTTAACAACCCCCCTCAAAGAAAAAAAAACACCCCAAAACAATGCTAATCAGGTTATTCAATCATTTAAACCAAAACTGTTCATGCTTTTCTGCCAAATCAACCAACCACAGCAAAATCTGTTATCTCTGATTGCTCAGCTTCCAGTCAAAAAAACCAGTTAACCCCCACTATTCCAAAAGTTTTCCAAAATACCCAGAAGCAGGGCAAGCTGGGGAAAGGGAGGAGGATGCCAGGCCTGTTTTACAGGGGTGGGCGGCTGCTCAGCCTTTGCATGTGACAAAGCTCCCAGGAGCCAGGCAGCTAGCAGCTCCCTGGGGTTTCTGAGGGCTCCATGAGGGCCTTGTGCTTCTGCAGGTCTCCTGGCTTTTTAAACAGGACTGCCGGGATCCTAACTTGCTTGGGACTTGGGTGTAGGCTGAGATGGGAAGAGACAGAAGCAGCTTCTACAAAATGGTGGCTCACCCACGTTGAAAGCTTGCCGGCTCCTTCAGCAGACAGGGCAAGGGCTACCACATCTTATTTACACAATTATCTAAATACGATTAAACAGCTGATGGACAAATATTAAACTGGAAAATGTATAGTCATTTCAGCTTAATGTAATCCTCTTTCTGTAAACACCCAAGATGATTTTTTTTCCAACCAGAACAGTCCTGACATCTCATAAGCCTAAGGGTGAATAGCAAGAGATTGTTTTTGATAGTTATAAATATTCAAAAGACATGCGGACCATCTGCTTCCATAATACAGGTAAAGCAAGACTGAAACGGTGGCTGCTGGATAAAAATGATTCTTTTAACAAAGTCTTCCTCTCCTCGAAACTATAAAGACAGATGTCAAAAACTGTTTACACAGAGCAATCAGGAGCGTGTAAAATGTAATATTCCTTTTACACACAGTGCTTGCTAAAGAGGTTTTTTTTTTCTTTTTCTTCCCATCTGTGTGTTGCAACACATTTCTACAAGTTAAAAACATTTTTTTTTCAAACAGATCTCATGAATACCCAAAAACATGCGATCTGGTTTCTGAATGCTAATTAATTTCAGCTAAGGAATTGGAGTATCTTTCCCTGTAGGAAAGAATCTGGGTTTTGAAGTGGAGATCTCCACAGGTTTCACTCTGTGAGGTCAATCTCATGGTCTTCCATCACCTAGAATATACTTATTTGTTCTACCCATGTTTGAAATGAAAACACATCATGGCTGATGTCTTTGGCATAAAGTCGAAAATAACTGTTATCTGAAAGAAAAACCTACACATGGAAAATATACAAAAACAAGAACAAAAAAAATGAACTTTAACTTCTGTCCAGTCTGAATGCTGTGGGAAACTCACGCGTTATTTGCAGTGTTAGAACACTAATTTTTTTTTTAAAGAATGATTTACTTATCTTTTATTTTATGTGCATTGATATGAAGGTGTCAGGTCCCCTGGAACTGGATTTTCAGACAGTTGTGAGCTGCCATGTGGGTGCTGGGAATTGAACCCGGGTCCTCTGGAAGAGCAGTCAGTGCTCTTAACCGCTGAGTTATTTCTCCAGCCCCTAGAACACTAATCTTGACAGAACTTTTTTATTTATTTGTATTAAGGGCAAGGAGGTATTAAACACAACTTTTTAAAATCTACTACATTAACGGCAAGGAGGAATTAACACTTTTTGTAATTTTCAATGAAATGAACATTTTCCCAAACAATACACTGCACTAACTGCCAGCTCATTACTATTTCCTGTTTTTTTTTCCTTTTTTTTTGTTTTTTGTTTTTTATTTGGTTTTGGTTTTTTGTTGTTGTTGTTGTTGTTGTTTTTGGAAAGCACAATTTCCCAAGAATGTGTCCCTCCTCCTAAATCAACACCTGACTACCTATGGATGAATTTTCCTAACAGTTCTTTATATATCTGTGAAAAATTCAAAAGTCAGACTGAAACTTGCCATCAAACATAGTTGAATCAGCTCCATATACAAATCCTGCTGTGACAGAGCCTCTCTGTTAACGGAGTCTTGTTTGAATCCCCAGGCTAAAAAACACCACATACAGAGCCTTTCCTTTGTAAGGCACATCCTATGGGATGGTAGCAGGGCCTGATCATGTAGGAAGAGAGGAGCAAGGACCCATCTGGTGTTTGAGGGTGGGAAGGACATAAATGGACTTCCATTTATGACAGCGAGTGAAAGGATCACGGACAGGATCACGGAGTGCCTGCTGTTAGCTGATGCCCCCCAATTCTTCCCTCTGGAGACTCTACTGCCCTCTAAGCTATTCTCTTGGGGGACACTACCAGAGCACATCTGCAATCTCGATTTGTCACGATAAGATGGGTCTCTTGTAAATTTCTCTTAAGCTCCAGCTGTCAAAGTTTGGGGGAGCTCTTGCCATTCTTGATCATTCCCGGTGCCTGGAAATGGTGTTTTCTTCCAAAGAGGTCAGGACACATCACCAAAAATGAAAAGCCGTTATAAAGTTCTGAAGGAATACCAAAGAAGTGAAAGGAAACACACCCACCTCTACTCTCATTTCCCCAAATGTATTTTCTAAAGGTGAAAACATCATCATTTTGCACAGCACAGGTATCTTAATTACATAACAGCACAAGTTGTAGCTTCCAAAGAAAACACCGGTGCGGTTACTCTGTTTCTTCCATATAATTAAAGTAATTTTATACAAACTCTAGATAATACAACACTTGACCAAATTCTCCATCTTGTCCTCATTTCTTCTACAATAAAACCTCAAACCACTTGCATAAATATGTAAAGAGCTTAAATTGCAAAGTATTTGCCAAAAGGTATATTATTAGTATTAGTAGTAAGGGTATATAATATTTCAACAGAAGTGTACATAATATAGAAAACTGAAAGGTAACCATCACTGCTCCAATCAGTGTTGAGAATCCGTGAGGGGATTGTCTTTCCAGAGACACCAGGGGAGAATCAATTGTGCAATGCACACATCACTCTCAAGCACACCCTGTACACACATCTCTACCTAGAGCTGTGTTTACAGGAAGTTTAAAGCCACTTAACATCTTGCTTGTGATATAATTATTAAAAATATAAATGTTATTGGGTTAAGTATCATATTAACCTAAGTAGACTTTACATGAGCACTTCCTTTAGATATGCCTGCATCTGGGTAAATCTGATTTAGATAAACCTGAAACTCTGCTCATTTAAACACTGGAGGGAGGAGATCAGAGAGATTCCTTCTCTGATGCCCTGTGTGAGTGGCTCATCTTTATAGAAGAAACAATTTCTACTACCTGAACTTAGAAGAGAAAAATCATCAGACTCATTATTAGCTCTTTGGGTCTGACATGGAGCATTTTCGAAAGGCTGTAAAGCATGAAGTAAAAACAAAAACTCTGGGCTTTTGAATAACTCACTTTTCCCAACAGAAGGACTTGTGCTAGGCTCTGAAACTGTCCACAAGAAGACCAACTCTCTCTCTGCATTCTTTCTTCATATGAACATTGTTAGATTTGAAACCACACTGCTTAAACACTGAGTGTATGTATATTGGGGGGAAGGGGCAGGACCTCAGTAAACCTTTGAGCAAACCCTTTTCATTCCCTGACAAAGTAAGATCTGACTTCCAGTCTGCTGGAGCTCCACTATGGGGTCTACACTCTGCATTCTCCTATGACTGTTCTCTCACAGGAAACTAAAAGAGGAAGCCTGCCCTTGATGTCCATGTTTTGCTTAACACTCTTGGCTCTCAGACAAAATTTCCCACAACTACTACGTAAATGTAAACCAATGTCACCTCTAGATTAAACATAAAGGAAAATATCTGGCTTCAACCCTATCAATGTTAGGAAAATCCTTCAGTTTAGGATCAATGCTGTTGGTCATGACCTCTAAGTAAAATGACCCAACAACATTGGGAAGGACTGCATGGCATACAAGTGCAGGTGACTCTAGACCTTCACACAGCCAAGTGTAGATTGGACATTTAGAGCTCTAAATGACGTCTGCCATGCCAGGCCCTGGCTTTAGAGCAGCCACGGAGGAGGGAGGTGAGGCATTCACATTGGCAGCATCAGCACCTGTCCGTAAATCACTGGGCTGTTATTGAAACCCATCCCACCCCCTGGTCTTTCCCTTAAGAAAATGAACAAATGGAAGTAACAGTTAAAAGAAAAGGAAAATGTGGGTCTTGAATAGGGCACAGTTGAAACTACCCTGAAAAAGCAAAGGTGCATGTAATAATGCTAGAAATCTGTCAACGAAGCTTGTGCTTCATGGTGATAGACGGTTAGCTCATTTTTAGCAGTCTTCAGACTGCTGAGCCTCTGGACTCCCAAGACTACTGTTCTGCTTAAAATCAGGTAAGTGCTGCAACCTCTGCAGAACACAAACACCAGATAACCCACAATGCAATAAGCTCTCCTAAGCAAAGCTCAGGAGTCATTTGCTCTTGGTTAGGTAAACTTCACAGGAAGAGCTAAGTATAACCGGAAACAATTTGCAAAGTAGGATACTGCAGAAAAGAATGTCTACAAAGCTCTTCCAACACAACTGTTAATATCACCCATAAAATAAATGTACAGCCATCATATGATGATGTCTTAGTGCAGCAGAAATTCCTGAATTCTTGCGATGTGCCAGGATCTGTGCTTGCTAGAATGGGCAAAGATCCTGGGGCCTGTGTGATACTCAGCAGGGAAGACTCGCCGAGCACAAACCAGAATCCATGCAGTGGGAAATGAGAACTAACTTCAGGAAGTTGTTTTCTGACCTCCACATAAATACCATGACATGATCCTACCAAAACAAAAACAAAAACAAGACAAAACAAAAC
The DNA here is from genome assembly GCF_982192425.1 of Myodes glareolus. NCBI lineage: Eukaryota > Metazoa > Chordata > Mammalia > Rodentia > Cricetidae > Myodes > Myodes glareolus. Next base: position 5,546,013 of record NC_142043.1, on the reverse strand, counting down.
AAAACCCAGCTTTGGTCTATTGACAGTCAATTTCTGTCAAGTCTTCTCAGAACAACCTGGAGTGCTTGGGAAGAGGGTGAAGTCGTTAATGAGGTAACACCCTCTTTGACACTAAGGTATCAAATCTGTTTAATTTGCAAATGGACATAAATCAATAACAGATTTAAAGATTGGAGAACACAGTTTCTAACCCCCCTCACTTTCATTAGAAATGTCATAATTTTATAATGATTTTAAAGCTAAAAGTATTTGTTAAAGTTTTGAATGAATTATATATATGATCCTTTACTTTTCTACAAAAGAAAAGTTTTTGGTTGTTTACATTAATAAAAAAGAAAAAAGACTGAATCAAAATATATCTAAAATGCTTTTTTTATTATTTTTTTTTAATGAGTTTCTCTGTAGTTTTGGAACTCACTCTGTAGACCAGGCTGGCCTTGAACTCACAGAGATCCTTCTGTCTCTGCCTCCAGAGTGCTGGCATTAAAAGCATGTGCCACTACTGCCTGGCTGGTTTTGTTTTGTTTTTGACAGTTTCTTTGTGTAGCCGTGGCTGTCACAGCGACCTGCCCACATCTGCCACCAGAGCGCGGGGATGAAAGATGTGAGTCACCATTGCCTGGTTACAAGCTATTCTTAAACCATGTGATACACAGAAACGTGATTTTAAGCCACTCATGCCATTGGACAAACAACTCAACTTATTGTCCACTTTTGAACTGAGAATCAATGCTCACAGTAACGATTCCATCCCCTCCCTCCTCTCCTGCGGAAATCGGAGCGCGGAAAGTCAGTTGCTCCTGTTTCTGGCAATCACGATGCTTGCGCTTGTTCACTACACTGATGAAGGAAAGGGTTTTCTGGACTCGCTCTGTAGACCAGGCCGGCCCTGAACTCAGAGACCCGCCTGCCTCTGCTTCCCCAGTACTGGGACTAAAGGTGTGCCCGTCATCCAGCCCACAGTCCTCTGATGCTTCTGTAGCACCCTTCATGCACACATCCCAGGGTGTTTTACAGTCGTTATGAGTTAAAATTAAAACCAAAGCACATACAATTCCTAATAGAAGTGTTTTAAAACTGCTAAAGAGAACAAATAACTTTTAAGTCTAAATTTAAAGTCCCAGCAGCCAGCATGTTCCTTGTCTCAGTAGGCAGCGAGCTGCAGAGCCAGGCCGCTGCTCCCGTTATGTTGAAGGCCTGCTTGTTTCTTTATACTCAGAGTATGTTATAATCAGGCGGTTTCCCAGGAAAGAGGCAGAAACCAGTTTGTGTATCTGTTTGATTATTCTGAACCAGAAGAGTTTGTTAGGGGTCCAAATCTGGCACTGAACTAAAGTGCATTTAACAAGCAAATCTGGATAAAGACCAACTTGAAACTTCAGTACCAAGAAGGGAAATGTTCAAGGACTATCTCAAACTAGTTCTGTTTAACAAGGAAATTAGCTTGGTTAGCACGATTTGGTTGTCAGTATTCTCTTTAACAATTAGAAAGTAGTGTTTAATAGCCATTCTCTCAGTCTAGGTCTTTTCTCAAGCCTCCCAAAGCTCACGAAGGCACAGAGCCATGTTCTCACGATGTGGTTTTCTCCTGTGTTGGTGATTCTGAGCTCAAAGGCAACCTACTCACAGGTTAAAAAAAAATCTGTTAGGTGAGAATGAAGTATCTACACATTATTACACACATGAAATTGGCATGGCTTGAATTCTTCATACTTCACTATTGTGAAGATAGAGCCAATGAGATATTTGGGATTAATTCTTTTACATTAGACCGTTGCTTTGTTAAGGTTAGCTTTTAGGATTAACAGATTTGAAGGTTGGAGAAAACTAGCCGAGCTACTACAAAATTCTACCTATCTAAATCATCTAAGAATGGGCCTCATTTAAAAAAACAAAAACAAAAAAACCCTTGTAATCTGGGGGATGTCTTCTTGTACTTTAGACATACTGCAATATTGCTAAATGGAAAAAGTAATGTCCTGACTGGTTTAAATGGACAAAAAGTTAAATTATGGAAAGTTGTGCCAATTAACATAGATACCTACGGAGAGCTAACTTGTCAATTACATAATGCAGCCCACCACTGACAATGGTGGTTACCAATTAACAATCAAATAACAGCTTACTAATTTAGCAAGTAGTTCAGCATCTGGCAAAGCAAATACTAATAACAAATATTAATAGGCAGATTCCCCTCTGTGAGTTCGAGGCCAGCGTGGTCTCATAGTGAGTGTCAGGATGATATAGAGAAACCCTGTCTCCAAAAATAAAAATAAATAAATAAACAAGCAAACAAATGTCAGATTCCAAGGTTACTAGGACTGAGGGAACCTCTGGAACTCTAAAAAGAAGAGGAAGTCGTCCAGGGAGCTGCCCTCAAAGCAGCATGGTGCTCAGTCACTGATGCAACTGCGACCTCTGCAGCAGGAGGGGTAAGGACATCAAGCAGAAAACTGTTATTCTTCAGGGTAACGGCCCTTACACTCTTGTCCATCATGGAAGACCCACCTGGTGACAACAAATCTGAGACATGGAACTGCCTACTAGACCCAACAAAAATGCTAACCTTAACCAGTGATCTTCAAATCAAAAGGCCATCATGGGCTCAACCACACACACTGACCCTGCAGATGTGAAGAGCTGAAGGGATGTGGCCAGAGCTCAAGACTGTATACTCAGAATTCTGGATCCTCACAAACAGTCTTGTTCAGCAGACACCCCCAACCCCACCCGACAACTTAAACCACTCCCCAGTCTCTAAACAGTCAACACACAAAAACCCATGTGGGAGAAGATTCTCCACAGCTGGAATAAAGGCAATGGATCCCTTCAAGTCCATACCAGAACTCCAAGAAAGAGAGTGTATTGTGTATACCTGGAACTACCTTTATCTGTGTATGTGATCAAAAAGACCCTTGGTTTACATCCTGGGCTCTGATTTGGAAATTATCGTTGTCATGGGCACCCATCCAAACAGTCTGTGCCCGAGGTTCCTCATCTAAACATGGGGCTAGAATTCTCTGCTACTAAGAGAAAGAGCGACACTTGGTACATTAGAAGCACCACAGAGTTAACTATACATGACTTTTCAGCTACTTAGAAGGATGCCTGATACACCGGCAGCCTGTCAATATGTTTTAAAAGTTTAATATATATTTTGGAATGAACAAATGTATTAATATGTGAATACATTTCATAATGTTATGTGAAATGTGATATATGAATACTGATGATATCCTCAGGAAATGTGACTATTAATATTTTAAAAGTTAAGAAAGATGTCATTTTAGTTCATATAAATACAAAAAACAAAGTACAAGGTTTTTATTTTGTTTTTAGAAAAACACACTGTATTCATATATTAGATCTGAACACTAGATTCAGTGTTATCTACTGATGGGACACCAAGTGAGTTGTTTACCAAATGCCTGTGGAGATTGTCACCAGCCCATTCACAGGCTAACTGTCATGGGGAAAAGAGAGCATTTTACTATCCATTTTGCAAACAACTAATAATAACAATAATTTTTAAAATCCAAGATTTCTTGACAGATGCAGTCAGGAGAAGGAGATCTGGGAAACTGTTTCTGTCGTGTGGTTTACTAGACGGAGTATTCAAGTCTGTTTCTGTGTCTTTGGAAACTGAAAATAAAAATGGCAATTCTCATTCACTTTACAAGGACATGGCTGGGAGTTATCTTTTCTCCAGGTAAAAATGAAACAGAAAGCAATCCCAAGGTCTGAAATACTGGGATGAGTGCAGATGTGATGGAGGAGGAGAGGCTTAAGCACTCCAGGAAGCAGACTGAGATAAAATCAGGGCCATCTGACCTCAACATCTCTAGAAAGAAACATTAATTAGGCAGAAATAAGAATTGTCTTTTTCTTATGGTACCTTTAACAAAATAATTTGTCCTTGTAGCAATGTATATATTCATCTAATGTTTGATTGGATTCAGTATCTAAAACTCTAGGGAAAACAAGCAACCAATTTAATGTTTTATTGTAAATCAAAATATTTACTTTTATAATTCCCAATTTACATCCTAAATCCATAACCCTCGAAAGTTTCATGACAACAGGCTTTTCTGTTCCAGAATCAGACTGTTTTCTTCTATGTAGTTGCCATTCAGAACGCAACAGCCGACCTATCTAACCACAGCCACTGAAAAACGCAAAGGCAACAACAAAGCATCCAATCTCAGATCTATAATGAGCTAAGCATTTTTAACATCCTAGAACATTTTACAAAAATAAACAAGCACGTGATACAGAGAACTTAATAAACACATGTCACTCTGCTTCGACAGATTATGGTAGGAAAGTACTAACAGATAGAAAGGCATGAGCTATGAATCAAGCCACATACTACTTACGGAATCCCTCTGCAGCTGGAGAAACCCTTAGAAATATTAGCAGAGTAAACACTGTTGTATCAAAACCTAAGCACCCATTGAAAGAATCATCACCTATTTTTAAACGTACCATTGGGCAAGGACACGGATAGAGCAAATCAGGACTCAGATCAGTCATTAACCAGCACCTTTAGTTTAATCTATAGGAGCTCCCACATTGTCAAAGGGTTCTAAGAACCCAGGATCAACTGGACATTTGCTTAGCTTCTAGTATCAGCTGATCCTCCTGGGAGTGCCTGAGTCAGGGCCTGCTCCCCAGGCAAGTTCTAGTAAGACCGAATCCTGATCCCTTCCACCCTCTCTCTCCCAGCAATAGAATTTCAACCTAACATGTTATTTAGGGATCCTGTATCCATTCTTGTTACTGAAATATTTTAATATATTAAAACAAAACCCTTCACTATTTAACAAAACTTTTTAACATATTTAACAAAACCTTTAAAGTCCATAGCGACATATTCCTATTAAATAATGTGCTAAATGTTCTCATGAAAATGAATCAGAAATTGCATGGAGAAGCAGGGTGAAGCACCACTGGGCATCAGGCTGCTTTCTGTACATGAACAGTATTAATCGGCTAGGCATTTTCCAACACAGTATTTCTATCACCAATCTCAAATACAAAAGGAAGAGCAGTTTTGACAAGCTCAGTATATACTTTGGGTGTAGGTGTTAGGAAGTCTTTATCAGTCATCTTTCCTACCTTCACCATGAAACCAAAAGGGAAGGAGCTACTCACGCAAACATTCTGAGTATCGAAATCATGGGCTCATGCTGGAGAAACCAAAGATGATGTTACAGTGCATTAAAAACTTCATTTGGAGTTCAGTCTTTCCGAACACTAATTTTCAGTATCTGTTACTTCTGCTAACATGTGCACAATTACTTCCAATGATATTTTTAGAAAGGGAAGATTGCCACTATAGCTTAGGTTGCAATTTCAGCCGAGGTCAGTCACTTAGCTATGGTGATGGGGTCCTCTTCTGAAGACCTCACTTTAGAAATTCATCAGTATGGAGCACACCTTTTATCCCAGAACTCAAGAGGCAGAGACAGGCAGATCTCTGTGAGTTCAAGGCTAGCCTGGTCTACAGAGAGAGTTGCAGGGTGGCTAAGGCTACATAACAGACACCCTGTCTCAAAAAAAAACCAAAATAAATAAATAAGAAAGAAAGAAAAGGAGAGAGAGGGAGAGGGAGAGGGAGAGAGAGAGAGAGAGAGAGAGAGAGAGAGAGAGAGAGAGAAAAGAAATCCACCAGTATACAGCTTCAAGACTAATCCTCGAATTTCCTCTTATCATTCTGCTTACTGTGATGACTGCCTATGCTCAATTCATTTCTCACAATGGCGTTAAGCAAATCCATAATTCATGTATAAGGTACAAGAGACGGAGTTTACTGGCTAAATGTGACTGTACAATAAATTCATGCACCAGATCCTCGTCCCCAGCTCACAGAGCAGACCTTTAGTCTTTTCTTGAGCTGACTTCCAAAATCAGAGGGACACTGGGTCACAGGCAGATACAGGATACTGCTACATGGGGTGTTCAGAAATCTGAGCAAAAACAACAACAACAACAAAATGGTTCATTCTAGGTCCTTCTCACAATTTTCAAATGCTAAGAACCAAGCAGTACGTCCTCTGGATTGTCTTCAAAGCCCGGTCCCAGAAGTCAGTCGCTCTGCTTCTGTATGCCACCAGGCTGACTTAACTGCTGCAAATTCACTTAACCAGAAACTAAAAGTGAACAAGACAGATAGTTGCTGATGGGATAAATGAACTGATTTTTTAAAAATTTGCTCTCAAATACAAAAAAAAATGAACATTTAATAAGAGAGAACAGGTGATCTGTGCTACAGCCTAATCTAGAATTGCTCCTTTCCTAAATTGCTAACATCAAGGCAGAGCTGGAGGCCTCTAATGGAGCAGGGCTGAATGCATGGGCTTCCCCTTCAGGTACCCAGGCATCCTCAGGCGCCCTGCACTACAAATACCTACTGCTTAGGGTCATAAAAAACAAGCCCTGAGACCAGTTTCACTCCAGAAATGTTCATGCAGAGCAGCACAAGATGACTGGCGACTAATATTCATAAGTACATCTTCAACTAGAATTAAAAGAAACTTTAAGCAAGCACCCCAACTAATACTATAACATAGAATGACTTTAACAATGCGAGGGTAGTGCACCCCACTCTGTGCTGACATAAGCCCAGTCTGAGCACAAAGGATGTTGGGTTTCATACTTGGCAAACCTAGAATCTTAGTTGTCCTCTACCAAAATCCATGCCAGAAAATGAAATGCAACAATAAGAAATCTGTCTCATTTCAAAATTCCCTAATGGTAAAATAAGCATCTCAAGAAAAAAAGATGTCCATTTTTAAATAGTGAACTAATTCTTCAAAATTGGTTATAAACTCCTAATGGACAGTAACTATGAACCTTTTGTTCCAGGCAAGAAATTTCTTATATTTATAATTAACATACATACATAATTTACAATTATTTCAGCAAACACTTTCTCATTTTATAATAGAGCAAACACCATGATTTTATATAGCCAGCATGCTGAAGTTATGAACAGTAACACTGACACCAGGTTACATCCATCCTCAACCAAAGCTGAGGTCTTACAACTGCACATAGCCTTAGAGAGGGTTCGGAGGACTCAGCAGTGGACCTAAAAATGAGCTGGCAGTGTGATGTCTTCTGCAGGACTAGTTTGGGTTTTTTGTTTGTTTCTGTTTTTGTTTTGTTTTGTTTTTTGACACAACCCCCGCCCCCCAGCCCCAAGGGAGAAAGGGCTTTAAAAACTCTGTTCAGAATGAATAAGGCAGGTTTATATACCAGTGGTCAAATCACTAAGCACTGTTAGCAAATTCTTGCTTCAGATACCAGTTGCTTGAAACCAGAGATCCCATCAGCCCTCGAGTGGTGGCTGCCCATGATGTCTTATTATTATGACACGCTAGTGAGTACCTGTGAAAGGGGGCACTCCTTGGCCAGCGAACTCTGATTCATATCTTTCAGTAAGTCCTTCAGAGCATTCCTTACTGTGGTGTGCGACCATTGTTCGGGAGGCAAGTCTTCTAGTTTGGGGCAACTATTTGAGACATAGATTAGAAAGGGGATTATTACAGGATTGCATCCTGCTGCAGAACATTCCTTTAAGACAGACAGATTTCATTTTGCGAATCAAACAGATGCATCTGGAGATTGCTCTCGGTCTCCTGATTGTTCCGATTAGTTAATTACTTTATACAACACATCTGCTGTATCGATGCATGAATTATACATCAGCTGCCTGTGGTGGCTATTTTTTCATGTTACTTCTACCTTCCTGCTCTGATGCGCTTGGGAAGACAATTTAAGGTGTACTGCTTTCTCGGAGCCACCAGGAAAAGCATTAACGTATTAACTGATTTCCCCCCACTACTCTGTTCACACGAATTAAAATGGCAAAAATACAGATATAAGTAAATAAGATCATGGCAAAGCGAATAAGGCATTCTTTCACAAAATGTACACAGATGGCACTGTTCATGATATGCAAAAATATTTTTTTCTTAAGTAAACTTTATGTAAAATGCCTTCTTGTAATGCATCATTTAATTGACTAAAAGTAAAAAGTCTTATCTTTTGAACGCATGTAAAAAATGCAGAAATTTCAAGAGAGGGAGATGATTTCAAAGTCATACATTGAAGCTGGAGAAAATAACAGAAGGGGTAAAGTTACCAAATTAATCTGGATTAGCATGTCTCAAACCCCCGAGTAAACAGAAACTGCAAGCTGGCTAGAGAAGCTTTATGTCCACACAGGCAGGCCGAGAATTTCCCTTGAACTGCTGCTGACTCACCTGTGTAACTGGATTTTGAGTGTGACCACATGATACACATCTTGAAGCATATCCGCTACCGTAGCGTCAGGGGCATCTGTCACATATGACAGTGGAACTGGGTTCCACTTCCCAACCTGGATGAGCCCTAATCCAGATAAAGAGGGACAAGCTTAGTGCTGGCTCTCAGACCCAGAGAAAGGTGGCTATGTTCTTCTGCACTGCCACCCCCACAAGCAATACTGTTATTTCTGTCTGAATGATTCCCTTTCCCTCAAAAAGGCAGGTCAATGAAGATATCCGCAGCACAGCTTTCCAAATTGTGAAATTATGTAAATGACTATAGGGGTTGTTTATTATTTTGGAAATAAATACCCATCAATTAAACCTATGCATCAGGCCATGTTGTCCTAACTTACAGGAAGTTCTAATAAGACATAGCTGAACCGGTTTTAAATGGCTTTATGATTTAGATAAGATTCCCTATTGCAGTGGGAATCAACATTGAAAAATACTTTACAGCCCATAAAACCATCAGAAACAGAATAAAAGAAACAGAACTAGATATTCAGTCATAGATGCAAATTGACTCTCAGCAGTCCATCTGCTCAAATACGCTCCTCACTTCCTCGTGGGTCCTCAGTGGAGCAGATTATTAAGGTCAATAAGCATACTAATGATTCAGCTGAAGTAATTTAAAAAAAAAATTTACCTCGACATTCCACATGAGCAAAATGTGTGTTAACTAAACCAAACTGAATTAAGCTAATTTTTAAAGCCACAGTCTATAAGGAACCAACATAAAGCATAGGCTGCAGCTCTCAGAATAAAATGTTCTCTGCTTTGTCTGAGAGGCAAACAGGAGCGCCAGCAACTTCCCAGCCCCAGGAGTGCACCATTTACCTTTGGCCTGGGCAGCAGAGCTGTGCGAATAGCCTAGAGACAGCAACGCCATCTCTATCAGCTGGTTGAAAAGCATATCCTTCCTCACCAACACAAATTCCGCGTGCTCCTCCTTGCAATCATACTCAATGGCGTTTTCATAATGTTCCACCACACAGAAAACTGGGAGCATGGTTCCTATCAAAAAGACAGCAAAAAAGACAGAAACCCGACAATCTTGAGAAACAGTCTGGAAGGGGGACACCTAAGCTATGAAAATAAATCGTTTGCACAGGGAGAGAAACAACAGAGCTCCCCAGGCAGACTGGGGAGAGACACAGGCACACAGACAAACACGCAGTTGCTCACTGTTTAAAAGTTGCAAAGGAAATGCTTCCATTTCCTTCACTTGAACTTGGTCCTACGGTAAGGCAGGCTCGCCTCTCGTTGTAACAGTTTATCTCCCAAGCAGTGAATGCACAATCACTGCTCTGACCAAACAATAATGCTGCCGAGAGACAACTAAGTGTCTGGTCTAATCTGCTGCAAGGGCCTTACAGCCCTTGTCTTCAGAGGGCCCACCTTCCTACTGTATACACGCTTCTTCTGCCAATAACAGCTTTCACTAGCTTGTGTCCAAATTATCTGACCATACAATCATTTCTCTGCCCTTTTCCGTATTTCCTCTAACTGGTTCCATAAAAGGAACACAAACCCTAACCAAATCAATCCTCACAGACACTATTTCAAGGCACGTAAAGTAGGAAACTTACACTTCTGTAACTACCTAACCCATCTACCTGAGGGAAAAGACATGACAGCAGCCTAAGTCTTAAACACTGACAGTGTCTGCCCAGGAAATATGATAAAGATGGCCGAGAGGGAGAGGAAAGCTGGCCTTCCTGAGAGGCATGAGCAGCAGACACCGATGGTCGAATGCGTCTCTGCTGCCTTCCTTCCATCCACTGCAGCAACTCAGTGGCCCAGGCCACACCACTGTTGGGAAAGAGGCTTGGTCTACAAGCTGGAAGCCATCTGCAGTGGCACTCAAGGTATTAGTGCAGTGCACTGTCAGATTTCCAACCGTTACAGAAAAGGGTTAAAAACAGATGCATCTGAACAGTACTGTGGCACACTGCCAGGAGGGCATCATCTTTAGCATAAATGATGACAAGGGTTACTTTAACAGGGCACCCAGGACCCCAATTAGTTCTACAGTATCCCTGCCTATATCGGCTCCATAGCCTGGACTCATGGACTCACAGATCCCTAACTTCTGAAGGTTTCAGTGCCTATCGACCGCTGCTGAGAACCAGCATTTCCCACTGCCAGAGAGACCCTTTACAAATTCTCTACTTGCTTGTTTCTGCTGAACAAAAGCCGGCCATAAAACAGCTACATCTTCCCACATGTGTGTCTTCACCAAAGCTCTGTGAACTGTTCACAAGAGATTCCAGCTCTGACAATTAAACCCCTTTAGGTTTACTCAGAAAAGCTCGCAAACTCATTCGGAAGTACCAGCAGGCTAGGCATGAAAAACAAGCCGTAGAGCTTGCCAATATTCTTGTCATTCATTCAGCTGTTTTATACCAGAGAGAGAACCCGTCAGGGATCAGAAGAGAACTTGGGGAGACCGCAGCAAAAATAGCAATATGCAAACTGGTGATTTCTTCCTTGGCTTGAAGGTATTTTGGCAAAATCTCTTAAACAAATAAAAACACCCCAGCCCTTTTTTTAGGGCTTTCTCAGCTTAGCCACAATTTTTATCTAGCACCTGTCAAACAGAAACCATGCACATAAAAAATAAGATTTAAAGAAAAAAAAAAACTACTGAAAGGCTTAGAATTTTTTTTGCTTTTTGTATTAAGCACAGAACCTTCCACAATTAAACTATATTTTTAAGATATGGAATTTTGAATGTAATACATTTTTTTTAAAGCATTTGAGCAGGAATGAGACAACCACGCTCTGGTTCCTTCTCTCTGTCACTGGTATCTGTTGGGTGAGCAAGCCAGAAACATGCATACTGGTTTCTATCTCATGGAATCAAACAGAGGTGTCGAACAGGGAGTAGCTTCTCAGACCTCAGCTCTATGAAATAACTGAAACCTTTTCAAACCACTGAAACAGCCTGGGTTGACTCTGTGTTTTATTGATCAAATTTAAAGGTGCCTTATAGATAATAAAGGTGGCTACAGATACGGTAGCAACAGGATCATCTAATTACAAACCTGGTGCTAGATCGTCTCGAGAACTGTCACGGTTGCCCTCCTGTTAAAGGGAGTAATATTAAACAGGAGCCTTCGCTGACTGTCTGATTATTCAAGCTGGTGTTTGGCCAGACTTCCAACTACAGCAACTTCCTAGCCCTCCAGCATTAGAAAGGGAGAGTACTGGTCACTGCTGAAAGTTAAAAATACCACATGATTTAAACCTGAAGGCAGTCTTAGAGGCTTCTGCTGGAGGTTTATGAGCCTGTGTAAACAGCACGGCTGCCATAAGGAGCAGTGGAGTCTGTAGAATCCTTGTCTAAAACTGTCCTGGCATTAAAGTTTGCTGTGCAAATATCACATAATACCAGAGACAGCTGAAATCTCCTATTTAGGAATTTATGGAACTTGTGTGTTTGCAGGCGTCAGAAAGTCTTTTTTATAGAGCCTCAGCGCTACACAGTACAATATTAATGCACTCTGTTTGAAAAGCCATAATAAATTATATTTTTAATGCTCTTACCCCGGCTTAAGGATGCATACATTCTTGGCAAACAATCAATAAATAGGGTAATCACGAGTAGAGGCCAAAGAATTTGCTGAGGTGCTGTTTTTCCATTTTTAATAGATAAAGATCTAACAATACGGACTGCTGTGTCTGTTTATTTCAGGATCAATATATTCTTTGTTTTCACCAAACCAAGGAAAAAAATAAATGATTGTATGGTAAATGTTATGCATCAAACACAATGAAATTCCTCAGCCCCCTAACTTTCTCTACTTAATATTCGGGGTTGGTAAAGATGGCATTTTTATTCTTTGCTCAGAAAAGCACACACAAAAAAAATCTGACTCCTATGTATTATTCAATGAAAAAATAAAGATAGCCCACAGAGCAACTGCCCTGTTGGGACAACACAGGCAAAGTTGTTAAAACTCCACCAATTTAATCTTGGTAGAAAATCACTTGTTTATTTTTCCCTTTATAAACTTGCCCAAATTTTCCTTTCCTTTACCAAAAATTCTCAAGTATAGAAGAAATTAACTAGAATCAGCAAGTTTTTCCACTGTTAAATAATTACTTTGCTCTTCAGAAAATAAACCACGATAAATTCCATCACAAATCTTTGCTCTCATGTCAGATCCATGTCCTGAAATCCCCTCACAGTTAGAATCCCAGGAAAAAAACCTGGGTGATTCTCGAGCAGACTCAGCGTTGTGCTCTCCATCAGCGTAAGTTCAACGAGCAGCCACCTGCACATCTGTAGCTGCAGAACTACCCACCTCTGTAAGGAGACTGCGGAAAGACCACGCAAAGACAAGCACTCACACTTTCAAAACATGATTGACACGACAGCCCAGGATGTCACTTAATTTTACATCAGAAAGATATCTAGGAAAAGACTATACACAGCATATTCCAGCCCCACACCTCCACGCAGGGTGGCCTTGGGCAGACACCAAACAGCTTTCCAGGATTCAGCTGGCAAGTATTTACCTTTTCTAAGGTTGGTTTTCATCAGATGGCCCGAGTGTTTCAAAGGCACTCCCTGCATCTTTGCACCTGTGCTCCCCAGCCTTCCTCTTCCTAGTGGGCTCCCGTTCTGCTCCAGGCGGGCAATCTTGGCTGGTGGACCCTTCGGATCGCTCACATTGTTAGACATTTCTGAATGCTCTTTCCCCTGAGTTGCCTCGTTCAAATGATCCATACTCAGTCACTGTCTTACAGATCACCTGGCAGAACTGGAAAAGAAGACGTTATCAGTGGGTGGAGGGCTGCAGTTATGCCTGCCCCATACACGTCTCATCCCTAGACATTTCCCTCCATACACACATTTGTGCAACTACGTAATGATCTACAAGGTTATGCTTCTATCTAAATTAACAAAATATTGTGGAATCTGTACCAATGTACGTGAATAAAACAGTAATTTCTCAGCTAAAACTATGAGGAAAATGGGCTTACTTTCAGAACAAGAATACCATAAGGAAAAAAGAAAATAACAAGTTATATTCATGTACTCTCAATTTTTAAAAAATTAAAAATTCATGACAGGCTATGACTATAATACTTCTAATGGAGGATGGAAAGACTACAGTGTGAAGCACCAAGCTCCCTAGGAGCTTACACTCTAACGTGCATTGCCATCGATGCTCCAAACGAGAACTTCAGCAGACACTGCAAACACCCAACACCACTTGCTTTATGAGCTAAAGCAGCGAGAAGTTTTCTGCTTGCTAAGTTTCAAGAGTTCCATGCCTGTTAAAGATCTCAAGCCACTGCACAATCACATGACTAGATCACTTCACCCCTAAGCACACAGGAAGGAGTGAGCGCTCTTTCAAATGTCCCGTGTCTTTTAGCAGGACAACTTGCCTTCTGGAGTTAATATTTAGGTGTCCATTGCTAACAGGGTGCTGTTAAATTAAATAGCAAAAACCCTGAAAATATTTTGTGATAGACCCAAAAAGTGGATTGTGAAGCTCGCTATAAAAATAACCCTAACAATACTGACCAAATACAATCTCCAGTATTAAAAAATCATCAGGATACAGGAAGTTAGGATCATCATAATCTCAGAGAAATGTCAATTTTTAGTTTTATTAAGTATTAGACTTCGATTTTGAATACTGCTTATAATAAAGCAACTGGTACAATATACCAAAGTTACTTCTAAATTATATTTTCTAATAGAGGTTGTTAAACAGAACAGGTAAGCACAATTATGTTATGAATTTTCATTAGCCTTGAAGTACTAGGGATATTTAGAAAAGCCAGAGAGAATCTGACAGCATTTTTTTCCAGCTGTCTAGCATTTTGAAATATCTTATATACTTTAAAAAATAATTACTATACTCAAAACTATTTGGACCTTGATCAGCTGAGAGATAGTTTATATTAGCATGACTTTTTGATAAATAGTTTTCTCTGATTTAGGTTTACCCTACTTCATCCTACAGAATCAAGAAAAGACGACAGGCATGTGATTGGAGGCTTTAAGCAACCTTAAGAATGTCAAACCAAGATCTACAAAGTTTGAGATACAATAACAGTTATTTATTTCTGTCCTCAAGGGTGGCACACTGAGGGCTAAAGGTTCACACCCTTGACCGAGGGCCCATCTGCTTTTGGCTATGAGGTTCGTTAACAATAAACGCATCTTTTTGAACCACTTTTTATCAAGCTCACTCTTTTCCATTCTATTAAACAGCAGTCTAAAGCCAGAATTAGAATGATGGTTATTAAGTTGTTCAAAACACTCTTTATGTTTATCTGGACCACAGTGTAACGCTGATTTCTCTAAAACTGATTGCCTTACCCTAAAGTAAAAGACGAATTTTAAAACTATGAATTGAACAGAAAAAATTTAACCCTTGTGGAAATGTGTGAGAAAAAAGTGGGAGGGGAATTCACAACAGCATCAAAGTTAATACAGAGTGCATTAGGTGGTCAGAGTGAGCAGCACCAGCTGAAGGGACTGCAATTTAAAGTCCTGACAGCCAAAACATCACACAAGTCATAAAACTGTTTTTTTGAAGAGACACCTAAAGCATCTACTAGACACTAAGTTCTTTAAAAGGTTTGCATTATAAAGCAAAATTACATGCATATAAAACACCCAATTTAATACTCCTTTAAACTCTATGCTAAGGCCAAAGTTCGTCAAACCTGAGGCTGGAGGTGAATCCAGCAACTGCCAACAGGCCTGCCTGGACTACCTGTGCTCACAACCAAAGCCCATCTCGAGAGTTTGAGTTACATATTTTAAAAACCATTTTAGAGCAATGTATAGATGACACACTGAAAGAGGCTACTTTCCGCAAGTTCCATTTTCCTGTCCATAAACTAAGACCACAGAGGATCCTTCCTGAACAAGCTGATGAACTCCATCTCAGGAATTATTTCCTTTAAAAAGCAGGAAATAAAATCACGAAATTCTGATTTCAAAAGAGTATATATATTGTCCTTTTTTGTATCGTGGGATCTCTTTTCAAAGAGTTCCTCTTAGGGTCGTTTTCTTCCCGGCAGAACCCCAGAAGCACATTTTAAGAACCCGTGCCCTTATCCATTCCATATGGCCGGCCAGATCCAGGCCAAGCTTTCGCTGTGACCTTTTAAAGAGACAAAGAAACAAACTACTATCTAGCAACAGCAAAGCTGCAGTTTTACTGAGTGAAATTAGCAAAACCGACCTGAAACTCACCACTTCAAAACTTGACAGCACATAAATAACAAAACAAAGGAGATTTCCTTGGCAGCCCGGGTTCTTGAAGTGAAGTTCAAGACTGGTGTTTCCTATGTCCCTTTTTATTATTATTATTTACAAAAAAAAAAAAAAAAGGTAGTAGACCTGAAGGCGACTTCCCCTGAAATTGTATTATTTTTCTCTTCCCTTACCCCCGCCCCGCTAAGCGGGGGAAGGGCAAAAATAAACAGCTAGAAGAGTAGATATGGGGTGGGGGGGGAGTAAAAAAAGTCACAATTCGAGAAACAGTATAGCTAGCTTGTAAAATGTCTAACCTCAGAGAACGGGGTTTGGAAGGGGAGGAGGGGAGAGTGGGAAGTAGGGAGGAGGGAGAAGGTAAAATTGATCTGACAAGTGATTCGTTGGGGGTGGGGGGGAGTCGTAAAAACAAAGCGGAACCCGTTAGGAGCCGTACACTGGTGGTACTGGGGAGGGAAAAAAAATCACTGCGGACAAGGACCTCAGAAAGGGTGGGGAGGGGGGGAAGGTACCCTTGCCCCCGCCTCCTTCTGAGCTCCTGGGATAGCGTGTAAAGTCGGCTTGGTGTCACCCTGCCAGGCTCGTCCGAGACCCCGGAGCGCCAGGGAAAGGCCACTTCGCTTTCTTCCCAACCGCCCCCTCCCCCTCCTCCACAATCGCTTCTACGATTAACAAACCTTAAACTTTTTCCCCACCGCCTCGCACCCCCACCGAGGGTATCTAGCAGGGGCCTGAGAGGGTGAGGGGTAGAGGGTCGCGCCAAGAGCCCCGGGAAGGCACTAGAAGGCCACTTGGGAGGCCGGCGTCGCCGACAACAGACCCGGGGACCCTCTCCCTGCCCATGGACGCGGAGACCCGGAGCGCCCGGGAGCACCGACGGGGAGGGAGGAGCAGGGGGGAGGGGGAGATCCGAGGGCAACCCCGCCGCCGCCTGGGCGGCCACTCGCTCCCCGCCCCCTCCCCCCAAAAGTCGCCAAGCTCTCACTCAGCCCGAGTCGGAGGTAAACAAGAAGCTCGACAATGGCAGTGGGACTTGGGGACGCAGCCGCCGCCCGGAGGCCCCCCAAAACTGATGCGGAGTTGCGCGGAGGGTGGTGGGTGCCCGACTGCAGGCGGGGTCCCCACGCGGGCAACGAGGCCGGTGTCGCCGGCGGCCCGGGAGAGGCGCGCGGGGGTCTGCGCGCGCCTGTGAGTGCAGCTCCCCGGACGGCTGCCCGTCGCTCGCTCTTCGCTCGCTCGTGTCCCCTCGCGGCCGCTCTGCCCCCATTAAACCAGGAGTTGACTCATCCCGGCCGCGGTGGCCGCTGCCGCGTCTCGCCGGGCTCCGCGCGTCCTCCCGGGCTGCAGCCCTCGCCGCCGCCGCTGCTGCCGCCGCCGCCGCTGTGGCTGCCGCTTCTTCCTCCTCCTCATTTTAATGCGAGGCACCGGCTGGCAGCGCAGCCTCCTCCCGGCCGCCCGCAGCCTGCTACCCCGGCGGGGCCGCCGCGTCCCGGGCGCGGGAGGGGGAGGGCGGGCGGCGGGGGCAGGGTGCGGGAGGGCCGGGAGGGACCGGGCTCAAAACCCGGGCTGGAGGGCCGGGATCGGGGGAGGGGCGGGGGCGGCGGCGGCGGCCCGGGAAGAGCTGAGTGGGGCGCGCGCTGGCGGCCGGGCGCGCGAGCATCCGTAATGAGCCGCGAGCGAAGAGAGGCGGGCGGCCGGCCGAGTGTACACAATGCCCGGCGGCCGGGGGCGCGGGGAGGACTCGGGGGCGCCCTGGGCAGGTGCGTGCGGGCAGCACGGAGGAGGGGCGGCCCGGAGGGACGGGGCGGGGGGCATGCAGGTGGCACTTGAGGCGGGCACGCAACCGGATGTGGCTGGAGTGCCTGGGTGGTAGGGCAGTAAAAGCGAAGAGCCTGGGGACGTTCTCCCTAGTACTTGTTCTCAGAGGAATGTGGTCTCTAAACTGCCAAGAGTGACATTCACTAACAACTGAGTAAGAAATCTGCGAACAAGTAAGAGTCACAGATAGTCAGATACTTTGGAAACACGCGGCCCGTAGTGCTGGAGTTAAACTAAATTTGGGTCACTGGAAACACACCTGACTTGCTTTTACAAAGGAAAAGATGTCATCATTCTTAAAATACTTCCCATCGGGCGAATACAGGAAAGTTTGGATTGGTGAATGCATCTGTTGTAGAGATAAACACTTTTGTGATCAGGAGAAAGTAAATACAGTCCACACAAAAATGAACACCGTAACATCTCACGCAAAATGCATTACTTAATCACTAAGGTAGTTCCACCCGAAAGCAGTGCATCAAGCAAGAGCCAATGTTACACTTTTAAGAACCTATTTTGAAGAATGCAGTGGTAGGGGAAAGATGTAGGACTGAAAAACACTGTGCGAGACAGTTTTTAAAAAGCAACAAGTTAGGACAACCGCAGAGATAAGGACGAGATATGCAAATGAAGCTCTTTAAAGCGACCAATACACTCTAAGGCACACTGTTTACTCTAGAAATCTAAAAAAAGCAGAAGGTAGAGGAGATTGTGGCCTCCTGGGGAAGGAAGAGTTTAGGAGAAGCACAAAGAAAATAGATTGCTCCTAGAGCACCCGCCTAGGTTTCACCCACAAACCGGAAAGGTTAGTCAAAATCGAGGAAGGCAACTGAATCTTGGCACCAAAGCCTTGAGCCAAAAAAGAACATGTGATAGTGAGACAGAACCACACTGTCCAAAGCAGGGGAGAAGTTTAAACAGCCTTCACCACAGTGGCTCACGCTACCTTTTTTTAAAAGTTGAAATGTGTGGGAAATGTGGAGGCTATTTACAGCATAATAATCAATAAGAAAAATACAAATACAGCCAAATATAGCATTTGTGTGGGAGTCTGTATTGTGACTGGAGGCTAAACTTATTTTGAAAGATATTTTATATTTAAAAGAACAAACATGATTATCGTGATAAGAACAATGACGTTTTTCAATAGGATGCATTAAAATTTCAGTCTCCAATGTGGGATATCTGAATAGCCCTTCAATTGGTAATGCCTGACGTGTTTCCCTGAAACTTGACCTTTCTTAGTAGGTACAGTGTGTTCTAGTGTCATGCTGGATGAATTAACAAACAATAATAGAAAAGAGAGAAATTATACTGGCCTACAAAGGCAACAATATGTCACTTGCTCCTGCAACTCTACTTCAGTGGAATTCTTAGGAAAAGACAGAAGGAGCAGATGAGCTAACTGCTGATCAGAACGAACTTTGTGCTGGGAGACAAGAGCACTAAAGACAAAAGGGTTTCCTAAGATGCCGTATTGCAACACGGGAATGAAAATACTGTAAAATGTTTCTCTGATAATTTTACACGAATAAATATGACAAAATGCCTGATTGCCTCAGTCTCATGATGACCTGATCAATGCTAATGTATCCTGGGAAATTTTAATCTGAACAGCACCTTTTATTCAAGAATTACCATCTATTCATAAACACAAAATATAAGAGTATGTAATAAAGATTGATATATCCTTGGAAAAATGATAGAATGGATGAGCATAATGGCATCTAATAATGACTTTGTTATAAAGAGTAACAATATAGTAAAATCATCAATCTATTAGCCACACACATTTCCCTATTTATCCCAGTTCTTTATCCCATTCTTTATGTTTTTAAAGGCAGAATGGGTAAAATGGCACACAGCTGATACCTAGTGATATGCTGCAGTGATGGGCTTTAGTACTACATATGTTCATGAGTGTGTATATGCGTGTGATCTTCCACTTTAGTACACTTACTATAGCCACTAAGTATTGGCCAGTAAAACTCGATCAAAATAGTAAGAAAAAAGAAAGATAATTATATTACCTTCCAAGATCTATGTGAGCATAAGCTCTCATGTTGCGGGCGGAGGGAACATTACCTGATTCTACAGGGACATCTTATCTTTAGCCATTAAGATGCAACGAAGTATTGAAAAAGTTAAAAGAAAATAAAATTTATAGATCTTACTATCAAACGGGAGAATTTCTGCAGCCTCAGCCCTGTAGCACCAGTGCATGGATGCAGTCAGAACTGAGTGCATCAGTCTTCTCTCATGTGAACAGGGCGTGAAAACTGGCTACACCACGGGAATTAGCATGCAGTACTGTAACAAACACACAAGACTGTTAAAAACTTAAAGGACTGATGCATGTTTCAGATGTTAGCCAAAGGCACTGAAACACATTTAGAGTTCTGAATAGTGTATATAAGCAGAGAAAACAGTTAGAACCAGACCGCTTACAGATACTGCAGCAGCTTCTCTGGTGACTGTTGGGAACACAGACTCACCAGCAGAACGCTTTCTATGGACGTGGTGTGGTTTGGATTTTATTTTTTTAATTCAAATACAGTTGGCTATCTCCACTCAAAGCAGCTCGATCTATATAACACATTGCTTTCTTGCCTTCTCTTTGTTTTTGGCTTTAGCTGCAGGTGCTGTTTTCTCTATGTGAGTTTCTGGGACTATGGTCCGTGTTGGCCATATAAGGATGCCTACTCAAGCCATATGTTTTGCTATCATGTGTCTCATTTTGTCTGTCTGGGATGTCAGTACTGATTTCCACATCATTTTTTAAATGGACCAAACACCAACTTGCTATAACAGGGAGGAAGCGCTGTGGTTGCAGCCCAAACAACTTGATCGAAACATATTCTGGAGGAAATGCAACATTCTATAAACATTTGCAGCCTCCTGTCTCAAATTATCTATGACCAACATCATGACAATGCCTTACAGTTTGAGAAAGAAGCTTGCATTCTATGTCTGCATGTAGCTTTATAAGCTACAGGCCACATTTTGGAGGTCATAGAAAGGCATACTCCAACGTCTGTAGGGTCCTGTAGCCAACTTGATCCAGCCTTGAACTTGGGAAGTTCAAGTGCACTGCCTCGTGATTTTCTCTTATGAAAGTCCCTGACTAATCCTACGAGAGTTATGGCCCCTCTCGTATATATTCTTGTTACAATCTGTATTTCTCATCACATGCATAATCAATTAACCATCTCAGAGATTATTAGTCAAGCAAACACCTCCCATATCAGGCTGCAAGCCCTAAGAGTGCAAAAGTCTCCCCTAATTGCCATAGCTTAAGAAATGAATACAGTATGCTTGCAATGTTTACATTATGACTGCATATAGCGGAGTAAAGAGCCCTTGGTGTCATCGGCAATCAATCCTCACCATTAACTGCACTGACAGTGCTTCAGTATTGCAGAAGTGAGAAAGTCCAGTACTGCAGTAGGTTGTTATACTGCTTAATTTTCAATAAATTAAAATTACATAAAATTTACAAGTTAGTTCTTCCAGCCCACTTCAGGTGTCTCATGGTCCCACATAGCTAGTGGCTCTCACAACTGCATGGTGTGGACTAGAGAACACTTGTTCCCCCATTACACAGAGTCCTGCTGGACAGTACTTACCTAAAGAACTGTGAGCTCAGGATCTTCTCCGAAGGAGGCTTTCAGGTGCTGACTGGCTTTCAGACATTCTATTGATGTCTGAATTGAGATCATTTTCCATTTTAAAATTAGCCCATAGATCTGTAATGTTACATGGAATGAGACTAGTGTACCACTGAATACAAATTTAAGATAGCTTTCCAGACATGTCTGCACTTGAGAGGGTCCTGTAATACAGCTGCAGCAATATGCAGTTATACATGCTGCTTGCTCTGAGTACTTCAATATCATATACACAAAGTTATAAACCACAGCCATTCCACCCTTCCTCCAGCTTCCTCATGATGCTAAGACAAACCCCCTTAGCTGTGGATCTTTGCACACCTTTAACTGTAGATATGCTACTCAAACTGGGACAGCGTTCAGCTACCAAACCTGGTGCACTGCAGACAAAGATGTCAAAGGCTGGAAAACGTTGCAGGAGAGAGCAAAATATAATGATGATGAACTTCAAATCCAGATTTCAAGGGTTTGGAGTTTTACCTCACCTCAAGTAAGTTGGTTTCGGTTATAGCCAGACTGATAGTGACCACAATTATGTCCCCTTCTACCTCCAAGGTTGGATGTAAATGCCCAAAGGTAACTTGTGATGTTTCGACAGATAGGTCATCATCACCGCAGTAGTAGTTATAATGCTGGCAAGGCAGCTGGGCTGTCACACCACCAAAATGAATTTTTGCTAGTAAGAATTTATTGAGCAAAAATTTTCAAAACTGCCTTTTTCCCCCACAGATATTAATATGAATCCTTCTTTGACAAGGTATAGTGGAAATAATTTTATCAAAATTGGAGTTTCTATCTACACCCAGATCTAAAATTGAGTAAAGGCCAGGAAAGATTCTGGCAGTTGCCACTGAGTGCACCTAGTATAGAGTCACCATGTACCTATGTTTTCAGATGCCTGGTTTTATATTATGGCTTCTGAAATGAATGGAATTCAGGTTCCTTTCTCTTGGGACCCTTTAATTTACAGCTTAGTTAAGCCTTGTTGTCCAAAACCTGGTATACTGCTGTGGCTTATTTTTCTCCTTTCTCTGATGTTCATCTACCCGGTCTACCAGGTCTGTAGTGTACCATATTCTACACTACTCATCAAACTGCAAGGCTCCAAGAATCTTAAAATTTATTACATGTGTGAACAACCCAGGATTCTTTCACTGTGCCTTCCACCATGGGAAGAACCCTTGGAACCGTCTGCAGAAAGGCGAGCTTGAGACTCTTAGGAGGGAAAGGCGGTGTGAGATCACAGCCCACTTCAATTGAACGAAGTGGCTGGAAGGGTGGGAGCTGGGCAGTGTTTTAAGATTCCCAGGATGTCTCTGCTAAATGATCAAGTCTGGCATAACTTATGCAAAATTTTGGAGACAGGGACTCAAACAGGCCCACTAGGACACCCCTAAACTGAGGTTTTATAACCTAATCCTGGGACACTTAGAAACCAGCAGTGGGTGCTTCAAAACTCAAGTAGATGTGCAAGCATTTGTTTCAAACAGACAGATACAGGGGTGGGCACAGGATATTAGATCACCAAGTTGGTAAAAAGGGGTCTGCTGTCCAAAGAACCATGATAAATTAGCATTTGGGCACTTGCTTGAGATTTACTGGGGTGCCAGAAATCCTATGCA
Organism: Myodes glareolus; assembly: GCF_982192425.1. Lineage (NCBI taxonomy): Eukaryota > Metazoa > Chordata > Mammalia > Rodentia > Cricetidae > Myodes > Myodes glareolus. The sequence continues at coordinate 5,523,338 of NC_142043.1, read as the reverse complement.
GGTATGTGATTTATCATCACAGACATGGGCGACTAACCACAAAATTACACATGGAAGCTCAGTTCTACAGCCAGTCTGTTATTTGCTGGAGCCAGAACTATCCAAGTTTCCTCTAAGTCTTTTTTTTTTTAACAGTTGAATGTGATTTTTTTCTCTCTCCTAAAAATCACTATTTAACCCTGAGTGGGCTTTCCAGATAACTGAAAACTTGTATTTCTTTCTCCTTTCCTGACAATTCCTGCCTTTCAGCGGGGCTCCAGACTCCGTGCAGTACCCGCCCTGGATGCCCTGAAGCTCACTGAGGAACACTTCAACCTTGACTGTGAAGGGAGGATTGTTGGGAATTTAGGAAGACTCGAATTCCAACAAATTCCAATGAATTCCAGCAATAACTCTCCCCTACCTTTAGTTAGGACATAAACCAGACTTCCTTAGAGATGCAGATATTATTATGAATGTTTTCTAGTTTAGTTCAGAAAAGAAATGTTTGACGCTACAATAGGCCCAAATCCTAGTCCAAATTATGTCTGTGGGGACTCAGCCAGAAGGGGTGTCTGTTCTGCCAGGAGCCAGCAAACGCCACAGGCCACTCGCAGGGGACAGTCCTCTGGAAAGGACGGCCACAACCGAGACACACCTTTCTCACTGGAAAATGATTAGACTCCATTTTAATGCGTAAAATTTGATAAAGTCAAAGGAAAGGTTAATCCAAAAGTAAAATGACATATGGCTGATGGGAAGGATTCAGGAGAGATGGTGGTGGCGGATGTTCATGATGTGTGAATATAATCCACATCACCGAACTGTATCCTTAATGTCATCAAAGTGGCACATTTAGGTTATATATTTACCACAGGAAACGAATGTAGACAAAATGACAAATCAATCAGCTATTCCTGGAAGTAGCAGCAAACATCATGCCAGTCTCAGAGAAACAATGAACTCCATGACGCTGAACAGTCTCCCCTAGCCCAAGTCCCAGGGCTTTGTCCTTAGCTGCTAATAGCTACAGCCCAGTCTGTGCTGGTATTCATTCAGAGGACATGTGTCTGACCCCAAGGGTAATTAACTTGGACTAATGATCACCAACCAATATCTCACTCATTTTGAAGGTCCTCCAATGCAAGAGGATGCTTCGCTCTTAATGTTTTACTCAACAGTGTCTTAGCAAAGGAGGGAGAGCCTAGAACAAGCTAGCACAGGCAGTCCAAATTGTGTGTCTTTTTCAAAAGCATAACAATTACATTCATAAAGCAGTACATCTTCCCTTAGTTGCCCAAGTAGGAAAGCACCATTATGAGGACGCTATAATGTAGTCTATATAATAATCTATAAATTGTTTCGATGTGAAGACTTTAGACTATTTTTTAAAAGTTTTTAAATATAAATTTATTTAATTTCAGATTTCAGATTCAGTCAGTTACCTCTGATAGGGGTAAGGATCAAAATAGTTAACTTTTTATCCAACAATTATAAGCATTCTTTCCTATGCTGTCCTGTCCTGGACGGGGAGTATTATGTTATCTATTTCTGCTGGTTTTATGTTAAGGAGTTTTACATTAACAGTGGAATTTTTAATGAACTGGAAATTAATTTATAAATTATATTTTATTCATATTTATATGGATATATTCTGATATGCATGACTAAGGAATATTAATATGAAGTGAATCTAAATTAAAGATATACTTATTATATATAAAAGCATTAATTATTATACATAGCTTTACAATACAGCTATAGAAGGCCTAGTTACCTTTTTTGAAGGTACCTCATTATTAGTATGTTTATTGTGAAACTTAATTTATTAGATAACTAGCATGGACTATAAATATACATGTATGTAATTATGGCTGATAAGAAGGTTTATAAATAATACTATACTATAACTTTAAAGAAAGAACTAGAGGGGGCTGGAGAGATGGCTCAGCAGTTAAGAGCACTGGCTGCTCTTTCAAAGGACCTGGCTTCAGTTTCCAGCAACCACATAGCAGCTCATACCTGTTTGTAGCTCCAGGTCCAGGGGTCTGACACCCTCACACAGACATACATACAGGCAAAACATCAATGTCCATAAAATATAAATAAATCACTTAAAAAGTTAAAAAGTACTAGAGAGCCTTGGGGCTATTTTTTAATCCTTTATTTTTATTTACTTTGCAAAGGTTTTTTCATTTGCATTATATATATGCACATGTTGGGGACAAGCCAACAGCATATTTATGAACAACTTTGACTGGGACCAGCTTCGAACTGTCTGGAAGCTGCACTGCTTGGATAGATGATCACTACCAACTCTTGTCCTGTTACTTCTACAGTAGAAGCAACAATCCACATTCATCGTACATTTAATATAAATGAAATTTCTTCTCTCTCCTTGGAGGTAATTAAGGCCCTTGAGACCAAGTCTTGTTCACTTTGAACAAAGGGAATTTATTACTAAAAATTGACAAAGCTTCAAAACAAGTGTAAATGTGTTGTCGAGGCTGGCAAAGGCCACAGTTTAGGATATAAAACCAACTCTTGTGGTATTCTTAATAGATTTGAAAAACCCAATTGTCTGGCCAATATCCAAGTATGTGTAAACATCTATGTGTGTATGTATACACACGCATGTATCTAATATACATATGGCATAACATGATAAATGGACAGTTAACACTTGCATAACATGCAAGAGTTGATTACGCAATTAAAAAGTGGGAGACCACTGTTTACATCAGAAACCCTTTAAAACCCACAGCTAATGTAACATCCTATTATTAAGCAACTTTCACAGAAAGGGTATATGACAGTAGAAAACAAGAATTAAGAAAAGGGAGGGAAACCAGGAATGGGTCTTCCCATTCCACTATCCAGCTGAGTGACCATTAGCTAAGCATGATTCAGAGCTATAAAATGAAGGGACAGAAGAAGATGTTTAAGGCCAGATCAAGGTGTCTCTGCCTTCAATGTAAAAACTAAATTCACTTTAAAAAGGAAATAAAGACACAGGAAATTTCTCAATGCTATATTAGATGTTTATCTATATATAAGAGACAGGTGTCAAACAAACAAATTAAAAAAAAACCCACTAAGGCAAAGAGAAACTTTAACTCACCAGATTCCATCTGTTTCATTTGAATTCATGCATAATTGATTATCCATGACTGGTAAGTTCTTTTCTCAGTAGCCGACCACAGTTTTCTAAACATTATGTATTAAATCACTACTAAAGTAGACGACATTTCAGAAACAGCAAGGCAGAATAAGAATATTTTAGATGAAAAATTACATGCTGGTTAATAATAATACAGCTGACCTATGTTTAAGGGAGAGAAATTTTAATCATGTGCATATTAAATATTAATAACCTATTCTGTTATTGTTATAATAAGGTTAAGTAGGCTTCTCCATGCTTAAAGAAAGCGAGAGAAAGAGAAACACATAATAGTACAAAAAACAGAGAGACGGGAGACAGACGTAAGGAAAATGTGTCAATAATAAACAAGAGGAAATGAGAAAGAAGGAGAGGATGAAGGTGGAAGCTAATCTCTATGTGTCATTATGACTGCCAGAGTACTGGCAAAGAAGCAGCATCCTTTTATTTCAATTTTAATCATTTCTGAATTTTAATACCCAGCTCCTTTTGTAATTCTCCTGGCATTCCCCATATGCCTCCATCCCAGCCAAAACACCAGTGTAAATTAAATGGCAGGCAACCACACTGCTGATGTAGCCTTCTCAAAGAACCTACCAGGTGACCAAACGCAAAAGGTGAGCCTACCTGACATCCCTCAGGACCTCCAGCCAATTAACTGCCTTAATGTCTGCTACTTTCCTTAATTTTGAAAGGACAGTGGTTAGGGAAGCTACATGAAGAATCGTTAAAAAAAAAAAAATCCAGCAAGCCAGTGGTAATACAATAATCAGTGACCATCAGGGCCTGGGAAAATGAGCTTGCTCTCACTGGCACCAAGGAGCATCACATGATTATTTAATTACAGCTCTAATTTTTGTCTCGTGGATGGCAACATATCAACAATTAATAGGGCAGATAGAGGAGAGTGTGTTTTAAAGAGACAGAATGTGTGTGATAACACTATAGGTCACACAGCAGTGCACCACCTAAAGAATGTGTGTATGTAACTAAATAGAAATGCCTTGCAAATAGTCCCACACAGGCTTCAAAAAGATAATAAAATGTTTAAAAGAAGCATCCTTTACAGATAACTTTCAAAGCATGCCCGTAACCTTTCCAAGCTAATGAGCCCTACTGTTGGCTCCGGGTTAAGTTTTAAGGAATAGAAGGAGAGTCTCATGTAAACACCCGAATCCTACCCTGTTGGTAAATGAGGTACATAACTACAGTTCTTTGTCTTCATATATTCATCATGGCTGACATCTGCTTAATGGGGTCCTGAGAAAACAGCACTGTAGTTCGAAAGAGGAGGCTGGGACAAGTAATTCTTGTGCCCCTCATCCCCAGTGTGCTGGGCTCTGGAATATCAGCTAGACCCAACAAGGGGGCTCAACAGCAATGCAGGGCAATGCTTTGGGTTGACTCTGGTGAAGTTTGTTACCACAGCCTAATATCAGAGAAACCTAAGTAGAGATTTAACATAATCCTAAAGGAAAGCTGGTGAGGATAAAACAGAAACTCTAATACTGCTGTCCAGAGCATGATGGCATGAAGAAAAACATTCAATAACCTGCAAAACTGGGATCATGGGAGGACTAGATGCTCATACAACCCCAGCAATAGCAGGAAGCTAGAAAGGAACACCTCTTTCTTCAATAAATCTTTATCAGCATGAGCTACATTCAATATTTACCCAATTATTAATTTTGCTCTCCTTAAATGAGTGCTTACTATATGCAAGACAGAGACCGCTAACTGTTCAGTCTCTCCTATTTAATCTGTTACAGAAATGTAGCTTATACTTAATCCTTTTTTGTAGTTTGATACCTTGTATAGTAATAGATAACAACAGTATCTAAAAACTTGTCATAGTAGGGATGCTCCTGTGTTTTTAAATGCTCCATTAGGAGGTTACAAGCTCTACAAACCCATCAAGGGAATTGTTGACCAATCCATGGAAATCATTTAGTTATTAAAACCCTGTGGTCTCTGTCACTTACTGTTTTGCTGATACAGAAGCCTGTATTTGAGACAGAAAACCTAGATTTGAGATTTAGACAATAAAATCATCACTGTGGTCAGCTGTTCAAATATGTTTTAAGTATTGGGTTATATGGAATTGAGAATAATGTAAATTGGCTAAGGGACATTGACTACAATGATTCCACAAAAATATTTATCAGGCTAAATCAACTCAATAAGCTTCTGATGGTCCACGATGGCCAAAGTCATCAAGAAACAAGGAAATGTGGGCATCTCAAAATACAGGATGGAAAACCTGACACCATATCGCAGTAACTGTATCTAATGCCAGGAGCAAGAGTCACCGAGCCAGTGCTAATGGAAAAGGTACAAACTAAAGCATTCCATTGCTTGCAGAAGTTTTAAAATTAATGTATTTTAGTGAAAACCTTTGATGGTTCTTGACCAAAAATGTGATTCCATACATTTGAAAAGATATTTTTCAAGAATCTAGCAAGCAGCAGCTTGTATGCAAAAGTATACATCATTCTTTCTTAACATGGTTGTTAATATACAGTTAACATGTCTCAGAAAAAGGCTGTAATTAACTGTCTACTGCTCTAATAACACTAATAAGCATACGGTATGATTAAAATACAATGACTCCATACACACTAAGGCTGTCATTTTTAAACTTTTAAGATAATGTTCTAAATTGTTTCTTAGTCCTCTTAAACCATCAAAAAAGTAGCTTGCCTCTCAGAGTTTTGGAAGCATAGTTATTAAAATAGGGTTCCTGCCTCCCACAGACTGGGGAACTCTTTTTACCATTAAGCAAGATGGCTATTGTTTCACTTAGATTATTTTGTGGATTCTACAGAATCTTTAAAAGATAAAAGGTAAGCATTCGTATTTTGTCCTTCATTCATTGGTAAAATATTTTCTTAGTGAAGGAACGGCTTGCTAAATATCAAGAATCCCACGGAATTAACTGTTGTGACCAGCAATGCTTCCCTTGCCTGACTCCCCGGAACAGAAGCACCCGACTGCGTTCAGCATGAAACAGCTGATTATGGTAACAATCCACTCACAGACACCTTCATTTCAAACAAATGTCCACACACAGTAAGTGTTATTTTATTTATAAAATTATTACAATGAAATATTTATAATGTAAAATTTGTTTTACCTTAAAGTCTTTCCTATACTAAACATTAAAAGGCCAAGCTGTCATGGACACCCTCTTACCAGCAAATCATAAACCCTAACTGAGATTACAGAGGAATCTCTAGCTATCGGCTTTGGCTTCCAGGAAAACTGTATATGAAGAATTCCCCACCACACAGATGACACACTGTCTTTTCTTTAAATACCTCAAGGAAAGAAAGTCTAAGAATTTCCCTCATGGGGGCTACTAGCATATCTTACCCCTCAACAATGAATGTCCTTGGCTTCTGGCCCCAATTATCTATAGCTGAGAAAAGAGCAATATCCCTCCCCAATATCCCACAGAGACAAATGTCCACCAACATCCCAGAGCCAAAAGCCGGTCAGTTACTGTGGCTGCAACCCTGATTCTCCACATGGGACTGAGTGCCTGTAGTAACTTTTCTGACACTTACCCTCTCAAATACCAGAGGCTGATCTCCAAATCTATCCCTAGAAGAAAGGTCTTTGATGGGGTGACAGTGCAGAAGTTCTCTCTGGCAGGCTAGTAAAGCAGGCACATCCCCAAGGAGGTGGTTACCAGTTGCCTAGGAAGCAGCTGGACCATGTCTGCAGATCTGAGGGTGCGTCACAAATCAGGTCACAGCTCTGAGTAGAGTCCACCCCCTCATCTGTGTACAACGCCCTCTACTTCCGGCACACCTGGGTGGGGGGGAGAATGGAGCAGCGGCAGGAGGCTGGCTTAGATCCACAGGCATTCTGGTAGAGTCACAACCAGGTGGAGCCAGACAGCTACCTCTTCTGCAAGTCTTTCACCCTCCTTACTGGGACCTGCACCTTTAGATACTCAAAAATGTCTTCAACAATGAGTGGCTCTAAAATGAGCGCTAGGTAAAATAAAATAAGAGACACCAAAATGGGCCAGCATGGTCTTCCCTTCCCTGGAAACAGAGCAGACACTGTATGTTTGGTTACAAGCTACTTCAACAAATATCAAATAACTGGACCAGATAAATTCCAGCAGAAAGTAGTGATAGAAATCCTGGGATATCACTTTTCATGCCTCGTAACTGAACTGGATCCCCGATTGACTGAATCACATCCACGAAAGTCCATTGAAGGAGGTGGTTAGAATTACTATTACAAGCCTGCAGACAGCAACAACTGTGCAAGTGATACAGAATGACTTGAAGGAATAAAAATAGGCCAATATGCTAGAGAAATTCTCTACTACTAGATCTCACCCGGAATACATATACACACAATCTGTATCTATTTACTCTAAAATGAAATATCTGATCTTTAAAAAGACTTTAAAAAAAATAAACAGCAAAAGGTACTGTTGGCATAAGATCAAAAGTACAAAATAATGTGTGTTAATGTGTTGATCACACTATGAAGACATCAAGTTTAAATAGACTCACCATTGAGAACAGCAGTTAGCAATGATATATAAATTACCATAGGAGATGCTTTTTCTTTGGGAGAATGGAGGGAAGGAGCCTTGTGTAACAGATTTGATTTACATGCTTGCTGTATTAAGGCCATATTCTGCACTGATGTCAGTGGAGTATGTGGTTAGAGATTGACAACTGTGTACAGGCAATAAGCTCGAGAGCTCCTTAGACAATTTAAACAACAATAAGCAATTTCTCAAGTTAATCATGAACTTGGGCATTCAACTTTAGCAGGGTGTTGAGGTTTCAGGGGGGCCCTGAAAGAGAGGGATCTTGAATGGGAAAAGAAACAAGTTTATTCAGTATTTTAAAATAAAAGTGGCTACAACCCTTCTTTTGAGGATGGCAGATTAACCACAAGAAAAACAAGAAGGCGAGAGTATGTTTAGGGGAGCTGAGAAACAGTCACTCGGTCAGGAAGCCCACTTGGTAGGCTTGTTTGCAGAACTCCATTGAAACCTGAAACATTCTGTCCAGGAATGGAAAGGCAGAGCCCGTGTCACAGGCGTGATCTAAGGAATCAGATAGTTTGACCGGTTTGGAACTTGGTAGAAAGTTAATTTAGTAAGCACATACTTGTCTGTGCTTACATGTGTGCACAGGATCCTCAGGGTGGCTGTGTTCAGTGGCATGCCAGTGCGCCGGGAGCCAGCTGCTGCAGTGAAGTGCCCAGCGTTTCTCCCAACTAGTTTCACATGACAGAAATGAGAAGATGAAATGATTCTTCTTTAAAGTTTTGCCACTAGGGAATGGGAAGAAAAACTCCTCTCGAACCCTTCCTCCCAGCCAGGAAGAGTGTGAATCCCTGGGTTACAGCCCAGGTAGATATTAAAATAGAGACAGAGCCGTTATTTAGTGGTGACAGGAATATAAATACGTGCACTAACCTATAAACTGGTATTTACTTCAGGAAGGTAAGTAATATTTTTCCTCTGATTGCTGAGCTGTCAGTTTAATGCAGCGTAAATAAACAGTAGGTGCCTGCTAGCTCAAAGTAGGAAGTGCTCATTGCACACGAGGAGCAGATTACTGAAGCCTGGTGCTCATCATGCTGAAACATAACTTTCATTTTACCAGAAAATATACCCTACTGTGGGTTATTTTTCGTGCCTGATCTATTAATTAACTTAACTCTATTCTGCCAAAATGTAAATCAATTTGTAAAAAAAAATCACCACAGAGTTTTGGAATATGAAAACCAAATCAATTTCAAAAGCAAATACTAAAAATGAATGCTTCATATAATAAGCACAAGCTATTTAATGGCAAAAAGGATAAAGAATATATTTAGATAACAGAACTGAATAACCTGAGTTATTTACTTAACACAAAATCTTCCTCTTCTGCTAATTAAAAGCAACTGGCACCTCTAATATTCTGTCACCTTATGCTAGTGTGGTCTTTCCATATACAAGCATAGTTTGCTCTCTGGAATGTCTAAAGGGAAACTATTTATAGGATTAAGCTGTAGTGTCTTATTTCAATAGGGAGAGCAGCTAGGTCTGAAGAGCTTTCCAGCAGCATTTGTATACAATGTGCTTTTCTTATGCTGCGTATGGCACAAAACTATGACAGTATGGAGCAACTGATTTTCGTTCCTATATATGGATGCCGAGAAAAATATTTTATGGCCTCATTTTAAATGAGAATTTATCTTAAGAAGTATAAAAGGGCACTTGGCGAGGTCTTCCATGTAAAACGTGAACACAATTCTGATATCCAGTCAATAATTTTCAAAAGAAAATGAGGGTTTTTTTTTAAAAAAAGAGTATTTTTGCATTCAACTATAATGTCTAGACATAATTAGAAGATTGATTTAGTCATGTGCATTTATGTACTTCATCAATTCCAAGTACTAATATAATATTAATTGCAATCATCCAAGATAACATGTATGGAAGAAATGAGGTGTTTCTAAGCAGGGCCTCTCTGTGTATGTCCTGTTTGGAAATTCACAGAGCAGGTGGAAACCGCTAGAGTGCTTTAGAGAGCCCCTGCTATACCCATGTTGTGTTTAGCTTAGCACTGTTTGTAACCAAAAGATTTCTACAATAATGAGGAACAGGTGCCTGTCACCTGACCTTTTAGGCCTAATTTACAACCTACAACCTGTCACATGGAAAAATAATTGAAATTCCCTCCCAGATCTTCAGACCTTGCTAGTTTAATGTGTTTCTCAGCCATCATTCTGCAGCAGTCCCTCACTCAGTCACAGGTTCATATAGCTGGCAACAGACGTCTTTGCAGAATAAACTAATATTCATTTTGTTGTTGCTCTTGTTTAAGATGTCGGGAGACAAAGGAACTACTTTTGTAAATTATCAACCAAAGAAGAATATATTAATTTTTTACAAGTGAACAAAAGACATTCCTTTTGAATACTTTTACATACAAAAGAACTATTATTTATTACATATTTCAGCTTGTGGGAAAGCAAGGAATGCACTGATTCTGGAACCAACTATGTGGATTTGGGAAGTTCTCTAGGTCTTTATCATTGTTCTCCTTCCCCTATCTCCCATACATTTAAAGAAGCTATTACTTCAGGGAGGAAATCCCTATTTGTTCTTTTTTCATCCATCATCTGTATTCATTATTCAGAACGAAAAACAAAATTGAGCAGTGATTTTATTTCTCTTGCATAACCTTGTTACATGTAGCCATATTCAAATTTAACAATGCTTTGTATTTTATTGCTACTGTTTACATATTATGTATTACATATGACTGAACAATTCTACATTTAAAATATTGCTTCCATTAGAAAAAAATGAACTAATAAGTGTCAAATAGAGATGAAGAATAAACATTCTTGGTATATTTATAAGATGCGGTCATTTAAAATGCACACAAATAGGATGAATATTTTTGCTACTGTTGCATGTTACATAGTATGCACATTGCTTAAAGTGTATTTATTTAACAATGCCTTTAACCAAGTTAATTAAAGTATTTCTGCCTGGTGACTGTGTTAAAGCTTGGGAGGTATAAATGATGCCGTCAGTTACTTCTGCTAAGTTAAGTTGAAATTAAGCACTTATTATAACCTTTCCTAACAATGTGAGAAAGACTGAGTAAATATATTAAATTTGTTTCACAACAGATGCTTGGGTTGTTAATATTTAAGATGCCTATTCATGCTATTCCTGTCTGCACATTTGTCAAAAATGTAAGCTTGAATGCTAATGTTTGCCAGCAGACTGGAGCAGCCAGTGTATGCACTACTACTATTCTACTAAAATAATATGCCATAGAAATAAAGAGCCGCTGCTAAGTCAAAGCACAAGTTCTACATGGGAGATTCATAAAGGTTTTTAGAACCTCAACCCTGGCTTTCCTGGGACATGAAGTATGGCCTGCCTTTATTTATTTATTTATTTATTTATTTATTTATTTATTGCAGGAGAATCTGACTACAGAATAAATCTCACTCTTTCAGAAAATCCACTTTGGATAAGGTGTAAAATTAAGTAAAGTTTGGGAGGCTGAGCTACTGTCAGCAGTCCAAACACTGTAAATTCCAGATACTGCTTAAGGACAAAACCTGACTCCTAGGAAACAGAGACCCTGACTCATGCTCAATTCCCTCTTCTGTCTTCTTTGGAAAGTCGGGTGCTCTGGCCTCCAAGGCTTCAAACAAACATGGAACCCCAGGCAATCAATCGCGAGCAGACAGGTTCTCTCCAGGGAACCAGGTGTCTTCCCTGTCCCTATGACCAAGTGAAATCCAAGTCTTAACCCTGGAAATCCCGTACGCCTCTGAGAAAGTTCTCCCAGGAAGGACGCAGAGGTCAAAGTTGTCAACGGGCATTTTGAGAGAGATGACCCCGTAGTTGACATCTTGTTAAGTAAAATCTGATCCTAGTGGAGGCCGGGGCCAAAACCTACCCTGAGCTCTATGCTGCTCTCCGCTCTCGGTGTTCTGTGTTCATCCCAGAAGGGATCTCTTTAGCGCCTTTTGCTCGCCACAGGCACACGCACGTGTCGCTCTCCGGACCTGCCACCTGCCCCCTCAGTCCCTTGCATCCCGGCTCTCCAACCCCAGTTCGGCCGTCCCGGGAGTTCTGCAATGAAGGAGCACTGGGAAAGGCCGCAGCTCTTGAGTGTGAACCTTCACAGGGAAAGAAGGAGTTGACCCCAGGGCTGCACCTGTGTGGCCACAATCCCAGCTAAGACAGCGCGCACGTCCCCTAGCCTCCCGCCCAAGCCCAAGCCCAAGCCTGAATCATCCTCCAGGACCGACCCGCGATTGCCGGCGGGGGCTCCATAAGCGCTCTACTTCGGCTCTCAAACTCTAGGCTCCAACTTGAGCGCCCAGCGCCCGAGTGGTTCCCGGGATAGATAAGTTGCCACAAACTTCCCGGGCCCCTCTCCATCGCCACCCGCCACCAGCCAAGCAGTGCTGGTAGGGAAAGGATAGGGGTAGATGGGCCAGGATAGGATGCAGAGTGAACTGCAGATCTGGCGCGCGACCTTCTCACTCCACCAGGCACCTCGCCGCCTTCCAGGTACCAGGGCTCACGGAGTGGCTCCCCTTTCCCCGCTTGCCCTCTCAGGGCTTCCCCACTCCGCCTTTCTCCTCTAAAGAAGACCGTCCCCACGACCTGTACAAAAGTATCCAACCAGAGTCTGCCAGGCAGGTGTGCGAAAGAAGCAAGGACACCAAGAAAGTACGCTTCCCGGCCATGGCCCTCACTTTACCAGCCCAGTCCTCCCGCGTGCCGGCGCGCGCGCGAGAAAGGCCAGCAGACCCCGGCACGCGAGGGGCGCAAAGCCGCCCCAGCCGGGGCCGCCGAGAAGTTTGGATCGGTTCCGCATCCGCAGAAAAAGGAGGCGAACCGAGCAAGAGACCCAGAGCGTGAGCAGCACCGGCAGGGAGCAAAGGAGCGGGACTCACTCAGGCGTGGAAGCGGGGCAGCGTGGGCCAGCGGTGCGGGCCGAGGCCGGGTCGGCTCCCCGCGCGGGCGCGCCGGGCGGCGGACTTCCCGGGCGGTGGCTGCAGCTGCTGCCACCTCCCCGCCGCCGAGCTGCGGCCGCCGCGGAAGTTAATGGTAACTTGACTTCAAGTTGTCTCCTCTCCCCATCCGAAGTGGGCGTTTAAAGGGGGCAGAGCGCGGCGAGCAGCGAGCGGGGAGCGCGCGGGGCCGAGGGGGAGGGGAAGGGGCGGGGGCGGGGCGGGGCGCGGGAGGGGGCGCGGGAGCCGCTCTGAGCCCGCAGTGTACAACGCGGCACGGGCGATCGGGGCGCCCCCGCGACAGCCCCCCCACCGCCGCCCGGGGGGCGCGCGTGCTAAACGCGCGGCGCTGTCGTCGCTCTCCCGCTTGGGGGGCTCGGGGACCCCGCAGCGGGAGCGACCGGGCCCGGCCTGCCTCCCCCGCGCCTGCGGCCGCTTCTCCCCCTGGCGGCGGGATCCTGGGCGGCCGGTGGCTTTGAGAGCGCGCCGTGGAGCCCGAGCCGAGCCGAGCCCGAGCCACCGCGGCCGCCACATCCCTGCGTGCCGCCCCGGCGCGGGGTCGCTGCGGGAGAGCGGCCCTGCCCGCCGCCAGGGTAAGTGTGGGCGCGCCCCGGAGCCCCACTGCCCGGGCCCTCACCTGCACTGCCCCCGCCGCGCACCCTTGCCGCCCGCTGCTTCCTCTTGCCGTTGTTTGCCTGGGCTTTGGGGGTGCGGAGTGGGGCACTGGTGTGTGTGCCAGCAGAGGAGGAAGTCAGGTGAGAGGCCCTGAGCACCCCCCCTCCCAAGCCAGCCTATGTGGGGTGTGTCGCTCCCCAGTAGGGGTATGCGGGCCAAGTTTTCCCTTCTCTTTAGTGTTGATGAAGAAGATTTTTCCTAGAGGGGGCCTCTTTCCCTTCAAGCTGATGAGCTTCTTCCCATCTTCTCTCTGGGTATCCCAGTCCCGGAGCTTTACACCCCTAGTGAGGAACCCATAGCGGACGGAGCATGAGGGGGCCTCTTACAGACCCCTTTCTCCGCCCCAGCCGTTTGTATTAGTGTCATTTTCGTGTCGGCAATTGTAGGTCCATGCAGCCCACCAGAACGAGATGCTTACTGATGTCTAAATCACCTCTGCCACCATCCACCCAAAATATGGGGCAAAGGGAGTCAATAAATGAGGCTTTCCTGGGAGGGGAGGCAGAGCCCAGGGATCTTTCCGTGGGGGAAATCCACAGAACTCCGAAAGATCAAACTAGGGGGAGGCTCAGGACCCCGGAGCTAAGGAGAAACTGGGTTCTATTAACTTTAACCCACTCCCTTGCCACTCAATCCCACCCCCCAGTTCTAAAGAAGCTATCAACTAACAGGTCTTTTGTTTCCTGTTGTGTCGCCTTTGGGAAATTTGCATTGAATATGATGACAGAAAATTACTACTGTTTACTCAAAGTTAAGGGGGTTGCAGAACGAAAACAGTTTTTACTTTTCTCTTTGTGTGTTTGGCAAGGAGTGGAGCTGTTAGGTTCGTGGCAGGAATTGCAGAAGCTCGGTTATAAAAATAAGGACTGTAGAACTGCCTAGGTCTGTTTATAGCAGCTGCACTTTCTTGAGTTCTTTCACATAAGGCTTGCTCTCTCATTAAGTCCCCATAAATAATTGTATGTGGAGCGAAGGCAGTTAGGGCGGCGGGACTGAGATTGCTAGGCGTTCCATCCCTCCAGCGCAGAGCTGTTTGCAGGGAAGTTCCTGGAAAGTGACTGTGGGCTGAGAATTCAGTTTTTCCTAAAAGCTCTGTCAGGTCCTCTTCTGTCGGTTGCCTGTGATCAAGCACGATACGGTGGGTGACTAGCGATTTGAACCTTAGTAACAAGCACTTGGACGGTGCGTGGTGCCGGCTGCTTCCTGAGAGCCCCCTCCCCTTGTCTAGCCTTGAAGTCCCTGGAATTCTCCAGTGTTTTTTCAGTTGATCACCATTCTACGCAAGAGCACCATTCCAAAGACACGAGGATATAAACAAATCTGGATAGGTGCGTTCATCTGGGAAACTCCACCCTGTGCCCCGGAAGGCCCCTGGAGAGCAAAACAAACAGCTCCTAGGGATTGCCTTGAGCAAAGCAAAGTGGACAGTGAGTTTCCCTTCACGGCTCACTTTCTCTCCCCTACAAGTCCTGGGTGACATCAAATTCTCTTGCCTTTCTTTGCCAAAGTGCTGAATGGCCTAACTTCTACCAGTGTCTCCTCTGAGGACGGCACGGTAGGAATGGAGCCCCAAACACTCAGTCTCTGCTGGTTGTCATTGTGGAAGTCTGAAGTGAAGGTTAACAGAAATTTGAGATTAAAAAGTATATTTTTTTTGTCTTTTATATACTCATATGTTCACCTAGTAGTTCAGATTATTGGCAAATCTCCCCTGACTCAAAGCAAGAGGGCACGTTGTTCCCAACATTCCGAGTTTCCTTTCCTTCCAAACCTAATAGTGTATAGCTCCAAACATCTCCATAGCCCCCAAATGTAATGTGAGTAGCTAATAGACAAGTAAACCTGAAACATACCAGAAGATAGATGATAATAGTTAATATCAATAGCCATGTTGATTATTTCAGAAAAGAGATAGTACAGTCTGACCTTCTACATCTCATACAAGGAGTGGGCCAAAGCATCAGTGGCCTTAGTGGGGGGGAACATGAGACTGTAAGAAGATAGCTAATGGGCCAGGGAGAGAGACTTCTCCCTCCCATGCAACCCTGAGCATGTTCAGTCTCTGAAGCAGAGGAAACTGGGCCTGTGTGCCAACATGGTAGGTAAAGGTGTTTGCCACCAAACCTGCCCACCTGACTTTGGTCCCCAGGTCCCACAAGGTGGGAAGATAGAACCAATTCTGGAAAGTTGTCCTCTGATTCCTACACAGGAACCACACCCACCCACCCACACAATAAACAAATGTGACTTTAAAATTGGTTCTTAAGAAAAAGAAAATAAAGGCTAAGGATCTGGATTAGAAGTTATTTTTATTGCTAAGTTGTCTCATCAAAGCTTCGAGAGATCATTTATGCAGATGTCCTAAGTGGGTACCCCCATAGTGGCAGGGATTTGGGGTTCAGAGCTTGACTCAAAATAGAGTTCAGTTCAGCTCCCCAATATTTATTGTGGGAATGAGTAAATAATTTTCAAGGTCATTCATCTCATCTTGGTGTACTTTCTTTATTTTTCTCAAACTGTACAGAATTGGAGTTCTTGAAAGTCAGAGCCATTATTTCCTTTTGGAGCTGGTACTAGAACAGAGCAAAGGTGACAGGAAGGGCTTCAGCCCGAGTCCCTGTGAATGTCTGCTGCCTATGATCACCCACAGGTGCTTCCTCTGTGTGTCTTTTCACTCCTGGACTCAAGCTGATGGAGCAGTCAGCAGCTTGGACGCTTCACATACTCCCCCTTGTGACCCTGGCCCTGATGGACTGCCAGCTGAACTGTCCAGTCCGGCCACTCTGTGGCCCAAGTCTTCCATTTCCTGGGTGAGCGTTGCCAGAATGGCACCAACCCACAGGGAGACATAATGTGACTTTTTCTGTCACCCCCACTAGAGTAAGTCAACCCCATCAATTTTACGTCAGTCTTTCACACTGACTAATGTAACACATTTTCTTTTTTTCAGACTTGTTTTCCTAGCAAAGGTATGATAAAATAAAACTGTAAGGAGCATTTATCTAAAGATACCATTCAGTTCAAATCTGAATACTGACCTTGAGCAATCACATCTCACATTATTATCAAACGGATTATATACTCGTGTAATACAAAATATTTCTTCATTCACCTTTTTCCCCATATTTTCTTCATTCAGTAAATATTCATTAAACCTAGTAGAAATCAGGAGCTCTGCTAGCGGCTGGGGATAAGGACCTTGGAAGTTCTCCTCAGAGACCGGATTTTCTTATTGGGCAGGAAAAAGCCATTGCGATGCTAATAGAGGAACTAAGGCAGTGGGAACACCTAGGGTGAGGCGAACATTCTTGCTGGAGGCATTTTAAAAAGTTCCTTAGAGGAACCGACAGACGCTAAGTCTTGAGACTAAGTGGGATTCCTTTAGGAACAAAGAAGGAGAGCAAAAGGATTTTTGAAGCAGTGAGACCCATGTGGGCACTAGCCCCTGTTGGGGTGGGCACTAGCCCTCGTTGGGGAACTGTAAAGACAGAATCTAAACTGTCCACATTGCAAAGGACTTTGCTTATATTCTTTGGAGTTTGATCATTCCTTATTCCTAGGATCACAACTTTTAAATTTTCACCTGGTGAAGCATAAATGTAAGTCAACAAAACTGACCAGATTAAGATCATAAACAATGCTGCATATTTATTACTCTTTCTCATTACTGTCATGAAACATCTCACAAAAGCAACTTAAGGATTTCTTCTGGGTCACAAAGAGGAAGGAAAGGTGGTGACAGGAGCTTGAGGCATCTGGTCACATGACATCTGCCTGCAATCAGGAAGGAGGGGAGAGAGAGAGAGAGAGAGAGAGAGAGAGAGAGAGAGAGAGAGAGAGGGAGGGAGGGAGGGAGGGAGGGAGGGAGGAATGCTAGGTTCAGCTCACTTTCTTCTCTTTTTATTTAGTCCAGGTCCCTAGACCGTGGGTCTTCACTTTTCAATTAAACCTCTCTGGAAACAGTCTCATAGACACACTGAGAGGTAAGTTTCCATGGTGATTATAAACCCAGTCAAGTTGACAGATAAGATTATCCATCAAAGGAAGAATTTCAGTGGTCTGAAGAATGTATTCTGTCCAAGCAAAACGTCAGATATTCCAGTTTCTAAAGATAAGCTAAATCCCATGTTTATATGAGAAATTGAAATAGTAAGTATTGTCAGCTTAACTACGTGTTAACATATACTTGTTAAGCTGATTTTGGCCTGTAGATAAGTTTTGTGAAGTTTATGTATATACATTTCTAGTGAGGCTGGACTCTCCAGTAATAATGTCAAATTATATTTTAGTTCAAACTGTCTTATAGTCATATGCCCTAGACTTTTGAGAATGAGACTTCTTTTTTTAACTTTAAAAATTGATTCAGGGGCTAGTAATATGGCTTAGCAGACAAAGGTGGTTGCCACCAAGTCTTACCATCAGAATTGGATGCCTGTGACCTGTACCTTAGAAGGAGACCTCCATACATGTACCATTGTTCATGCACACACTCATACACACATATTACATACATAAATAAATGTAATTAAAAATTCTATTGTAAAAATAAATGAATAAATAAAAGCAGATTGCTCAACAGTTAGGCATGGATGGAGGAGGAAACTCAGGGATCTCTAACCTCACCATTGGACTGTTCTCTACTGATAGATCCAGGGGTAGCTATCACCTTCAGTTGTGGCTCACTGATGGCCTCAACAGGCTTCACCAGATCCAATCCAATGCTCACACAGATTGCCTTAGCTAAACTAAATGAGTCACAAAGTAGAACCAAAAATCATAAAACTGGGGAAAGGACTGATGTGTATGGGATTGGGGGTTGACAGGAATGGAAGGAAGATGAAATAAGGAGAAAGAATAATCAAAATATATACATGTATGAAATTGTCAAATAATAAAATTAATCAGGAATAATTATAATCCTACTAATTGTTTATTCTTCCTGCCTCTCTTGCTTTGAGGCCATATTTATCAGCTATTCAAACATCAGCAATGTATGGCACCTGACTCTGTCACCTGGCAGGATGAACCCAAGCAGTACCCTGGCTAGCCCAGAGTCTGTACACAGTTGCAAAGGTTTCTTTAAGAGAAAAGCTCTGTCTACTCCCAATCTCCCAAAAAACAATCTGCTGACTTTTGTCATTCATGGCTGCGGTTGTAGCTTACACTCCCCTTCCTCTGTGTGTCTAGGTGAACGGCTATACCTGACTGGGGATATTTTACTGTGGCCCTCACATGCCCTCTTCTCCTACTCAGCAGCCATGGCTCAAATAGCCACCCCTCATAAAATAATCAAGTAAAGCAAACTTTTCTTAAAATGGCAGAGTTGGATGCTTGTTAGCCAGAGCTACAGTCTTCCATCCACTGCTGCACATTCTTGAGATGAAAAGGGCACGAAATGCTACATTGCAGCAATAATCTCAGGCTAGGAAAAGTGCCTGGGCTGCTTCCGGTCCACAATGGTGACCTCAACTGTTGGAGAGTAAACATTACCATCTTGTGTGTGTGTTTCTTAGTCATTCTTCAGTTGCTGTGAAGCGTTTAGTCGGGGCTGACTTAGAGTTTCAGAGGTTTAGTGCCTCATCAGCAAGGTAAGAAGCTTGGGGGCTCACAGGCAGACATGGCAGCGGCGCTGGAAGAGAGTTCTATGTCTGGATCCGCAGGCAGCAGGAAGGGAGATACTGGGTCTGGCCTGAGCTTCTGACCCCTCCCCCACGCCGTGAATCACTCTCTGACATCCTGTGTCCACAAATCCTGAAGACCCCACACTCCACACCGTCCACCGAGTTCCAATCTTTTTATATTCCTCTCTCAGTTTATTTATAGCACTCCTGTCTCCATCTCTCTAGTGCTGGGATTAAAGGCGTGGAACCTCAAGTGCTGGGATCACCTTTGTGTGAGCTCTGTTTCTCTTTTAGACAGATTTAATCTTGTGTAGCCTAGGATGACCTTGAATTCACAGACAGCTGTCTACCTCTATCTCCAGAGTCCTGGAATTAAAGGTGTGTGCCACCACTCCCTGGCCTGTATGACTGACTAGTATGACTGCTTTGCTCTATGATCTTCCAGCAAATTTTATTTATTAAAACACAAATGATGTACCACTATACAACCTGGCTACACCTCCTAATCCTTGTCAGGTAGTGCCACACCCTGATGACCAAGCATTCAATTATGTGAGTCTATGGGGGCCCTTCCTATTCAAACCACCACCGTGTGCAATGAAGATGGCACAGCCCCCGGTAGTCTGTGCTCTGTTCTTTGCCCATCAGTGGGCTTGGGACTCACTCTGACTTTGAGATCCTTTCATACATAACTAGAAAGAATGGCAGTCACATGTAACCCCAGACCTAGGAGGCAGAGGCATAAGGTTCTGGAATAAGACCTGTCTTAAACACACAAAAGTAAAAAACAATTAAAGAATCAGATAAATAACCTGGAAGTAGGTTTAGGCAATTGAAAGGTCAATCAAAGCTTTAGTTATGACTGATACAGGCAGGTCTAGAGTTCACTATGAAGACTAGGTGGCCGTGAACTGGCAGATCCTCCTGCCCAGTCTCCCAAGTGCGGGGATTAAAGGCCTTTACCACTATACCCTGCTTAGTTTATTTAATAATGGTTGGCTGACATAGTCTACTACATGTAATGTCTGCCCCAGCCTGGTTCTCTTCATGCCTGATACTTTTAAGTGTTTGAAGCCTAGGGGAGACCCTTTAGCAGGCAGTAGTCTGGAACAAAAAGATCGCTAGTTCCCCGTTGTCAGACACATCTAAGGCATGTGTTTCCTGTGAGTTCAGGGAAAAAGTTAATTGTAGTGATGAATTTTAAGCCTTGATGCTCTTGTATCAGCATCTCTTTGTGTGTATGTTCACATATTGACTGATACATCTTAAGAGCCATAAACATAAGTGGTTCATTTTACGAATGGGCACATTTATTTGCAAATTATTAGTCAAGATCTGTCCACGTGCAGACATGCTTTGTTTCAGTCTGAATATACAATAAAATTATTTTAAATAACTTTAATCAACTTCAAAAACAGCAAATTCCAAGACAATTAGGTTAACTTTAAGAACTTGTATTTATTGAGTTAACAGATGGTAAATTAAAAAACAATGAAGCTAATTTTTAAAATCATTCATTGAATAAAAAAAAACCCAGACTTACTTGACAAACTGTTTTTAAGCTGGTTTTTCATCCTAGTAAGCATATTTTAAGATTCCAATTTGGGGAACTTCTGGAAAGATACCAAATGAGTTTCTGTCTATGAACACTCTTCCATTGAATTACTTTTTTAAAAGCTTTAGAATCATCTGAAAAATAATTTTATGTATCAGCAATAAAAATATAAGAAATAAGCATTTCTGGATATTGGGCAGATGAGGCACACACTTCTTCCACTCTAGTCTGTCTGCCAGTGTGTTCCTGTGGTCCTTCACCTGCCCTGGGATGTCCTGTGCCTGCAGAAGGAAGCCACTGCTGACCAGAACCGCATTCCTATGCCTTCTAGTCAGATGGAAAACCTTGCCTACATGAGGTCTTCTAGATGAGGTGTACCAGTAAATTGAAACATGTTAGCTCCACTAACATCTTCCCCTCTGGTCTTTTCTCCTCGGCCCTCCAGTTGTAAACGGCTAAACATACTCTCGATTTAACTGAAAAGGGATATTTCTTTGCTGCACGGGGCAGCATGGGATGGAGGTTCTTCACCTGTTCACACTAGGTTGGGATTCCTTGACAGTTCTTACACTGGAGCAGTAAACACAGCACAGCACACTACACCTGCTTCCTGTGGCAAGAGTTCAGTCATGTGACTTCCCAGATTTTATACATAGAAATAGAGATAACACCCCTGCTTTCGTTAGAGAAGTAATTACACTACACTTGACAGTAGTGTAATATGAGAACTGAACTGTTGGAGGAGAAATGGAGGTGTTCCATTAAAAAATTGAGGATAGATTGGCTTATTTTTAAATTGTTTTTACATTTTCTTATTTATTGGTCGGGTGCATGCCAAAACACATGTGGAGGCTAGAGGACAATTTGCTTCTCCTTCCACCATGTAGATACCAGGGTTTGAATTTAGGTCAAGCCTGGCAGCAAGCACTTTTCCTAGGTGAGCATCTCCATGGCCGGGAATAGATCAGTGCACTTGGTTAACTGTTCAGCAGTGGCCTTGTCTTCCCTTTATGGTAACCAGTTGGAAACTGTGATGTAGTTTGTTTTATGGCCCTACAAACTCTGCCTAAGATCTACTATTACACGCATACACACACGTGTGCATGCACACACACATATAATTAATGATAGTTAAGACTGTAATTTACTGCTTTATAAATGTATGAATTATATTTTGAGTTGTTGTATGAAAACACATCACTGAAAGGACTATAGTCAAAGACAAATCGTACCATTGAAACTTTAGCCTTGGGCCGTTTACCCCTGTGAAATAGTTGGTTTTGCAATAGCCTTTTGTTAATCTGAGTTGTTTTAGGAATGTGATTAGAACAGTACAGCAGGAGATGCAGTTGTTCCTAAGCAAACAAGAACAGGTAAAAATAAGACTAGATCCTGATAAGTGAAACAAATCCAGGAAGTCAATGTCTGTGGTATCAGAAGGGACCCTAGGTAGACAGGCTGTGTGTTTCCATGTGGAATGTGTACTCCCTCGGGGCAGCAAACGTCGCTGTCCTACAGCCCCGACACTAACAGGGTTAAGACAGTATTGCATCATATGTGCTATTAATGTTATATTTATGTGTGTCTTGAACTTATAAGTAAAATAAAGGGTTATCCCCCCAAAATGGAGCAGACAAACTTGAAAAAATGCTGAAAATTACAACAGAAGACATCAGTTTGTGCTAAAAACTGTGATGGTGTTGCTGGAGAAATGGCTCAGTGATTAAGAGCACTTGCTGCTTTTCCAAAGGACCCAATTTCTGTTTCCAGCGCCCATGTCAGGCAGCTCACAACTGCCTTAATTTCAACTCTGGGACATTCAATACCTGGTCTCCCAGAACACCTGCACTTACAGGTACACACACACACACACACACACACACACACACACACACACACGTGTGCACGTGGACTTGTGTGTGTGTAATTAAAATCATAAATATTTATGTTTATAAATATGTATATAAAAAATATGTTTTTGAGACAGGGCCTCTCTATACAGCTCCAACTGTCCTGGAACTTACTGTGTAGACTAGGCTGGGTTCAAACTCACAGAGATTGGCTTGCCTCTGCCACTTGAATGCTGTGATTAAAGGTGTGTGCCACTATTCCCAGTCTTAAAATAAATCTTAAAAAAAAAAACTGCTGACATAGTTAGGTTGTTTATAGCAAAATGAAGAGATACATATGGATGCCTTTCATAGGTAGTAGGTTCTTAAATTTCTAGAACAAAGAAAGACCTGCATGTACATATGAAAAAAACCATGCACCTGCAAGGCTCCTTGAATGTGGCTGGTTGTCTTACTTGGCAGTGCTGAGGTAGAATGAGGTTCCTGTGCATACCAGGCAAGTGCTCCATCCTTGGCTATAGTGATTCCTTGGTTCTCTGAGACAGGCCTAGGTTGGGTTGAAGTCACTATAACTACGAATTGACCTCAAACTCCTAATCCCCCGCTGCAGCTGCCTGCCACCCCCAAGTTAATGGATGGTGGGTATGACCAGCTTGTCTATGGCCTTCTTAAGAGAGAAAACCTTTTTCATTAAAAATCTGAAGAAATTTTCATGTTATTATAGGAGTATCCAGTTTGATTCTGCATGTTTTACCCAGTCATTAGCTTATTTGTGAAAGCAGCTAACTAAAATTTAAATGTCTTCCAGGTATCAGAAAACATAGCAACTAAAAGCAGTTTCTGCAGAAAATTGAGTGAAG
Source organism: Myodes glareolus (assembly GCF_982192425.1). Lineage (NCBI taxonomy): Eukaryota > Metazoa > Chordata > Mammalia > Rodentia > Cricetidae > Myodes > Myodes glareolus. The sequence goes on along the minus strand of NC_142043.1, from coordinate 5,500,116 downwards.
TGCTATCCATAATTCCAGGGGCTGGGGATGGAGGAACAGTAAAACAATCCAAGACTGGGAAATTTCACTTTAAAAGGTGGGTGTTCAGCACCAAGGATCAAGTACAGTGACGTCAGATCCGATTCTGTGAGTGGAGAGCGTGTGTTCGAAGAGGTTCTGAAAAGGAGGCTGCAACCAGATTGCAGTACAAGGAGGGAAAGGAAATTCTGAACTCAGCCGTCTAGTGTGCAATGCATTTTACAGCACTTGACGACAATCCCATGTAGCGCTAGTGGAACTGAAAAACCTGCTGCTTTTCTTAATAATTACAGAAGATAAAAAGTAAGTAAAACATAGTCCACAAAAGTACAGAATGGTTAGGAAACAATAAGGAACTGCTGAAAAGTCTAATCATGATTTTACATTATGAAATATGTGATCTAAATTTTCCTGTTCAAATGGAAAGGTAAGAATGAAAGTCTGGTGACTTGATGTCGTATAGAACAGTCATACTTAAAGACAACAGCATGGATTTTCAATGGTTAAAGCTTGTTTTGCTTACAGTTTTTATATCCAAAGTACATGTGGAAAATAGTAACTAAAGAAGAACATAGAGGGGAGGGGACACAAGAGGGGTTGGATGGAGAGGAGGGAGGAACAGAGTGATCATGCATGAAATTCTTTAAAATATAAAACTATTAAAAGTGTAAAAATAGATAAGTTAAAATGTTTCAAGTACATACAGCACTATGCATATCAAGTAAAACAAAGACTTTTTGCGAGGAGAAACAAAACAGTAAGCAGTGGTATGGGCAGGTGACCTGGTGATAAGGAAAATGCATGTCGCACAGGCCTGACGACCTGTGTTCAGTCTCGATCCGTGTAAAGCCAGGCCCAGTAGCCTGTGTCTGTCATACCAGCACTTGTGTGGTGACGACTGGAGAATCCAGGAAGTGCACACAGCACAGACAGGAAAGTGTTGTCCTCTGAGCCTCTGAGCTCCACAAGTGACATGCGTGGACATGCAACACACACATACACTCAAAACGTATTTAAAGCAAACTAGAAAAAACTGACTGTTTTCTAGTCATAAAGGAATAATGGCACTAAATAGTATATGGTAAAAACTCTAAACAACATAATTTATCTGTTCTTAAATTTTTATTAATTTTTCTGTCTGACAATTTCCTGCATGTATGTATAAAATATATTCTGGTTCTTCTCTACTCGAGTCTCCCTTCTCCTCCCCATCCCAACAGATGCATGGATTTTGTTTTGTTTTGTTTCACATTAGTCTAACTGGGGTGACCCATGTGAACCAGAACTGTCGGCTAGAGTTGATTACTCAGTGGTTTCCAGCTCTCCCGGTGCAGGCATCCCCACCAGCTGGCCTCTGAGTTCGTGACTCTCATGGCTCCGACTAGCCCAGGAGATGAATTCTGTGGCTCCTCTCTTGCCTTTGACTCTTACATTCTTTCCACCACCTCCTCCAAAATGTTCCTTGAGCCTTATAAAAGATGAAAGTGTGAGTGTCTGGTTCAGGCCTGAGCATTATTCCATTATTCTGGCTTCGTTTTTGTTGTTTTTGTTGTTGCTGCTGTTTTGAGATAGGTTCTCTTGACAGATAGACCAGGCTGGCCTTGAACTCACAGAGATCCACCTGCCTCTGCCTCCTGAGTGCTGGGATGAAAGGTCTGTGTTGCAGTATCCAGCCCATCATCCTGTCTTCAATATACTAGACCTCATCACAGCTAACAATGGGTATTTAAGCTGCTCCAGACATTGACAAAATTATACTGAGCTATTTAATAGCAGTAGATTAAAGAAGTGTGGTAAATCATTAATTTGATAGATTTAAAATCCTTTTATTCTGTTCAGTTTTTTGGGTCTTCAGAAGTCAGTTCTCTGACTCCATTCTGTAGGTCCTGGAGATTGAAAGCGGGCTGTCAGCCTTGGCAGCAAGTGCCGTTTCGCTGGCCCTCGATGGGTCATTCTTAAAAGCATTGATTCCTGATAGAAAATAAAACATAAGAAAATAAAATAGTTCCTCAGCATGATAATAATTTTTTATAGTTATGAATATTAGAATTAATGTAAAAGTTCTAGAGATGTATGTGACTGAAGAGGACAAAGTTATTATAATAGTATTGCTACAATGTTACCTAAAAGAATTTTTAATACCGTGATGAATGTAATAAAAGAAAGGAAAGAAGAGCTACCCAGAGTGAAAATCATGTTGTGGCTCATATGCACTGAATACAGTCATAGTCCAAGCCTTAGTGAAAGCATGAATCTACTTAATAAATTAGTAAAAGTTAGAAGACATAAACCTTAACACACGTCAACAGTATTTGAAAGCAAGGGCAGCCATTAACTGGAGCAAAATTTAGACTCATTTTTACAAGATGAAAAAATATATGAAGTTCCTGACTTATTTTAACCCTGAAATCTGTGACCTGCAGAAACAGAGAGAGGGAGCCCTTTTATTTTGTTTTTGTGATTTTTGTTGTTGTTTGCTTTTGTTTTTTGCTTTTTTTGTTGTTTTGTATTTGAGACAAGGTGGCCCCCTAGTTGACCTGGATAAATTACCAGGATGGCTATGAACTACCATAGAGTCCCCTGAACTGCTGGACTTAAAGGCCACCACTCTTGACCCTAAGCAGAAATTGTAGGTGTTCTAGTAACTTTAATTAGCCCAGAGACTGACTCCAAGATCAAAAGATGTTGTTTGTTTGTGTGTTTTCTTGAGACTGGACTCACTGTGTAGCCCTGCCTGGCCTGGAACGAAGCCTAGCTCAGGTTGCCTTGAACTCACAGAGATCCATCTGCCTCTGCCTCTCAAGTGCTGGGAATAAAGGTGTGAGCCACCATACTCAGCTAAAATATATCTTTGTATTTTTAATTTCTTCCAAAGAATGAACTTAGTAACTGTGATAACTGTCTCTCTCATCGATTGGGGTGTTGGTGAAGGAAACTTCAACAGAATTCTGGAAGAGAAAATAAAAATAGCAAAACCCAGTTTTGAGAAGGAAGGAATGATAATAAAAAGGACCATCCTCACCAAATTATTAAGATATATTCTAATGTTATAAAATTGAAAACCATGTGTTACTGGTACTAAAATAGATTAATGAGGCAAAAATACGGTCCAAATAAATTTTACAAAGAATGAAGTGTTTGATAGTGATAAGAGCACAAATCAATGACAAGATAAACATTTTGCACAATACAGACAGATTAATTTGCAAAAAAGAAAAATCAATGTTTACACACACACACACACACACACACACATGTTATCAGAATTCAAAGTACAGGAAGTCTAAGGGAGCTATTTATGATAGGCTTAGAATGTTGTAATATGTACAAAATGAACAATAAAATACATTTTGAAACAAACTAGCAAAAGTAGTCTACCCACAAACATTTGAATGTAACAGGAATATGCTTGTTACACACAAGTCCTGCAGACTCCTAACAGCAACCTGAAGTGCCGTAGGAGTGGCATCGGTTCCAGAAGATGAAAAGTGACATATTTGCAAACAGACAAACATCTTTCCTCAATAATCAAATGAATATTCACTGGAACAAAAGTAAGTTGTATTTAGGTTTAATGAATTACTTTTAAATTAATGTCAAAGACGTATACCCCCAGCTAATGCATTCAGATCAAAATGGATGAAATCCAGCAAAGACTATTTAAAAACATCAATGGCTATAGGATGGGGAGAGGTTGAGAAGCCAAGAATCCAGAATGCAGGGAGTCCCTGTATCTTGCCTGCCAGGGGCTAAAGAGCATCCTTTGATGGAGACAGGATCAAAATACCTTAACAGTTTCCCATCACTACCATCATTACTGGCATTTACTTTTTGGAAAAAACTGGCAACATAAATCAACTAAACAACAACAAAAGGTTTTTTTTTGACTTAGTAAACTTGTCTCTGAGAAATTTAAGCTATTTGCCTATGAAATACTATGTGTTGTTATGCATGAAGCTAACCACTAACCCTGAACCCTGAAGGGAAGGATTCTCTGCAAAGTGGCCAGCATCACTTGTCTCCATGGTTGCATTTAACGCCCACAACAACCCCACATGGACTTGCTTTACTAACTCCATCTTGAGAGAGAATGGAAACTGACAGACCAGAAAGCTGATCCAGACGATACATTCAGTGCTATCTGCTTGCATCCCAACTCTGAGCACAAGGGACTGAGGAACCTGGAGGCCAGCTTTGTATCCACACCACCAGAACAAGACGAGCACTCTCGTCCAGCCATCTGATGGCAGCCTGTGGGGGGATGGCTTCCCCAGCACCCAGATCCCAAGGACTGATCAGGAATATCTGTTGAAAAAGTTAGACCTCCTTTAGTCCCAGCACTTGAGATGCAGAGGCAGGCAGGTCTACATGAGTTTGAGGCCAACCTAGTCTACAAAGTGAGTTCTAGGACAGGGAGAAATCCTGACTCAAAAAAAAAAAAAAAAAAAAAAAAAAACAAAAGTAAGACCTTTGCTGTGAGTTGAAGTGTGTAAATTGAATATTTTAGAGCACTTGTAAAACAGGACATTTTGGCACTTTTACCCCCACTGTGGAAGATGGAAAGTTTTGGAAACTATCTGGAAAATGTATATGTGTATATGCATCTTTAAATCTATTGATGCCAAAGTTTATTGACTAGCTGATTTTTTGGCTATTGAAATGATAAGACTTTGTAACTACCCCTGCCAATTAAACTAACTGATGTTATCCAGAGAATCTGTTGCAAAATCCCAAAGGAAGGTTTTTACACTGTGATTTCTTTTCCTTGTGAGAACAGTCACCTTTAATGAATCTTTTGGGTTTCTGGTATGTTGCAGGGCTCTGTTCTTTCCAGGGTTTTCATGTAGAATTACTTCTAGCTCTAGACAAGTCCATTATTTCACTGGTGTGCTAGGGGTAGCATCATTGGCAAAAGTCTTTGTTAATCTGTCTAATAATTAAGTTCTGTACGCTGGTCAATACAGCCTGTAGCTTTAATGTCACAATGCTGTGTTTTCCTAAAGCTTTTATTCTTTCGGGCTCCTTCCTGGAAGCCTTTCTGGGTTTGCCAGCAGCTGGTTTTGTGATTGGCTTTCCTCCACTCTGTTTTGTGATGACCCCAAGTCACCTCTCACTGATTGTCTTCTGTTTGTGTGAGACAGGTCTTGTGCAGACCACGTTGGACTGGAATATGTGGCCTGCCTCTCGTTCCTGAGTGCTAGAATTTCAAGCTTACACTAGTCAGTAACTGTCCTTCGTTGGCCAGCTTATGACTAAAGCTCAGATTCAGAAGAGGTGAAGTTCATGTCTTTCTTCCATTTGCTTCTGGGCAGTGCTCTAGAGGAACTGGGTGATGGGAGAGACTAAAGGGCTGAGGTATTGACCCTGCTGTCAAGGACACTGGAGACCCCTGGTGACTCTGGTTATAAAAAGGAAGAAGAGGAGGTGGCCGATAGGGTAAAGACTGGTAGAGAAAGTTACCAGGGAGTGATTCCTGATGAAGTTGTGTCTTGTATCCAGGTTGGTTTCAAAAAACAGATTAGCTTCGGGGAAACAAGAGGAGAGAGAGCATGGGGAATAAGGCTGAAGTTGGGTGTTTGGAGGAACTAGTCATTTTGGTCTTTAGAAACGGAGTTGGGTGTATAGATGCACACCTTTAATCCCAACACTTGGGAGACAGAGAAAGGCAGGTCCCTATGAGTTCCAGGCCAGCCAGGGCTACAAGATGAGACACTGTTTCAAAAAAGAAAGAAAGAAAGAAAGAAAGAAAGAAAGAAAGAAAGAAAGAAAGAAAGAAGAAAGAAAAGAGAAAGAAAGAAGAAAGAAAAGAGAAAGAAAAGAGAAAGAAATAAAAGAAGAAAAGAAAGAAGAAAAGAAAAAATTAAAACAATAAAAAGTTTAGTGTACAGCTGTCAGTCTGCAGCTGCCACCCAGACACAGAGGACATGAGATGAGGATGCCTTACTGATAAAAGGTATCAAGCCACGTGGCTAACACAAACAAGAATTATGGGTTAACGTAATAATAATGAGTTAAGAAGAAGTCTGAGCTAACAGGCCAACCAGTTTATAGTTAATGTAAGCCTCTGTGTATTTCTTTGGTACTGAACAGCTGCGGGACCAGGCAGAAAAGAAACCTCTGTCAACAAATAGCACTAATGTGGACAGCTACATCCACATAAGACCCTAGAGAGCTTGGGAAGTAATTCTAAACACAAAGGAATAGAATTAAGCAAGGTTTCTTTGTAGCAGCATTTTCTCAGGTGAGCTCTATTTGCTAGAGGCAAGCTCATCTCATTTAAGAGAGGTTTCCTGACTCAACTTTAGCTATAAAAACCTTGTTGCTCTTTTAAGAGGCCCCACCACCAAACACTTATATGGTGTTTATGAATAGCTGCAGCATACTAATTGGTGGTGGCAGAGTTCTGACAATAAACATGGCTCCCATTAGTACCTGGGCCATGAAGCTACACTCTCAGAGAGCTAAGGAATGGGGTGGATCCAGCTGTCAAAGCCATGACTTTAATCCTAGTCATATCACTTAGCAAATTAAAAACTCACGTAGTCAGAAAAAGAGATATACAGTAAAGATAGATTCAGATGAAAAAAAAGTCCTCTAAACAGTTTACAGTGTGTTTAAAAAAATAAATAGGCTCAAGAGAGAAAAGAAAAAGGATAAAGACCTTTAAAAAAAGAAAGAAAAAGATTAGTTGGGTGTGGTAGCACACACCTTTAATCCCAGCACTTGGGAGGCAGAGGCAGGTAGATCTCTCTGAGTTCAAGGACAGCCTGGTCTATAGAGTGAGTTCTAAGACAGCAAAAGATACACAGAGAAGCCCTGTCTCAAAAAAACCAACAAGTCTAAAATAAAGTCACATAAAGATGAAAAATACCCAGAGAATCTAGGTGCCGTATGTTTTTGTGCTGTCTTTGAATTGTTTGATAGCTGAGGAAGGAACAACAGTTGCTGAAAGACATTTGATTTTAAATGATGCTGGATTAATCCAACATGTATATTTTCAAAATGCCTTGCCTTCAAAATTTATGTCAAAAGATATCTTATTTTGGAGAAGAGTTTTTACTTTTGTTTCCACAGAAAATGAGAGGCTGTGGATTCATTCTTGGTTAAGAAAAATCAGGTTTGATCAAGAAAGACCCCCTGAGAAATCTCTGCTAGGAGCAGATGGCCCAGATGATCCAACATTTCAGAGGATCTCTGTTGGAGTTTCCCCTGAGTTCTACAGTCAGAACAGCATCAAGACTGCTGGCTGAGATGATCCAGCCTCAGAGAATACTCCAGTCAGGACTTGACCATAATCCTAAATTTTCTTTAGGTCCCCCCTAAGATTTCTTTAGGTACCCCTAACCAACAGGAAGTAGCCTGGAAAACTATGCCCACATTCCCCCCAAAATGGATTATGGATATTTGTCTTTGTTTAGAGTGTTGGTTACAAATTGTTATGGATAATGGTCAGAAAAAAAGTTAAACAAAGAAGATTAGATTCTGAGTTCTTGTTTTGAAAAGAAAAAAGGGGGGAAGAGCTGTGGGACAATGGTTTTGTTCTTTGTAAAGATTTGCACTTATATTGGTTTAATAAAAAGATGGATGGCCAGTAGCCATGTAGGAAGTATAGGTGTGGTGACCAGAACAGGAGAATTCTGGGGAGAGGAAAGGCTCGGTCCAGACACAGAGGACATGAGATGAGAATGCCTCACTGATAAAGGTACCAAGCCACATGGCTAACATAGACAAGAATTATGGGTTAAGATGTAAGAGTTAGCTAATAAGAAGCCTGAGCTAATAGGCTTATTGGTTATTTATAATTTATAAATAATTTATAAACCAGTTTAAAATTAATGTAGGCCTCTGTGTGTTTCTTTCTAACTGAACAGCTGCGGGACCGGGTGGGACAGAAACCTCCATCGACAGTGAAGGTGAGTGAACTAGCTCAGCAGATAAAGACCTGTGTGGTGGCAGAAGAGGCCCGACTCCTGCAAGTTGCCTGCTGTCCTCCACATATGCATCTTAGCAGCCACTCACTATTCCTCACCTCTGACACACACACAACTTTTTTAAAAATATAATTCAACATTTTTTGAACTGTTTGATGAAATAATAGCTGTTGAATGCATGAATCCATGAACGACTTGATGTGTGAATCAAACAGTGGCAGGAAGTAGGAAGATGCTGTGATAACAGGGAAGGGGGCTGCTCTGGGAAATGTGAACCAGATCAGGAATGCAGAGGTACAGAAGGGACAGGCAGTGTGGCCTGTGCTCCTGCAATGTTCTTAGCATGAGAACCGTGAAAAAAAAAAATGTAACCCATACGTACTCTACATCTCAGGGTGGGCACAGTAGTCTGTGCTTTACCAATCTCTCAGAGTTAGATTGTGCTGTACATTCCATGCTAATGAAGGTTTTCAAGTGTGAGTGGTCTTTGTTCTAGGATCTCCAGGCAGGAGAATATATCTAAAAGACAGTTTATTATGTCTAACTCAAAAAGGACAATTGAAGTTCCTGGTTGCAAGTTGCATGCTACCTGTAATACATAGGATACCCCAATTCAAACAAAACATGGAAATAATAGATAACATACTATATTGCCAACTGAAAAGTTGACAATTTTATTTTTCTAATTTCAAATATTATCCACATAATAACTTAGGTCAGAGTGGAGTAGACATGGCCAGGCAAGGGCTTGGTTTGCAGAGTCTAGGAAAGATGAGTTTCAGTGGAAAAGAGACCTCGGCATCCCTGAACAGGTCAGCAGTGGGCCTCTGCCTGCAGAACACACTGGGGTGGGGGCTGGGTCACATTTCCTGGAGGAGACAGGAGCTTCCAGGGAAACGTTTATCCTACTGGAAAAACGAGTCAGGATGGAAAGACTGGAGAGAGATTGTGTGGGACCCAGAGAGCCGGTGTGAATGACTGAGACTGTTAAAATGAGACATCCAGATGCGTAAGGGGATAGGCATCCCAGGTGCCTACACTGAGGGCCTGTCCTTTGCTCTGGGGCGATTATAGGCTTACTCCAGCACACATAACTGAGAAAGAGTTGGACAGTCTCCATCAAAGAAGGGTAGCTGGTCACTGCATGACTGGGGAGGAGCATGGTACAAGCATAAGGATCACTGCAGTTAATCTTGATTGTCCAAAGGTCTGGGAGCCCGTTCAGAGGTAATGGGTCTGTAATCCCACCCCTCAGGATGCTGAAGCAGAAAGGTTATTAGTTCTAGGTCAGTCTGGACCACATCCTAGACCCTATGCAAACAAAACAAACAACAAAAGATACAGGAAGAGAGTGAGAATGGAAGGAAGATGCTCAGGCCACACCCTAGACCTGCTGCCCCAGAACTGATCATTGCCGAGGGCCCTGGGTGACCTGTGTGCTCGTCGGTGGAACTGCCCTCGGAGGCCTCTACCCAACCAGCAGCATATCCCGGAAGACATCAAGGCGCTTAGAATGGCATTGTGCAGGTTGGTCAGCTCTGAAGCTAAAACCAGGTTGGCCCTCATGTGAGGCAGCAGGAAGATTATGCACATAGCCCAGGCAGAGAGAAGAGTAGATGGTGCCAGTTAGCTAAAAGGGGTCCCTGCCCAACACAGGCAAGTTAAGACTTGTAGGGATAGCCAGGAACTGTGCCGAGACTGAAGCTAGCAAGATGCCCTTACTCTGTTTCTAACGATTCTAAACTGATGTGGGCCGAAAAGGTGGGTTGGGTTTGGGAAAATGGAGCCATAAGCAGTATGGATAAATTTGAAGAGATTTCAAAAACAAAAGTTAAAACAAAAATCTTGCCATCACTCCAACATATAAAGATAGTTCCATTTTCTATTTTTCTTTACCTGGTCTGGTCTCCATAGGCCCCAGCTCTGGAACCTAGCAGAAACAATAAATATTTAATTAAGAGTTTTATTCTTCTCCAACCTTAACATAACTGGTTCCTTTTAAACCTTCATGCCAGTTGTTAAAGTCAAACATGCTTCCGAGTCACTCGGAGGGCTTGTTAAAACAGATTGTTGGCCTCCTCCTGGGGTTTCTGATTCAGTATATTTTGGGTGGAGACCTTGAATTTACATTTCTAATAAGTTCCCAGAAAGTACTGATATGTCTGGTCCACAGATTTCCTAAACCTCTAATGCAAACCATTCAGAGTTGAATTCTCAGGCACCAAGGGCAGTGTCTTAGTAAGACTTTAGAATGATGATTCTCAAACTGATCCAAATTTCCAGTTGGTCATGAACCACATGCGAGACACTCACCTGTGCCACAAGGAACTCGCCATGCCAGTTCAACACAGCTGAGCTGGGTTGTGTCCTGATCAACAACGCATGTCCTCTGAAAAAATACAAGGATGTCGTGGCAACATCAATCTGTAGTAAAAGTTTCTCCCCCACCCCTTTCTCTGTCTCTCTCTCTCACACACACACAGAAGTTTCTAAACATGAGTTCTTGTATTTATCTTCAGACCAGTGACAGCGGACTGACACCACCTTTGAATGCTCAAGTAACCGAATTACAGGTCAGACAAGAAAATGCATGGTTTTGCTTACATTCTCAGCCTTCCATTTCCTTCTCATTCCCAGGACAGCATCTGGGTACCCAGTGGGAGCCGTATACCCTAATGACACCCATAGATTCCTCTGACTAGGCAACGATTTCTACTAGAGAGGGTGAATTTTTCTCCTTTTGGGTTTGGGTCTACTGGCCAGAGGCTCTGAGTCCATTGATGTATCCTCACCCTTAATAGGGAACAAGATACCCTTGAGCCCTTTTTCCCCATACAAAGCCATGTTGGGACAGGAATGTGTCCGGTGTACTATCCCTGTGTTAATGCTCAGACACACAGAAAGTAGTGCTGAGCCCCGAAAGCAGAAGATCAAAGGGGAATGCAGGCAGCTCAGAGGATTTTGCAAACACGCTCTTGAGGAGCCATTATTAAGAACTAAATAACCTGGAGCAGAGTCAGGAGGTCCTGAACAAATGCAGCACGTCTTCCTAGTAATTGCTATGCATTCGCTACTGTGTCTGCTTGGTGCAGTTCCACCATGCAGCTTGTACCACCTTTTTTCAGTGGCACAGCTTCCAAAACTTGAGCTACAAAGCCTTATAAGTCAGGGCTTCGCTGTTGGGGATGTTATTTTAAGGTGTGCTGCTTTTGTTTACGCTGCATTTGTTTAACTCTGTGAAGCCATGATTCTTTGCCTGTCTACAACACCTGATGATCTAATTAAGAGCTGAACAGCCAATAGCAAGGGTAGGCAGGGCTGGCAGGCAGAGAGAATAAATAGAAGAAGAAATGAGGAAGAAGGAGAGAGAAAACAAGAAGAGGGGAACATCAGAAGCCAGGCACCCAGCTATACATAGCGAGCCACACAGAAAGAAATAAAGAAAGATATACAGAAATAGAGAAAAATAAAATCCTAGAGGCAAAAGGTAGAAGGAATAATTTAAGTTAAGAAAAGCTGGCAGGAAACAAGCCAAGCTAAGGCTGGGCATTCATAACTAAGAATAAGCCTCCATGTGATTTATCTGGGAGCTGGGTGGTGGGCTCCTCAAAAGAGGGAAGCATCACACAGCACTTCACCCTCTCTTACTCTTCTCCAAACCCCTCCAGTTATTCCACACCTTCAGCACCTCATTGCTTAGGGCCTGTGTCTCAGAAAGCAAGCTGTTCCCAGAGTGCTCTGGCTGTGGTGGTCTCTCAGGACCTGTGTAGATGTTGCAGCGCCCCTGCCCCGGGGGAGGACTGGCCTTAGGAGGAGGCATGTGGAGAGCGGGGCTCAGTTCTAACATCAGCTCAGCCGCTTACACTGTCTTTCCAGCTTCCCTACCAGAAGGGGCAAACGTGGAGCTTTCTGGGTTTTGTCAGAGCTTAGCCTTTTGCATGGCCTGCAATGACCGCTGGTTTTCTTCACTGAAATCTAGAAGCAATAGATTCAAGCTAAGGGACATTATACAAAATACCTGCCCAGGTTTCTTCAAAACTGTCAAAGTCATAGAAGATAAGAAAATGTCAGGAAATGACCGTATCACGAGGCCAGTTCACAAGATTGAGTATTGTGTCACAGCTCACACCAAGAGGAACAAACACTGCAGAGAGCCTGGGGAAGTGAGTGCTGATGCTCGTCCCTTGGTTTCAGTCCCTGTCCTCCACTATGAAACATAGAAACGTCAGATGAAGCACTCTGTGCTGTCTTTGTAACATTTCTAGAAATATAAAATGATTCTGTCTTAGGGTTTCTGTTGCTGTAAAAGCCACCATGACAGTGGTAACTCTTTTTTAAAAAAAAAATTTAATTGAGGGGGCCCTCTTACAGTTTCAGAGGTTCAGGCCATTATCATCGTGACAGAGAGCATGGCAGCGTGCAGGCAGACATGGGTGCTGGAGTCTTACAGCTTGTAGGCAACAAGAAATCAACTGAGACACTGGACAGTATCCTGAGCATAGGAAATCTCAAAGCCCACCCCCACAGTGACATAGTTCTTCCACAAGACCATATCCATTCCAACAAAACCACACGTCCTAGTAGTGCCACGCCCTATGAGATTATGGGGGCCAATTACATTCAAATAACCACAGATTTCAAATTAAAGTAAATGACAAAACTTGTGCTTTGGTAATAGAAAAGGCAAATTTCTTCTATTCTTTGGAGAGCTGCTTTGTAAACAGAAGTTTCTGTCTTGTCAGCAGCTCCCAAAGAAACACAGAGGCTTATTTTAATTACAAATGCTTGGCCAATAGCTCAGGCTTATTTTTAACTAGCTCTTACATTTTAAGTTAACCCATATTCCTTATTTATACTCTACCACATGGTGGTACCTTTATTAGCATGCCACATTCATCTCCTGCTCCCTTCCCATCTGGCTGGTGACTCCTGACTCCACCATTTTCCTTTCCATCATCATTAGTCTAGTTGCCCCACCTATACTTCCTGCCTGGCTACTGGCCAATCAGCATTTTATTAAACCAATTCTATAATGCCATTTCACTTGTATTTTAATAAATAAAACTTGCCTGAGGATCAGAAAAGTAAAATGACCACTCTGGCCAGCCTTATAGACCAGGCAACATTAACACGCACACACACCTTTAATCCCAGTAGCCACACTAGTTTGCCATAGGAACCAGACAGTAATGGTGCATGCCTTTAATCCCAGAACTAGAAAAGATTATAAAATGGGAAGAGACAGCTCACAGATACAGACAGTCTCATTCTGAGATTTCTGGAGGCAGCATCACCATTTCAGATTGAGGTAGAGGTAAGAGCCAGTGTATGGCTGTTTTCCTTTTCAGACTTTTAGGTTGAACCCTAATTTTTCTCTCTGAGTTTTTATTCCCTGTGCTTCACATTTTGAATAACAAATCTTTACAGTGAACAGAGGATTATCCCACAGAACTGCTCTGCAGCCACCTGCTTTGTGGGATGCTAAGAGGGGCAGAGAGGAATGGTGGAAACATCTTTTCCCTCTCAATAAAGTTTGGCTTTTGAGTCTTTATCTTTTTACAGAATAAAGTGTTCTGCTGGAATGTCATTGATCAAATCTAACTCTTTCCAGTGGTTTTTTCTACAGTCTTGCTGATGCTACATTTTCCCCTGCATCCTGGGGGTGGATACCTCTAGGAAGCAAATGTGGTCACATGTGTAAAAAGCAGATTGGTTCAAGGAGAAGCAAGCCCTCAACTCGCAGAAAACAGGCCAGTGTTGATGTAATGGTGTCTCTTTCTACTGCAGAGAAGAGCAGGAAAACACACAGGTAACCAAGCAGGGCCTCTGAGCTCAGGCCCTTGTGCCCTTGGGATCTGGTGCAGAGGCACATAAGATGCAGTAGGCATGGGGTAAGGTTCAATATCTGGTTTCCTACTGCAGGCCCCATAATGGCAGTCATGCATGGCATAGTCTGGGCCTCTTCAGAGGAAGTCTGAAGGAGGAAAACACCTTCTGGTCAGAATCACAGGAAACAGCAAACTATACACCTAGTCAGTACAACATGAGACAGTAAAGTGGAAGCACACTCATCACACCTGTAAGGGTCAGCACAACAGGAGACGTTAAAGCAGAAGCACTCATGAAAACATGGGGGAATACTCTCATGGGAAAGGAAGGGAGCCAATGATGAGCCTGTCACAACCCTTGTTTTCCAAGTTTAAGTCCCAGCAGGGGTCCTTGGATCTACGCACTCACCCTGTTCCTGGGGAAGAGAATCAGGGTTGCAAAGTGCCAATTTCCATGAATCTCAGACCTCCTCAAACATTTCAACATGTGATGGTTTCTGAAAAGTAATATATCACTTTCCCACTGCATACAGTTAACCAATAGAATAAACTCTAAGGGGCTGAGAGATAAATCATGATTAAGAGCACCTGCTGCTCTTGCAGACCAAGTGTGCATCCCCAGCACCACACGGCAGCTCACAATCACCTGTAACTCCAGTTTCAGAACACCCTGTCCTGTTCTCCATGGGCGGGGGTACACAGATATGCATGTAGGCAAAACACCCATACATACAGAATAAAAATAAAATTAAAGAAGAATAATCAATACAACTTTTAAAAAATGCTAGAAAAACAAAAGCATAATTTAGAATTTTAAACATTGCAACAGTATTAAGTGCCATGGTTACATGTGTGTAGTTTTAGATTTTAAATACTGCAACAGTATTAAGTGCCATGGTTACATGTGTGTAGTTTTTGATTCAAAACACTGCAACAGTATTAAGTGCCATGGTTACATGTGTGAAGTTTTAGATTCTAAACATTGCAACAGTATTTAGTGCCATGGTTACATGTGTGTAGCTTTACTTAGGCTCTTCCAAGGTAAAAATGTCAAGGCCATATCTAGATCCTATGGACACTCTGGCAATCTTTTTCATAATTTATTATATTGTGATAGCCTTGACCCCAGTACTCCTGACTTTGCTAATTGCATATCCATTCCTCTACCTCCTGTTTTCTATTCTCATCTTCCAGACTATATATGGGAAGATATTGCAGAATATAGAAATACTCTGATAAATAAAATGAGATCATGTATGCAGAGCCCTTCATCCTGATGACAGGGTCAAGTTCATAACAGATTTTCCTAAAGTCGCTGCCACCACTGTTCAACTTCTGTGAGCTTTCACTTCCTCAGCATCTCTTCAGGGATCAGTAAAATGTTTCCTCTTTCCTAGGTGCCAGTTTCTCCTCCTCCTTCTTTGTCTTCTTTTCCCTTCTTCCTTTCTTCTTGCTTTTCTCTTCCTCCTCCCTGGTGTGGAAGGTCCTTCTGTCTTTGTGTTGCTTTTATTGGTTAATGAATAAACAAACTGCTTTGAACCTATAGCAGGGCAGAACTCCATGACTTTGTCTTGACTCCGCCTCCTTTTCTCCCAGCATTCAGTTTAGTTTTCCCTGCCAAGCAGTGATTTAAATAGTATAGTTTCTGTGTGATTATTTCAATTCTGGGCTACCGGGATGAACAAGTGGCCTCCTTACTACACCTCCCCTTCTTCCTTCTCCCTTCTCCTGCAGACAGGATTTCTCTGAGTAGCACTGCCTGTCCTGGAACTTTTTGTATAGACCAGGCTGGCTTTGAACTCAGAGATACTTACGTAAGCTTCAGAGAAGGCCCAGAGTATGCCATGTATGACTGCTTTCTGGCACTATGGGACCCACAGTAGGAAAACGGAATATTGGGCCTCATCCCAAGCCTACTTCATCGTCTCTGCATCTGAACCAGATCCCAAGGGCACAAGTGTAAACCTGAGCTCAGAAGCCCTGCTTGGATACTTAAGTGTTTCCCTGCTTTTCTCTCAAGTAGTGCTGAAACAAAGATGAAATGCCACCACAACTGGCATCTGTTCCCTTTAACAAGACAGTGTTAGCATGAAGGGTTGTTCAGTTTAAATCAACCCTGTAGACTTAGTCTCCTAGGACCACAGTTGCACAAATAGGAAAAAGAACGGATGTTGAGTCCTCTCCCTTTCGGTCCACTGACCGACACCAGGAGCTGCTTCATAAAACTGCAGCCTGAGCAGCTCCTGTGCTCATCAGGGTTAGGGTTGAAAAGATGTTTGGGAGTGCTCTAAATCTTATTCGTTATCTGTAGGGATGTTAAAGTGTGTACACCAGCAGCTTATCCCTTTGAAGTATTTGTGTTCATTTTTCTCTTGAATAAATATCAATAATTATAAATTATTAAAATGTGATTTTAATGTTTTACAACCAAGAAGTCTGATGTGTGTATTAGCAATAAAGATTGGAGTCTCGAAGAGAAACAAATGAGTCACAAAACCAAACACAGATAATATATTGATGTATTCTAACTTTTTTCTTACAATTATTAGTACATTATAATAGTAGATTTGACCTATTATTTAATTTGATATTGTGTCACTTAAAATGTAACTATGTTGTCTCAAATTCTTTGTATAAAGTTATACAGTGTATAAATAAATACAAATACAAATAAGTAATGATCACATTTTATAGTCATTTCTTATTTCAGTGTAACTATGATCCCTTAGTCAGAAGTCTGTGCATAAGGGATTGTTGGCTGATCTCAACAATTTTCTTTGAGGGATCTTAACAAACAGTCCAGTCTTTCATACAAGTGTACTGCCAACACCAGAGAAAGCAGAGAGACTGGGAATAATTGTTCCTTCTCTTTGCTCCCTTTCCCCCTTTACTGTGCTGAACCCAGGGCAATTTTACATAGACCCCCAAATACCATCCCTAAGAAGAAATGTCTAATTGTGTAAACAGCAGCCAGACTGGTGGGCTGCATTCCTCTCTTAGCCACAGCCATACTGCCTTGTGCTCTCCACACAGCCCACACTTGAGGACATCTGTTTCAAGAAGCAAATGCTTAAAAATTTACAAAAGTTATAGGGCGAAAGAACACCCCTGTAACAGGAAAAGGAAAGTGTGGCTTTGTTCTGTCCTCTTCTGTAAGACTCTTTAGAGGGAGGTTTGGTCCCCGCCACGGTGACTCAGTGAGTGAAGGTGCTTGCTGCCACTGATTTAACCTGAGTTCAATCTCAATCCTCCATTTGGAAGTAAAGAACTGACCTTTGTAAGTT
Organism: Myodes glareolus; assembly: GCF_982192425.1. Taxonomy (NCBI): domain Eukaryota; kingdom Metazoa; phylum Chordata; class Mammalia; order Rodentia; family Cricetidae; genus Myodes; species Myodes glareolus. The sequence goes on along the minus strand of NC_142043.1, from coordinate 5,483,055 downwards.
GTCTTCTGAGCTCCACAGTGTGTCCTCTGGCACATGTGTGTGCACACATGCGTCCACGCACACCCACATGTGAAAAAAATAAATAAAACTTCAGTAAAAGCTTAAAAGTACAAGATGACATATTGTGTGAAAATTCCTTCAACTACTAAAGAATGGGACAGTAGATTGGCACAACCTTTCCAATGAGAAAGACACTAGTCCTTTAAAGGAAGGGGCTGGGGACTCTCACACAGAGACATTCAATTTTAAGACTTTATGCAAAGGAAACTGATGTGGGATTCCCCTCTATATGCTATGAGTGTTTTATTATCATTGGTTAATAAAGAAGCTGTTATGGCCAACGGCTTAGCAGAGTAAAGTCAGGCAGGAAATCCAAACAGAGATATATAAAGAGAGTATTCAGAGTCAGAGAGATATCATGTAGCTGCTGAAGGAGATTGACGGCCCAGAACCTTTCCAGTAGGCTGGCCCAGAACCTTTCCAGTAGGCCACAGCCTCATGGTAAATTATAAATAGAAATGGGTTAATTTAAGATGTAAGAGCTAGTTAATAAGAAGCCTGAGCCAGTAGACCAAATAGTGTTGTAATTAATGTAATTAATACAGTTTCTATGTGATTATTTGGGCCTGAGCAGTTGGGAAATGAATGAGCAATTGCCGATTACAGAAAACAATTATGAGCAAGCTCAAAATTAAGCATAATGTATTCGTCTCAGCATGATGTCCACTGAAAGAAGAAAAGAAACACATCTCAAGCTCCATTGCTGGAATTCACAGTGGAAGGGGAGAACTAACTCCTGTTGGAGCCTTCCTCTTCCTCCACCATGTGTTTAGGGATTTAAGATGCAGGACATCAAGCTGGTGCCACAAGGGCTTTGCCTCACTGCACCACCTGGCCAGCCCAGCACTGTCTTTATAAGGAGAACAACCTCATTCCGCATAGCTTCAGGTTTAACCTGAAGTAATGAGGGAATGAAGACACCGCAGACACAAGGACACATGGACAGAAAAGCTAGTGGGTTGTCCTTGCCCTAGTGAAGGACACCAATTGCAGCTGGGATGTCTGCTTGTTTATTTCATCCATCTAATTCAAGGAGGCAGGCTCATGGCACACAGCTGAGCGAGGAGGAGGGTTCAGGTTTCTGGCTAGGACTGTAGGGAGCAGTCTCAGGCTGTAGCCATCCTGAAGGAGGAAGCTGTGGTGGATAGTCAACGTTCGCCCTTGAGCCAGAGGAAGACATCCTTGGGGCTGAGTCTTTGGGGTCTTTAACATTGCTTTATCTGTGTCAAAAATAAATATTCACTCAGCGCTTCAATCTACTCTCCAGAGAGAACAACAATTTATCTTTAAAAATGAATGTTAGAGCTAGTTTATAGATCAAATTCAGAGTGTTTGCCTCACAAGCATGAGGCCTTAGATATGATCTTCAAAAGCACACACACACACACACACACACACACACACACACACAATTCTTTTATTATACCACCATTTATTCATTGAAAGTTCAATTGTAGTCTGACTATGGTGGCGCATGCCTTTAATCCCTTCACTCGGGAGGCAGAGGCTGGAAGATCTCTATGAGTTCAAGGTTAGTCTGGTCTACAGAACTAGTTGCAGAACAGCCAGGGCTGTTCCACAGAGAAACCCCATCCTGGAAGGGGAGGGGAGAAAGTTCAGTTGTTTTCTATTCTAACAGTTAAATAATAGAAGTTTATCTGAAAGAACTAGATGGCTAGTAGAACTAGACCAGAATTCCGAGTGCCCACATCAAGCACCCTGTAATTCCTGTTCCAAAGAAGTCAACATGCTTTTTGAGCCTCCACTACACCTGTACACACATGGTAGACATACACCCACCAAACAAATAAACAATAAATAAATAAATAATAAAACAATAAAGTATTTTTTAAAAAATCACACCAGATAGCTTACAAATAGGAATAAATGTATGTACTTTTCATAGTAGAGACATGGGGTCTACTGCAAAAGCCTGAAACATGGGCGTATATCCACGAATTATGTTAGTCACTCAAAACATAAAAAAAAAAGTAGTAAAAAAGGGTCAGGTAGTGATTCTAAAACAAAGCAAGAAGTAGTCCTGTGGAATAATAGTCAAGTGACTTCATTAATCAATCAGATATGCCATAAATATTGGCTATTTCCTGGTGAGATATAATTGCTCTCACTCAGGGTTACAATTTCTTGAAACATCGCCAGACACATAAACCACTGTCCTCGCTAGTCCAGCTCTGAATCTGGAGTCGGTTTTTTAACATTCTTGCATAGACAAGGCCTGATGTAGGCCTCGCACTTAGGAGACTACTCTGGTAGTATTCAGGTACTGCTAACAGGTCATTATAAGAGATGGCCCCTTATCTAAAAGAACCATGCTATTTACAGAGAAGAAATAATTAGAAACAAATATTAAATATAAAACCTTGACACAGTGGTTCTAAACCTTTGGGTCATAACTCCCCGGGCACATATCAGATATCCTGCATATTAGATACTTACACTGTGATTCATAACAGTAGCAAAATTACAATTATAGTAGTACCAAAATAATTTCAAGGATGGGGAGGTCACCACAACATGAAGAACTGTATTAAAGGATTGCACTATTAGAAAGGGTGAGAACCATTGCATTAGCAGTAAAATTGCTTGTCACTGCCAAGCCTCATGACCCACGTTTGATTCCCGGGACCCACATTGTAGAAAGAAAGAACTAACTACCACAAGTTGTTCTTTGACCTCCACATGTGCACTATTCACACACACACACACACACACACACACACACACACACAAAACAAACAAACAAACAAATGTAATTTAAAAAATGAAATACATAATTAAGGCACTGAATTGATGAAGAGATGGCAACAATGGCCTTATAGTGTTTCCTTCTAAATAATTTTTTATTTATAATGGGAAAAGGAATAACTTGGCGGTAATCAAAATAGCATAGTGGACATTACTTTATTTAATAGGTATGGTCAAAATCACTTCTACTAAGACCTTCTGTTGTGTTCCTGACCGGATATGCTGAAAAGGGCACCCTACCTCTGGGGGTTCTTTCCCATTACTTTATAATTAATCACCAAACGTAAAACAAATCAAAAAGACAAAACACTCCACACAAGTAAAGTTGAGGATTTTGTAAAAATGCTTGACTGATTCTCATCAAGAATATTGTGTACAACTGGGCTGGGGCTCAGTGGTAGAGCTGGATTAGACGGGCATGCCCGAGGACCTGGAGTCCACCTCAGCAGTGGGAGATAACGTAAGAAGAATGTTGCCAATGATAAAAACCAACTCAGGGGCTATCCCTAGAAGGAGGAGGCAGGGAGACATGAACTAAACACGATGTGGATCCCTATGTTGGTCCCAGAAATAAAAAAAAAGGACACTAGGGTAAAACTGGTAAGGTGTGGATAGTCAAGTATGTGGTTAATTTTACTGTACCAATGTTAATTTCCTACTTTTGAACATGGCACTATGGTCATGAATGATGCTTATGTTAGAAGACACTAACAAATACTACAGAAAATTTGGTCCTAACTGCAGATTTTCTCTGAGTGTAAAATTATTTCAAAATAAAAAAGCTTTAAAAAAACTAGATAAACAAAGCATGCAAATAAAACCTCTGGGTCCCATGTCTATAAAGGAATCTGCTTTTCCTACATTTTTAGATTCTTCTTCTGTCTGTCTACACTGGAAATTCTTAGCCCCCAAATCATCACATGCTTTTGTCACCTCATTTAAGAAATAAACAAACACACTAGGTTTTCAAAACACTCTCAGACCCTCTTTCTAAGTATTTAGTTATATAGTGTCTGGAAATGCAAGGAACAGAAGTATTCTTAAGTTCCATGGCTGAAAGCAATGACCACAGACAAGACTCACAGGGCCGGACCTGGGCTAGCATTTTCAGGACAGACACACAGCTTATGACTGAGCAAGCTAAGGGGCTTGAGAACTCTGTATCCCTACAGCAAGGTGACTGCCTGGAGTGTTGTGAGGGAATGGACCTTATACTATGAGGTTAGGAAAATAACCACTCATAATATATCAAACTGAAGTGTCTTTGTGGCTGTGAGATCCAAACTTATGCTACCCACACAATAAGACAAGAAATCCATGGAAAACTACGTTAGAGTAGGTTAAAAAATGGGTGAGCAGTTAGACGAGAAAACTCTCTGTAGAGATGCTTTGATCATACTCTCATGAATGGAAATCCCTTTGAATATTGGTTTACTATAAAAAAAATGAAAAGAATAAACTCATCAGGAACCCACAAAAATCAGTATCTTAAAGACCAGAGATGATGAAACAATCTAAATACATGATAAAGTAAGTACGCTTACTTTGTGTGAAAAGAGTAATGCAGGCTCTCTGCTCCTCCCTGTTCTAGAGATAGCCGCTTCTTTTCGCGCAGTGCCAGCCTTGTTCCAGAGACACGATGGTGAAGGTCGGAGTGAACGGATTTGGCCGTATTGGACGCCTGGTTACCAGGGCTGCCTTCACTTCTGGCAAAGTGGACGTTGTTGCCATCAATGAAGCCTTCATCGACCTCAACTACATGGTCTACATGTTCCAGTATGACTCCACCCATGGCAAGTTCAAAGGCACAGTTAAGGCTGAGAATGGGAAGCTTGTCATCAACGGGAAGGCCATCACCATCTTCCAGGAGCGAGATCCCGCCAACATCAAATGGGGTGGTGCCGAGTATGTTGTGGAATTGACCGGTGTCTTCACCACCATGGAGAAGGCTGGGGCCCATTTGAAGGGTGGGGCCAAAAGGGTCATCATCTCCGCCCCTTCTGCGGATGTCCCCATGTTTGTGATGGGTGTGAACCATGACAAGTATGACAATTCCCTCAAGACTGTCAGCAATGCTTCCTGCACCGCCAACTGCTTAGCCCCCTTGGCCAAGGTCATCCATGACAACTTTGGCATCGTGGAAGGACTCATGACCACAGTCCATGCCATCATGGCCACCCAGAAGACTGTGGACGGCCCCTCTGGGAAGCTGTGGCGAGACGGCCGTGGCGCTGCCCAGAACATCATCCCTGCATCCACTGGCGCTGCCAAGGCTGTGGGCAAAGTCATCCCAGAGCTGAACGGGAAGCTCACGGGCATGGCCTTCCGGGTTCCTACCCCCAACGTGTCCGTCGTGGATCTGACATGCCGCCTGGAGAATGCTGCCAAGTATGACGACATCAAGAAGGTGGTGAAGCAGGCATCCGAGGGCCCTGAGGACCAGGTTGTCTCCTGCGACTTTAACAGTGACTCCCACTCTTCCACCTTTGATGCTGGGGCTGGCATTGCTCTCAATGACAACTTTGTAAAGCTCATTTCCTGGTACGACAATGAGTTCGGCTACAGCAACAGAGTGGTGGACCTCATGGCCTACATGGCCTCCAAGGAGTAAGAAGCCCGCCCTGGACCACCCACCCCAGCAAGGACACAGCAAGAGAGAAGCCCTCAGCTGCTGAGCAGTCCCTGTCCTAACTCAACCCTTGACACTGAGCTCTCCCTCACAGTTTCCATCCCAGACCCCCAGATAGCAGGAGGGGCTTAGGGAGCCCCACTCTCTTGAATACCATCAATAAAGTTCACTGCATCCCCTCTTCAAAAAAAAAAAAAGAGTAATGCAAACATACTTCAAGAATAAGCCAATAAGAAACTATCAGGAAAAAACTTGGGAATTTTTAATTTTTAAAATATTTATTTATTTAGCATTGTGTGTGTGTGTGGAGACACACACATGCTGTGGTATGGCACATGTAAGGGCCAGAGGACAGCTTACTGGCGGTAATTGGTTGTTCCTTCCACCTTATAGGTCAGATCATCACAACTGGCAGCAAGCACCTTGTCTTGGTTAGGATTTTCATTACTGTGAAAACCAGAACCACAGAAACTCTTAAAGGAAAACATTTAATTGAGGTACTGGCTTACAGTTTCAGAAATTCAATCCATTATCATGACAGAGAGCCTGGCGGTGTGCAGGCAGACGTGGTGCTGGAGCCAAGAGTCCTACATTTTGACCAGAAAACAACAAGAAGTTACTGACTGTAACACCGAGTGAAGCTTGAGTAAGGAGACCTCAGAGCCCACCTGACAGTGACACACTTCCTCCATCAAGCCCATACTTACTCCAATAAGGTGACGTCTCCTAATAATTCCGTTCTCTTTGAAGGCCATTTTCTTTCAAACCACCATATTTCACTACCTGGGCCCCAAAGACATTGCATTTAGTCCAATTTCGAAAGATCCTATAGTTGATAACAGTTCCAACTTGTTTCAAAGTCCAAAGTCTTCTGGTAATTTCTTAACTATAATCCCTCTATAAAAATCAAAATTAAAAAGCAGATTACACACTTCCAACACCTAGTGACATAGGATATACACTACTATTCCAAAACACGGGGAGGGAAGCATAGTGAGGAAGTATTGAACAAAAGCAAGACTGAAAACCAGCTAGATACTGCCAAACTCTGCATCTCCTTGTCTGATGTAAAAACACTCCTCAGATCTCCAACTCCACCAGGTTTGACTGCAGCACACTTCTCTCTCTTGGGCTGGTTCCACTCCTGTTAGCAGCTCTCCTCGGCAGGTGTCTCACAAGTCTGACATCTCTAACATCTTGTCAATCCAGGCTTCAACTTCACAGCTTCATAAATGGCCTTCCTACTAGGTCTCCATTCAGGGACACTCCTGACACATGTCTGGCCTCAGCAGCTTTATTACATAACTCCTTTCTTCTATCTTTAACTCTAAACCCAGAATCACGTTATCAAAACTGCCAAGTTCTTCTGCTGACCTGGGGCTGGAACAGGACCCCTTCATCCAAATACATCTTCACTAGCTTTCTGCCTTTCACTGCCTAAGCTTGGCTGTCCTGAAACTTGCTCTGTAGACCAGGCTGGCCTTAAATTCAGATCTGCCGGTGTCTGCCTTCCCGGTGTTGCAATTAAAGGTGTACCCCAGAACACGAGGCTTTAAGACTTTCTTTAGTTCCTTTCCACAGGATGGAAACTCACCTGGGCAAAACCTTGCCCTGAGGTCACCACTCCCTTTTTTAATCCATTTATCTCCTTGAACACAGAATTTAGATTTATTTCACTTTTAGGTGCTCTTTTTCTCCTCAATTTACTTTTTGTAATTTACCCTGCTCAACTTGTTCCTTTTCATTATAAATCTTCATTTGAGTTACCACTAATATCTACATGACAGAGTCTATACTAGGCTGTTTTGAGACTTATTCTTCCAACAGAATTAATCCAAAACTCTTCACTTTAGCCTCAGGGAGACTCTTTGGACAAAGGCAAAGACAGCCACTTCCTTCACCAAAATATCACAAAAATGATTTCTAAACATACTAAAATTCTTCTCTGAAACTTCTTGAGCCAGTTCCTGACGTGTCAGGTGCTTATCAGCACCCCTGTCTTCCATGCCCCTACTGGCATGGTCCGTGAAGCAGAGTTAAAACATTCCACTGCTTTCCTAACTTAAAGTACCAAGGTCCATATTACTCCAAACAAAAGCATTGTTAGGCTTATCATAGAAATACCCCACTCCTGATACAACTTCTGTCTTAGGATTTTTTATTGCTGTGAAGAGACACCATGACCACAGCAACTCTTAACAAGAAAACATTTAATTGGGGTGGTGGTTTACAATTTCAAAGGTTTAGTTCATTGTCATGATGACATGGAGCATGTTGGCTTGCAGATGTGGTGCTGGCTACATCTTGTCCAGAAAGCAGCAGAAAGTTGACTGACTGCCACACTGAGTGAATCTTGAGAAAAGAGACTTCAAAGCCTGCCCCCACAGTGACACAATTCCTCCAACAAGACCACACCTCCTAATTGTGCCTCTCCCTTTGGGGGTCATTTTCTTTCAATCCACTACACACCTTTGTTGCCGAGCCATCATTTTAAAACAGCATGTAGTCACTGGTATTAAAGCTTCAGGAGAATCATGAGACACAACTGAGAGCAAGTATTCAATACAAGAAAACATATAAGGGAATCACTCAGGAGAAAGTGAGAAAGAAGGTTCAAGAGACTCAGAAAAACATTTTTGAAAAGCGTTTTAAGAATCATGGAAACTAAGAAGCTATGACCAGCTAGTGCCTGCTATGAAAGGATGCAGACCTGCATTGAATCCTCAGAATCCACACAAGAAAGCTGGCAGTGCTTGTAATCCCAGAGCTGGGCAGGAGCAGGCAGGCAAGCGCTGGGTCCTGCTGGCCCACAAGCTTCACTTGCTTGGTGAGATCTTGGCTGCTGAGAGACCCGGTCTTAAAAAGCAATGTGCATGGCACCTGAGGAATAACATTAGAAGCTGACCTCTGGCTTGGCGTCCATTAATGAACACACACACACACACACACACACACACACACGTCATGGAGTTTAAGCTCAGCGTACTGTTGCAGAGGCAAGAGAATCTTGAGTTCCAGCCTGGGATATTCAGTAAGATTTTCACTCAAAATAAAACAATATAGTTATAAAATCTCAAAAAGGAAGACACAATGTTTCCCTAGAAGCAGTTCTTCAGGAGAGACGAGCAAAGAGGCATTTTATCTGTGTACCTTCATGGCCATACATCTCTCTAGTAGCTTCCACACAAATAATAGGCCACCTTTTCTCTGCTCACATTCATCTCACCCCGGTCAACACTGGCACAGAGCTCACCTCTTGGACTGTGCTGGTGCTCACCTGACACATACTTTCTTCCCTTCTCCATATTTTTTCTATCTTTTATACTGGGTATACTTTCTGATTCTCTTATGAAGGGACCTTAATGACATCTCATGCTGTCCCATGCCATGGTATAACCATCCTGTATAACACTACTAAATACTAAATTATATTCTATGCCAAGAGTTTGAAAACTATGAAAGCCAAACAAATCCTGGCCCACTGCCTGTTTTTGTATGGTCTGCAAGCTAAAAATAATGCTTACATTTTTAAATGATTGGAAAAAATCAGAAGAAGAGTAATATTTGTGGCATGCTTCAATAATATAAAATTCAAATTTTAGTGACCCCCTCATTGTCCAATAAAGTTTAATTGAAGCCCAACCACACCATGCATTTATGAACTGCCTGTAGCTGTGGTGTTACAACAGAGTTGATAGTTACAACGCAGAATATATGGCTCACAGTAACTAAAATATGTACTATCTGGCCCTGCACAGTTGAAACTTGCCAATCTGAGTCTCTGTTCTGCTTTTTCTGCCGATTTTTATCATGCATATGAATCTTGCCTCTCAGATTCACTTGAAATCGACTTGAAGTCAGGCACATTGTCATATGCTTCTTTTGTCTCCCTGGCACCTGACTTCATGTAGGACAGTTATGAATTATTTCTTTAGCAGATTTTGACATGTCAAGTACTGGATTTTAAGAAATGAAGCTGACTTCATAGTGCAGAATGAATTAGAAATAAGTACAATGTCAGCTTATGTGCATTAATTTAAGCTTGAAGGAAGATGCTACAGTATATGGGGGATGTGTTGTTTTAAGACCTGACTACGTGCAGTCCAGATAGGGTGGTAGAGCCAGGAACCTGGAAAAAGGTCTGGTTAGATGACTCAAGACAGAAAGGAGATGATAGGAGATTAAATCTGGCAGGTGAAACCTGGAATCCAGAGGACTCAGCCTCACCCAGCCAGAAAGCAGCAGATAACTGAGTCCAATGAGCCCCTGGGGACAAAGTGGGGGTAGGCAGAGCAACCAGACGCCTGAAAGCCCACAGGGCAAGCAGTTAGCGCATAGTGACCAGAGAAGACAGCTGCCTGCAATTAAGAGACAGATTTTAGTGAATGTGGGCTCAGGGAAGAATTCAGAGAATCAAAGTGCAGTAGAAAAGAGTGAACTGTTGTGGGTACCAGAGCTGCGTGTCAGGCTCTGGGCTCAAGCAAGCGGAGAGCCTTGCATGCCGTGTCCTGAGGACCACATTGCTACCTAGCTCCTTCTGCCGAAGACTGGGGTGACAGTGGGGGTGGTCACATAGTCAGTGCCACAGACCTCCAAAAGCAAAGCGGCCCTGAATCACTGGTCATAAATTGCAAAGGGATTGTTGAAGGCCTGCTGAGAAGAGCTGGGGGCACCTCCTTCTGCCCAAGTCGTCAGTGCCGTGAAAGCTAAAGACTAGTGTTAGTTGTTCAAGTAGAAGAGACTTGGCAAAGCCACCCAGATAAGAGAAGGGATGTCCAGTACTGCAGCCAGCACTGCCTCCTCTGCCCGTATGCCCTGGAGTTCACCATGCACCCCTGCTCTACACACCCGATCGCATGAAGCTTTGTTCTAGTGGTAGGCAAACTCAGTGTGTGCTCAGCTGTTCTTGTCCACAGTTGGTCTACATAGTGGCTAATTATCCCAGCTTCCCTACTGTCCAGGTCGAATAACTCAGAGTGTATTGTCCAGCTATGCCCTTGGGACAGTAGTTACTGGCATACTGGGTGCATAAGACAAGACAAGTGTGACTGAGAGATGGCACTTTGAATCCTACTTGATTTCAATTAATCTAACATTTTAAAATAATACTGCTAGCCATAGTCGTGCATGTCTTCAATCCAAGCACTGGGAGGCAAGGCAGGTGGATCTCTGAGTTTTCAGTCAGGCAATGCTACCCTGTCTCAAAAGCAAACAGAGCAAAGCACCTTATTCCAACTGCTGAAAATCTTTTGAGCATGATCACAAAATCCTTGGCTAGGGCAAATAAGTGTTAGGAAATGTACATCAAGATGGAATGGGGTATCCTAATTGAGTTATATGTAAGTATAAAATGCATACTTACTTCAAAGGGTGTCAAAAAATTTAATATATCAAATAATCATTGAAATGTAGTATGCTAGATTTAATGGGCTAAGAGAAACATAGTCATAAAACTAATTAATTTAACGTGCTTTGCTATGTTTTATTTTTAGTAGTCTCAGTATGTGACCCTCGATGCCCTGGGACTCACTATGTGGACAAGCCTGGCCATGAAATCACACAGGTCTGCATTCTTCTACCCGCAGAGAGGTGGGACCAAAGGTGTAAGCCACCACAAGTGGCTTATTTTTCTTTCCTTCTTTTTAATATGACTGCTGTAAAGTTTAAAGCTGCCAATGTGATTTTCAGGCCATTCCTACTGGACAGGTCTTTTCTACAGTGCCCAAGTTCTCTCCAGGACCAGCAGGCTGGGCAATCCTGTCTTCTCAGCTTCCCTCCCTGGCCTTAACTCTCTGGATGCTAGCTTTCTTGAGAAGACACCTTTCTCAACCTGAATTTTGTTGTTTGTATTTTTATTTTGTGTGCTGAAACGAGGTCTCCCAGTGTATCCAGGGCTGTCCTAGAACTCACTGTGTAGCTCAAGTTCACCTTGAAATTCAAGTGAACCTAGAAACACAATTGTCTCCCAAGTGATAGGATTATAGGCATTTGCCACCACCTTAGCCCTGTGGTTTGTCCTTGACCAACCACACAGAGAACATGAACAAACCTGAGATATTTTCCACCCTAAGCTTTTAATGCACCCAGGCAAAGCTTTAGAAGTTCAGGATTTAGTCAAGGCTTCTCAGAGTTTAGTATCAGACTTCGTGCTACCCGCCCATCACTTCACCATGGCTTTTAAATTGCTTTGTCTTCCTTTCAAAGGTCACTGAAAAAAATTAAGAACATGGGTACAGCTATTCAGGGGAACTCATATATACCTTCTATGCATAGTCTTAAATTCATGCTTCTCTCTACATGCTCCTCAGATCTGCTCACGTGGTAGCTTTCTTGGCCCTAGTTAAACACTCAGGCAAGTTCATGAGCTCTTCCTGTCTTCCACGTTAGGGAGCTGAAAGGTCCCAGGTCTCACTCTGGAAGCCACAGAGCTCCAGACCCTTTGTACTTTCTCTCCTTCCTCCAGTCTTGCCAATGGCTGTTTGTGAGCCCCAGAGGAAGGAGGAAGAGTCAGAAGGAGGTGGGTTCTGGAGGAAGATGGTGGTGTACAAAGCTGACACTTTCTCTGCTGACACTGTGGAGGGGTGTTGAGCATTTCCTCTGCTGGGTCTCTCAAGAGCCTCTTTTGATGTGGTGGCACCTGCCATCTCCAGGGTAGCTGCCTCCTACCCAGCCTCCCTCTGTCGGAGTCTCTGCTGATCTATCTGTCCTACACACTCACCCAGGCCCTCTTGGGAAGAATATTTCCCTGCTCCTATCTGACTCAGTTTTTCTTCCCCATATGCTCCATCCTGCTCCCTATGCCTTAAACCCTGCTGTCAAAGGGTTATCATCTAGACCAGCCCGAGATGAGGCAGTCCAGCTACAGCCACACACATGCCCAGCTCCTGCCCTTAGACTCTCCCAATGAGTTTGTAGGTGACAGACTCTCTTAACAGCCTTGGGAAGTGGGTGCAAGTGTAGTTCCTCACACAGCCTTCTTTTCACTTCAGTCTTGACACTCCTATATACTCCAGGTGGCCCAGGGCTTCCAGTAAATTTGTCATCAACTTTCGGCAAGGAGTTTTGCAAATTTCCATATGGCCTAGTACCTGTTTTGCCCCACAAAAGACTCTCATGCGATAAGTCATCTGAACTACCGATTTAGTGTTTTGATAGGTTTGATTTTATCACAAAAGTACATTCTGGAAATGTACGGAAATAGGTATGTGATCTTCCCCTCTCTCCCCAAAATAAACAGGTCGTTACATGTTTGAAAATTTCCTGGGTTAAGTATGGGGAGAAATAGTATTTTATTGTTCTTTGTCTCTCTGTCATTCTGTCCCTCCCTCCTTTCGGCTGTGTGTTTTTAATGAAATAATAAGTATTGAATGTCTCGAGAGCGATGTGATTTCCTTTGATAACTGTTAAGACACCAGAGGTTCCCATTGTTTGATCTTCTTTGATCTTCACAGCTACTTTTTTCTTTAGCATTGTAGCATTTTTGAAATTTTTACATGAATATGAACAACAATAGTCAGCACTGTCATCATAATGAATCTGAAGAGTGTGGCTGTGTTTACACAAGAACACCGCTGGCAACCACCATCCTCGTCTGTTTTGCAGGTAGAAAGAGCATCGCTGTAGCAGCAGCCAGCATACTTCCTATCAAAGGAACAGGGTTGTAAGCTTTTGGACTAGTTCATGGTCTTATGGTTCAGTGCTGTGGCAGAAAGAACATCTGTGTTAAACGGCTTCTGGGTGATTCTTACAGGGATAGGACAGTGTCTAGTACCCAACCTCCTCCCATAGGTGAATTCAAAGTAAAAACCTGCAAAGTCCTAGTGTTTTATAGGTCCTTTCCAGTATCATTCTGAAAACAAAACTGAGAGGCATCGTTTAGCCGGACAGCACATCAAGGGTTCTCACTGGCTGTTCTGTGAGTTCCATTCGGGGTCGCACACTCTCTGAGTCTGCACGGGCACAGCCATGGCTACTTCCTGTCTTCAGTCCTCCTCCCTGTGCTTCAAAATGAGCAAAGAGGAGAAGAAAAGGACGGTGCACTGGTCACAGGCTTCCCTTTATCTCCCAGGGAGGAGTCCTTTTCAATAAGGGGCTCGAACTTGACCTTGGAAGGCACAGGAGTCCAATGCACACTTTTAAAAGTAATGTTTCAATTTTAAAAGAGACAATTACAACCAGACTTTCAAAACTGAATGGTTAATCTTTTAGAGTAACTGATGGGCAAAGAACATAAATTTAGAAGAAAGTCTGCAAATAGGCATGAAAGTATTGTCCTCATTCCTCTAGTCATGGAGGAAAGCAAAAGGTCAGCTGCCTGCTTTCAGGTAATCCCCACAGACCCAAATTTACACATGTAATTTCATACCAGCTCATGATAAATCTGGTCTGAAAGATCTGATACTAAAAACTAAATTTAAAAACTTCTCTGTTTATTGTGTGTGCATGTACATGCAAGAGAAGGTCAGAGGAAAACTTTGGGAGTTGATTCTCACCTTCTACCCCGCTTTAGGGGTTTGTGCTGTGGTGTGAACCCTAGGACAGTTCAGTTGCTAGTACTAGCTTATTGTCTTTCTCTGGCTGGCATCTTGCTGCAGGAGTGCTGGAATTACACATCTGGCTTTTTACATGGGCTTTGGGATGGAACTCCAATTGTCAGACTTGGATGGCAAGAACTTTTACCAGCTGAGCCATCTTCTGGGTCCCAAAACTGGATTTTTAAGATTAAAAATAATTCATATTTTTCAGTGTTGGCAAAATGGTGTAGAAAGAGGCACTGTCATATGCTGTTGGTGAGGGTGTAAATCTTTGAGATCTTTCTGGAAGGCAGTTTGGCCCTATCTATTGAATGCCTCAGAATTTTCATAAAACCTTTAAACCACTGTTTTCACTTTGGGGATTCATGCTCAGAAAATAGTCATAGATGTTCACAAAATTTTAGCTACAGGATTTTTATGAAAGTGTTTTTGGTAGAAACAAGAACTGGATAAGACATAAATATTTGATATCCAGGCTCTGTTCAGCCATTAAAAATGATACTAGAAAAATGTTTAATGCCAGAGAAGGTGGGGAAGCTGGCTAGAAAACAGAAGGTTCAATGAGATTCTATTTTGTGTAAATACTTTTGTTATTGTTGCTATGGAGCTTGCAGCAGGGGTGGCCTCTGACGCTGGGAGACCTGTGAAGAACAAGTCACTTTAAAAGTGTTTATTACATGTATTTATTTTGTGTGTGGAAGTGGGAGGTTGGCATGATCATGCCACATGCACATGTGGCAGTCAGAGGATGACTTGTGGAAGCTGAGTCTCTCCTTCTACCCTGTTGGGCCTAGATACTGAACATGGATTGTCAGGCTTGGCAGCACTTTTTACCCACTCAGCAATCTCATCAGTCCAAGTAACTTTAAAGAAAATGTCAACAGTTACCTCCACTATGTGGCTTCTTTGGAATTGCAAGGTTTGTACTTTCAGCTAGTAAGTCATCTGTGTCGTAAAATACCATATTATGTCTTAGAGATACAATAAAATCTCACTTCAACTCTACTGTCTTGCAAAGTGTTAATAAATATTGTGGAAAACTCAACTCCTTTCTCATCTTGGTGGATAGAGACAGATAAGAATTTCAGAAATCAAAATAGAAGCTGCTGGGTAACCGCTGGGAGGCACTAACACTTGGGCACAGTTGACTCAGACAGTAGCCCCTTTCCAGGATTGTCTGCAGTCAGGAACGTGTAGATTAAGTGCAATCCATAGGTGGATCTAATGGTGACACAGGGAGATTTTTCACGTATACTCACCAAAAGAAAAAGGATGTAGGTATATATGCCATCTTCACTGGTGGGATAGTGTTGCTAAACTTCAACCAGCGGTTAGTGAAAATAAGAATGTCCTTTATTTTATCACTCAGGGTTATGAGGCAACTGTAATCCAGAACCTGAATTTGAAGATTGAACTTAAACATTTACCAATGCATCCAAACTCAGAGATGCAGTGCTGATATTAAAAGTGTGTGCCGCTACTGCCTGGCAACCTTTTTCTCTCTTCTAATGCTTCCATTTGCTATTTTAAAAAGTTGAATTTTTTTTTCAACATAGAATTTCTCTGTATAACAGCTTTGGCTGTCCTGGAACTTCAATTGTATACCAGGATGGCCTTAAATTTAAAGAGATTCCCCTGCCTTTGCCTCCTAAGTGCTAGGATTAGAGGCATGCACCACCACGCCCAAAAACTTAAATATTTCTAGAGGAATGAATTCATATAGTTGCCTTAAATGTTTTAGTTTCTCAACAATAATAATCATTTAAACGGAATAAAGAATGAGTAATTTTATTTACTTATTTGAGACAGGGTGTCATTGGTTGGCATGGAGCTGTTTCACCACTGTGGTGGCAAGCCTTGCCTTGAGTCAAGCTGGCTCAGATTCCCAGGGCTTTGCCTGCCTCCAGATGCTGCAGTAGAGGGGCTCCCCATCACTGCTTTAGTCCAGGCTTTTTTCTGTTTTTTCTGTAAGTACTGCGCTAAGAAGCAATTTGTGTTGAAATTTTGTTAACTCCTTTTATTCTCCTAGAGTTATCTTTTATTTTTATAAATAATTGATAACTCTGGAGGTTAAGTTTAAAATAATTTAATCTCAGCACCCAAGAGAAAATTTTTCCATTCATTCCTCACACCTGGGTCTGATAGAACATCTGGATTCTCACCTGGATTCAAAGCTTAAGAAAACCATTTATATATATTTCTGTGAACCTTTTATAATGTCCTCTTTATGTTTTGAGCTATGAATTTTCAGCAGACTGGTGACACTCCTGAACAACTGATGGACAAAGCTTACATATAAAAATTTATCTATCTGTCTGTATGTCTGTCTATCTATCTATCTATCTATCTATCTACCTATCTATACAGTTAGTATAAAAACCAAATTCATCCCACATGTAAAGAAAGATGTATAAATTTAAAATCATATGATATTATTTTGTACTTAGAAAACTGTGAACATAAATTAATTGTCACTAGTGAAACTCTGAGGAAAGACACTTTCTCACTGAAACTCAAAATATGATTTAATGCATCAGCTCAAAAAAGATAGACTAATATTCCATTAAGTAAAACTTTCTTTAAAAGATGCCAGTACTATGTGCTATTGTGTGAATATTATATCATCTATCTATCTATCTATCTATCTATCTACCTATCTATCTATCTATTCTAAGAGAGGACCTTACTAGGTAACTACCTGGAACTCACCATGTAGAGCAGGGTGGTCTCCAACACGTAGGGATCTCTCTGTCTTTGTGTCCTGGGTGCTGGGATTAAAGGCATGTACTACTATGCTCTGCTTTAAATAAAGATTTACATTTGTATTTCAGCTTAGGAGAGTTTTGTTTTAGTGCTCTATTCCAGTCTTGTATATTAATTCCATAAATGAATCACAGTTTTTAGGAGTGGCTTCCCACTGTTCTCCTTCCCTCAGCCTGGCAGCTGCTGCTGAGGTTGTGAGGTTGTGGGTGCATCACTCTGCCCGTCTATGACTGCAAAATCTCTTTCATTCTTTGGTCTCCTCACACTTTCCACAACCTTTCCATTGATAGTTCATTTTGATCAAATAGCTTTGCTTGGATTTCCAGGTAACTAATACATACACACACACACACACACACACACACACACACACACACGTAGAGAGAGACATAGATAGATAGATAGATAGATAGATAGATAGATAGATAGATAGATAGATAGATAGAAATTAAGGACGTGTGTATCATGAAATTTTATGATCCCTTTCTTTTTAATGGATGTTAGGTCAGATTTCTTAGCTTCTGGCTTTGATGCTCCAGGGTTCAGGACCCTCCTCTGGTTCCTGCCTGAGTTCATCTTATGGATTTGATTCTCCTAGTCGTCAGATCCCTTTGGAGAGATAGCCCTTCATTTCTCCCTGTGATTTGGAGTGTCAGAGTGGCACGTAGTAGACACATGTTCCTGCCACCCCTTCCGATCGAATCTGCTTCTTTTGTTTTCTTGTCGCCAGCTACAGCGATATAAACTCTTTTTTTCAAATTGATTTTTACTGAGCTCTACATTTTTCTCTGCTCCCCTCCCTGTCTCTCCCCTCCCCTTCAACTGTCTCCCAGGGTCCCCATGCTCCCAATTTACTTGGGAGATCTTGTCTTTTTCTAATTCCCATGTATATTGGATCTATGTAAGTTTCTCTTAGTGTCCTCATTGCTGTCCAAATTCTCTGGGATTGTGATTTGTACACTGGTTTTCTTTGCTTTATGTTTAAAAACCACGTATGAGTGAGTACATGTGATAATTGTCTTTCTGTGTCTGGGTTACCTCACTCAAAATAATGTTTTCTAGCTACATCCATTTTCCTACAAAATTCAATATGTTGCTATTTTTTCTGCTGTGTAGTACTCCAATTGTGTAAATGTATCACATTTTTCTTATCCATTTTTTGGTCGAGGAACATTTAGGTTGTTTCCAGGTTGTGGCTATGACAAAAATGCTTCTTGATGTGAAGAATAAGTCAGGTTACACATCAGTCCCAGCAGAGAGGACAGACATGGCTCCTGTCAGGAAGGACTGGGCATTTCACACGCCACCCACATCCCTTGATAACTGAAGGAGGCTGCAGAGAGACCATGTGGAGGACTGGACCAGAAAGCTGGACTTTATCATTTTGAAAAAGTTTTATTCTGTGCATTGTAGGGGAAAAACAAAATTAAATGTGTTTAGGCAGATAATTTTGTTGAAATATGGAGGCCCAAAAAGGGAGAAAAGAGAGATACTATCCAGAAGAATCCTTATCACCTAAATTGTTTTCATGGCTTTTGATGTCTTTTTACTTTTAAAAACAAGATCATAAAATATAATTCTATGTAGCCCAGGCTGGCCACGAGTCTCAGCTTCTCTAAGCTTTCATAACAGGATCACTAGGAAGAGCCATGCACACACTTGACCTGATACTCCATGTGCATGCTTTTATTTGAAAATAACACCGATAGCATGTAAAGAGCCACATCAGTGACCACCATCCTCTTGTGCTGTTTCATCTGGTTAGTGTTTTCCTTGTCCACTCAATTCAGGAAGAACAATGTCAGTAAAGTCCTCTGCCATCTGTACTACCTCATACCGTAGACTTTAGAGCATATGTTTTGTGGATAATGGATATATTATGGGCTGCTGTTCGCTCTGTACCTATTCAGCATAGCACTTGAAGTTTTAGCCAGAACAACAGGACAACTTAAGGAGATCAGGGGATACAAATTGGAAAGAAAAAAAATCATCCTGGGTAAGATATCTTACACACAGGATGACAAATGTGGTATGTGTTTGCTTAAATGATGATATTAGTTGTTAAGTCAATGACAAGCAAGGTGCAATCCTTAGAAACCACGGAGGTTAGATGTAGAGTAAAGGATGAAGTGGGGGCAGATAGATCCCCTTAGAAAAGAAAAATAGAATAATTATGGATGAATGGGGAACTGAAATGGAAGGATAAAGTGGGTAGGAAGAGGGGAGAGAGGGCCAACCAGAGAGGAATATGGAGGAAGACAGCTAAATTTAAGGGTCATTTGAGAGGTAATATGGAAATCTAATATGGTAGAAGCTTACTAAAATATGTACATGTATGAAGGCAATCTAAATTAAATTGCCAGATAATGGTAGAGACAGAATCCCAACTGGGCATCTCTTGTCACCAAACAAAGCTTCCAGTACCAGGATAGGGTTACATCTAATTGAGTTGTTCACCAAAGGTGTCCCATGGGAATCCCCAAACAACCAAAGCTATCGCCAAGACTATAGGTTGCGTTCCACAACTGACAGTGAGGCACAGTGGTGAAGACCTACACACAGTTCATTGAATAATGGAGAAGCAGAGCTGGCACCTATAGAGAGCTTTCACCATTATGTTCTCATGTTTTTGCTCTAGGAGGGTGTTCTGCAGGTTACTAAGATAGAAATGTAAGTACCAAGCCAGCCACACACCCTTGGATCTACAGGCTGTGCTGCCTGCAAAGATATGGCGGCACAGAGCTTGAAGGAGAAACCAGCCAATATTGGATTTGAATTAAGATCTACTCCATAAGATGGAACCCACTTTTTGGGTGACCAAGAACGCAAAACTAGATAGTCAAGGGACCTAAGATAAAACCAAGTACTACTATTTTAAACAAAACAAAATAAAAATGACTGCTAATGACATTCTCCTACACTCACAGATCAGAGCCTTGCTCGGCCATCATCGAGAGAAGCTTCCACCAGCAGCAGATGGTACAGAGATGCAGAGCTGGACATTTTACAGAGTGAGAGACCTTGGAACACTCAGCCCTAAATGGGATGTCTCCATCAGATCACTCTCCTCGGACTCAGGGAACCTTGTGGAAGAGGAGGTAGGAAGATTATAAGAGCCAGAGGGGATGAGGGCACCAGGAACACAAGTCCCCTAATCAACACGACCAGGTCTCATATGAGTTCCCAGAGACCGAGGCAGCAGGCCCAGGGCCTGCACACCTCTGTACCAGGTCCAGTTCAGTGTTTTTGTAGGATTCTAGGGTGTGCAAATGAGTGGACCTCAGATTCTTGTGCCGTTTCTTGAGCTCTTTTCCTTCTGTGTGTTTGTTTTGTCCAATCCAGATGTGTTTTATTCTATATGATGTATCATACCATATTTTTATTGTTGTCCCTTAGAAGCCTATTTGTTTTCTAATGAGATACAGAAAAGGAGTGGATTCAGTCGGGAGGGGATGTGGAGAGGAACTGAGTCAAATAGAGGTAGGGAAATTATAATCAGGATATGTTACATGAGGGAAAAACTATTTTCAATAAAAGAAGAAGGCAATAGTCACATGGTTTTCTCCTCATGCTGCTTCGCTGAGGATCTGGGGCCTCCAGAGTGATGACTTTGTAGTGGAATGGTAAGTGTGGTTTGATTCTGCTGGGAAGGAGCAATGGTTCCCAGGTCCTCTGTGATAAGATGCTAATTTTAGAGGTTATTGGGACAAACTACACATTATATAGGTTTGTCACTTTTATCTCTTTAAGTATGTCTGTTTTTATTAGTTTCTGATGATTGTCTCACTGTGCTAAATATTAAACTAGCTCCTTTTTATTTAGTCATTATTTTAAGAAGTTATGAGCTTCATTGTGCCAACTTCTTAATTTAATTGATTAAAAGCAAAACTCATTTTCTTAATCACAGTTTGCCTGGAACCATGCAGCTCAATGAGCAGTGGGAGGAAAGAGGAAACACACAGTGCCCTGAACTAAAACACGTTCTGAACAAGGCAACAAGTGTGAGTTACCTAATTAAACGGTGTTAGTTAAGCGGTAGGCGGATCTTAGATAAATCAACCAACGAAAGGGATTCTAATTTCTTTCTTTGAAAATTAAACCCTTAATTTTTACCTTTATTCTTGGTTTGGAGGGTTTGTACATTTATCTCAGAGTACAGTATAGGACTGGCGGACCCAGTAGTGAGACCAAAATCAATAAAAGATCACTATTTGCTGAATTCTGGGTCCAGTGCTATGGAGAAAGAGGAGTGAGGACAGGAGGGAAGGAGGGAGGAGAATAGATAGATGGATGGAGAATGGGAGGGAGGGAGGGAGGGAAAAAGGATGGAAAGGGGAAGGAGGAAGGAGGGAGAGAAAGGGGAACTGGAGGGAAGAGAGAGGAGGAGGGAAGGAGGAGGCAGGGAGGAGGGAGAGAGGAGAATGGGGAGAAGAAGGAGGGAGGAGGAGGGAGGGAGGAAGATGGAGGAGGAGGGAGAAGAAGGAAGGAGGAGGGAGAAATAGGGAGGGAGGATACGCCTTACACTAAGTTTACACCACTTACAAGTTGCATGTCACACTGCTTTCTTGGTTAGACAAGAGTGTAGACACACATTTGATTCTGTGGCTGTCAAATCAGTGTATGTAGTGTTTTTCATACATGCAATTAACACTTGGGCTGCAATGAATGTTATACTTTATTAGGATTTCTTTTTCTTTTTGATACAGGATCTTGCCATGTAGTTCTTGCTGGCCTGGAATTCACTATGTAGACCAGGCTCACCTTGAAGTAATAGAGATCCATCTGTCTCTCCCTCCCAAACACTTGTACTGAAAGGTGTGTAACCCCCCTCCTATTAGGATTATTATCTAGTAATTAATGTTCACTTGTTTAAAACCCACTTATTACACAAGTATTTTTTAACCTTGATCTGCTCATCCTCGAGGGCTATAGAGACAAGCAGGGTGAGGCTCAGGGCCTCCAGAGAACCAGATCAGTGTCACCTCATGCATCAGAGAAGTAATCCGTTCTCTGGACTGTGTGGCGCGGCGTCTGCTCATGGTGCTGGGCATGGGGACTTCAGGGGATGAGATGAAGCTGGGGAGAGTCTCAGGGAAAGTAGGATTCAGGGAAGCAAAGGAGAGCAAGGGAAGGGATTTGACACAGGGCAGAAAGTCTACAGAGTAAGGATGACAGCGACAGTATTTGGAGTATTTGTCCTTGAGTACAGTGACATTCCAGATGACATTTTCATTTCATTTCCCTGGAACGCAAGCAAAATCGAGTTCCAGAGTTGCAAGACTGACTCTCACTGCACACCTGATCGTTCAGCATTCCTCAATGCGAGGGCACAGCCCCTGCTGCTTCTCAAAGCTTGTATCTCAACGCAATCTATTTTGCTGAACATAATCTCTTCATATGGTCCAAAGTGTTACTTAACTTTCTGAATTTACTTTATTATGCAGGTATTCCTCCCACAAATAAACTCACATGGCTGATGTCATGCTTTTATGGGAAATTAACAAAGCACAGTGAGAGCAAAGTTTGTTCTCCTCTACTGCTGTCTTCGAGGGCCTGCTGGGAAAGCTGAGACCCTCATGCCTTCACATCTGATACAAAGTGAAGACCACATCAAGGACTTCAGTACCGGATGTTCTCACACGGGCACATACACAGGCTCATGCCTGCAAGGACACACACACACACACACACACACACACACACACACACACACACACACACGAGTGAACTGATGTGTTTTTATCACAGGAACAAAAGCAAATGGTGTGGCTGAATTTTTCTTTCTTCTGTGGCATGTGGTATTTTCATGCATTTAAAACAACATTTACACTATTTCCTTTGTTACTAAGAGCAAAGAGGCACTCATACAGTTACATACAATAAATATACCCCATGGTGTGGTCCTAGACTGACCAGCTCGGAATCACCACAGTTCCTGGTTCTGCTTCTACTGAAGATCAACTGACTCTGGGTGCCTGGGTGCTGGAATCGTCAAACACAACTGACATTTAGCTGGGTCTTGGCTGTGGCTTTGAGTGGCAGAACCACTGATGCAGGTTCTTCGTCCACTTTAATGCAGGCCCTTCCATCTGCTTTGTTTTAGAGTCAAACATTTAGAAATCAAACAATGAGATTCAGACATATATATTTGACCTGAACCATTAAGCTAAAAACAAACACAACGAGACAGACAAATAAACAAAACAAACCCATGAGATGCTCACTTCAGTCTGATGAATGACTTGAGCTCAATTTCTGGAACCCACAAAGTGGAAGGGAGGGAACCAATGCCCACAAGTTGCCTTCTGACCTCTGTCTGTATGCCACGGTACTTAGAGTACAGCAAACATAATACAGTAAACTTAAAAGAAATTAAGAATTTAGAAAAAAACCTAAAAGTCAGAACTGTGTTACTCTTTAAATGTTATATTTCCCTTACATCGCAGTGGAAGAGGCCCCACGTCACGGCTCTCTGAAGTACAAAGCAGGCTTTACCAGGCGAGGATCTCATAACATTTGTTTCTTGGCATATTTCTATCTGTCTTCAAGATAATTTGTTATTGTTTTGATTTATATCTTTCAAGATTATATTTGCCCATAGTGCTTTCATGTGGTGTTTTGGAATTTATGACGGGCAAGGAAACCTATGAAAATTCTGAGTTACATTTCCCTTCAGATGTCATAAGCAGTGCTGTCTCGCCGAGTCTAGTGCTAGCTTTTGCTCCACTTTTAGTTAAATTAATTAATTATTTTTAATATTAATATTTTTAAGATAGGGTCTCTCTGTACAGTTCTGGCTGTCCCTAGAATTACTTACGTAGTCTAGGTTGGCCTCAAACTCTACCTCCTGCGTACTGGGATTAAAGGTATGTACCACCATGCTAGGCTTAACTTTTCTTTATTATTGAGCATTTCATACATGTATACAATGGAATGGAACATGATTGTATCCAGTCTTATCTACTTGACTTTTTTTTTTTCACAGATTTACTTATTTCATTTTATGTGTATTGATGTGGGTTTTCCCCCTTTGTATGCTGCAAATATGTTTTATTGCCATTGGTTAATAAAGAAGCTGCTTTCAGCCAATGACTTAACAGACTATAGCCAGGCTAGAAAAGATATATGAGTAGGCAGAATCAGGGAGAAGCCATGTAGCTGCCCCCAGGAGACAGACACTGGATGCTGGATGGAACCTTACCAGTAGGCCACAACCACATGGCAATACACAGATTAATAGAAATGAGTTAATTTAAGGTGTAAGAGCTAGCTAGATGTATGCATAAGCTAATAGGCCAAGCAGTGTTTTAATTAATACAATTTCTGTGTGGTAATTTCGGGTCTGGGGGACCTGGAACAAATGAGCAGTCTCCGCCTACAGTGTATGAATGAGTGTTTTGCCTGCATGTATATGCTTTATGTGCATGTCTGGTGACATTCAGAAGTCACCAGGTCCCCGAGAACTGAAGTTACAAGTGGTTGATTCACTATGCGGTGGGTGTTCACACTACTAGTACTACTGCTGAGTCATCTCCTCGGCTCCCACCCTTTGTTTTAAAATCTTCTGAGTAGTCTGTAAGATCCCTAGATCTTTAGACAGTATTTTGACTCCCTTTGGTATTTTGAAAGGGACGACAAAGATCTCTGTTCACAGCCTCTGTCCGTCCATGACCTAATCAGCAAGTGAGTAGTGTATATCCCTGCACATGATTATGGAAGGATATTTCCTGGCATCACCAAGCTGGCGGAGGGTTCCAGAGCAAATTCCCATTCTCAGCATCTTTTCTTTCTCAATAGAATCCACCAGAATTCATTTGAAAAGCAGCAAGACTTGAGTATGACAAGATGCCATGATTACTACATAATGTTGACATTATGTCATGATAATCCTTAGTTGGGAGATCTTCATTAGTGTGGGAGAAATCTAAGAGGAAGAAAAGGAGTGAATTTAAAAACTACTCCATCAGCTAGTAAGACAATTGAGCAGCCTGAGGCACCTGTGGCCAAGCCTGATGACTTTAGTTAAATTTATGGGATTCACATGGTGGAAGGCAAGGATCATCTCCAGCAAGTGGTGCTCTGGACTCCACACATGTATACATACATACGCACACAAAAAGATGAGTAAATGTAATTAAGAAATAAAATCAGAAGAGCAAAGCGCTTACTGGCTTTTCTGACATACTGACTCAGGAAGACTAGGAGCTGAAGAAACTGGGAGACAATCAGGCGACAGTGCCGGGCCGGGGTAGCTGCTGTCTAGGAGTATAACTTGAGAGGACCCCAGGAAAGCCTCTGCAGACATCACCTTGGCAGCTAGCTTTGGAGCTGTAGAACATCCCTTGTGCAGATCCCAGATGAGGGGGAAACTTCTTATGAAAGAAGAGGCCAAATGGTGTGGTCATATTCTTCAAAGTGCAACAGCATCTGAAAAATAGGTTATCCTTTACAGACTGGCTAGATAGCTCAGCTGGTGAAGGCACTTGGCACATAACTCTCCTGACCTGATTTGGATCTCTGATTCCATGTAGATGGAAAGAACCGATTTCAAGAGAGTTGTCCTTTAATCTCTACATGTATGCCCTGACACATGTGCACTCCACTCTACCCCCACTAAATAAATTATTTAAATTTTAATTTTCACTTAGGTTTCTTTAGTAAGACCCCTCCTCCCCAGGTTATTCCCTTGTAGCCGTGATCCCTATGTGGTGGTGATTCTGTCCCTGTCTCCCCTTGGCAATGACAAGACATTTTTTATTATGCAACTGGCTACTAGCATCTACTAGACAGCATAATTGGTGCTAATTATCCCTCAGTTTATAGGACAGCTCTTCCAATGAGAGTCTGGTGTCTTGTGTTGAGATGAAGTAGTCCTGCTTTACATGGAATGTAATTCTAGCTGGTTGCCTGAGGACTTTGGTCAAGAATATTTCACAGATTGAAATTATTTAAAAATTTGAAAGGATCATAAATTTCTTTTGGGATGGAAAGGTGCTTTAGGTACAAAATCTGCCTTTCTATCAGTCATTATTTATGAGCAAACCATTTTAGATAGAAGACAAACCACTCAGACCCTTCTTTAAGGCTCAAATGGAAACAATACTCTGACTTTTGAGACTTTGCCTATTATTTTAATTTTCACCTCTCATTCTAGCTTCTAAGCAAAACCTTGGGATGTGTTTGCTTGTGAATGTGTTCAAGTGTACACGTGATTACACACATGTACTTTTGGACACACACACCATGGTTTAGCTGCTTTGGTTAGAAGTCTTTGAAGGACTTTACTTCATTGTGCTAAAGGTTAAGAGGTGCATATTAATTGGCCAAAGTCGTTGACTCATTAAATCAGAAATAATTCAAATCTAACTGGTGATTTTTCTAGTTATAGTATTTATATTCAGGCTGATTGGACTTGGAAAACTGCTGGGCTATCCTCCCAAACTTTAACGTTTCCCCAGTGTAAACTAAAAACTAAATGGCTAACCCCAAACAAGTCAACATTACATGTTGACTTGTAATTAGATTATTACAATAATTATTATTTAGGCAGAGAAGGATAAGAGTGTAAAAGGTGTCCCAAGGCCTCTCCTATTGTTCCTAAAACAGAACTTGACAGGTAGGAGAGGCAGAGGGCAGTGTGGCTGTGGTGCTCTCTTCCACACTCCCACTCAGGCCTGGATTGGCTGCTGGTTTGGACGGCCACCAAGTCAGCGTCTTCACCTCTCGCCCTCACATCTGCTCCCTCCTGAAGCTATGTGATCACAGGTGTCTTATCGAATCTCCTCCCAACTAACAGAGCAATGTGTGCTAATGACAGAAGAGGGTGACATAGTTTGAATTCTTAAGTAGAAGGGTATTGCATCAGCTCAGGCCTGAGGAGAGAGGAAATTCTTGAAAATTTAAGATTCCATTGTGAACAAATCAAATACTCTCCAGATCCCTGATGAGACCACTCCTGCTGCCCAAAGGCAGACTAACCCTCTTCCCGCTTCTGGGTGGGTGGCAGGAGAGCACCATTTCACTGGTTAGATTGCTGAATCTGCTTGCTTACCAAAGCACCTATTGATAACCTGTAACTGCTGCTCCAATATAAACTTGCTAGTAGTCCCTTACCTGAGGAATGATAAGTTACTTCTAGTTGAGAGAAGACTAACAAATGACATTTTTTTTCATAGAAATATGTCAGAAAAAACAACCTGTAAACTATGAAGTGTCGTCTCCACGAACTGAAGTGATGTTCCTGAAACACTGTGCACATTGCTTGGGTTCTCTGCTTTAGGAATCTTAACCTTCGGTCCTCAATGGACAGCTCCCATTATGACAATTGTCACGGATAACACTGATATCTTTCAGTTGTGGTGTCGCAGAAATGAGATCTTTTTCTTGAGAGATGGGCTGAGGAGTAGATGGAGGAACTCTTTGGGAGAGCTACCCTGAAGTAGGCATCTCAGTACGATGGGATCAAGCAGGCTTTGTCAGCATTGAAGTAGGTGTTCCATTCCCATTTTTTTTCTTTTTTCAAGACTCTTCCTTATTATGCTCAGAAGTAGGCAAGAGCAGCTTCTGTGATACTGACCTGTATCTTAAGTTCTTGAAACTGTAAAGCACTGGTTTTGAAGTATGACTGTAGCCAGTTTCCACAGCACAAAGACATGTACTTAAACAGTTCACACTGGTGGCCGAGCCATTCATTCTGTGGTAAGGGATTGCTTCTTGTAGGCGGATGCAATGAGAATAGCAAGTTAAGACTCTCCTGGCAGTCCACGTGACATGTGTAGAGGCTGCCATACCTTTTCAGACAGAAGGAGCACAGTGGCAGGGTCAAAACTTAGATTTGAGAGTGGAGGTAATGTTTTTAATCTATTTTTTTAAAAAAAAAAACTTGTAAAATAAAGACAATCTTGCCTAAGTTGTAGCATTGCTGTAATGATATCTTAGATGTGAATCAATTAATTTAGTGGCTGTGCACTCCTTGGCATCCTACAGTTGTAACCAACTGATAGCTACATCGAGAAAAGCACAGTCATTCAAGTGCACTTCTACTTATTTCTTATGTTCATACCTTAAACACATTATGGCTTTATTGCTGAAACACAGATTTTAAAAGATTTGACACTGGAGCTGCAATTCTGGAAGTTCTAGCAAAGGACATAGGGGAAGCAGAGAGGCATCCTAGCTTTCCGAGGCCACATGCAGCACATTCTCCTGGGAAGGTCCCCCAGCATCATGATTTCTGTTGTCATCTAAACAGCATCTTTAACAGCTAAAACATCTTTAACACTGGCTAAAAACATCTTCTGGGTCATCAGTCTTAAACTACAGTCTAACTAGAGAGTGCGGACTGCACCAGCAGTGTGGAAACAGACGGAATCCATGTACTATTTTTGTGTTCCATGCCACCAGGAGCACCTTCCTTACAAGCTATTCTTCTGAGGTGCTAATTCATTAAATGAACAGCACATGTCCCCCCAGGCACCACATCCTTCAAGATGCTCCCATGTTGCCTGTATTCTTCATACTCCTCGGAATGGTTTGGGGACCATAGAAAGCCCAACTGTTTCAGAGCTTGCTGCCTGGAGTGTCAAAGAATTATGCATAAATAAAAGCCTACAAGGAATGTGTAAGATGCTAAAGTAAGCATCTTAAAGAAAGGATAGGAAAGGACTTAGAAGCTTTAAACCACCCAGAAAAATCCGAATTAGAAATGGATAGGTAGAAAGTGGATCTGAACAGAGAGATGTAATACAAAACACATAAATAACAGGCTGAAGACTCACAACCTACTGGGGTAGAGTTCTCCACAGATTCAAAATGGAATTTTCTTTTATGTGCTGTGATTTAGACAAGTCTCAAATGCAACTGTGAGAATACAGGCATGTATAAACCAAAGGAGTTCTTTAAATAATAGTTTGTCTACCTTCCTTCCTTCCTTCCCTCCCTTCCTTCTTCCCCTCCCTCCCTCCTTCTCTCCCTTCCTCTCTCCCTTTCTCCCGGGCTTGAACTCAGAGATCTACTTGCTTGTCTCCTGAGTGCTGTGATTAAGGCATATGCTACCATGACTGGATGTACTTTGCTATTTGTGATTTTTCCTTTCCTATGCCAACTACTGTGGTTTTGAATCTGGGGTTGAGGGGTGGGATGTGAGCATACATGTCTCTCTGTGTGTTTATGTATGAGCATTTATGTGTGCCTGTGTGTTATAGATGTTTAGCATTAATTGCAGAACAACATTTTTGAGGTTCAGTCTCAGGTATGGTTAATTTCTTTTAATTCTGCTTTTATTATCTATATATTATCTTATTAGCTATATATTTGCTTAAAGAGATAAAGATACATTTAACTTCATTTAACACCAAAAAGATGGCCATAAAAACAACTGGATTCATATATGAAAAGTAAAATGGCAAGCTGTCTGTGGGCCTGGTATTCCAGGAGAGGAATATGTGTGTGCAGTTCACTATTGCTGTATGCAGTTCACTATTGCTGTGTGCAGTCCACTACTGCTGTGTGCATTTTTATTGTATTTCTATTCTGATGTTACACTCAGTTTATTTTCATTCTTCTGCATCCACTCTGAAATCTTTGTCTGAAATGTTTGGTTTTTATGCTGGTACCGATTCTTTTGTCTCCTGCTCTCATGGAGGTCCAGCAGAGTAGATCGTCTGTTCCTGTTCTCAGCAGGCAGACTCATTTATCTGAAGAGCGGAGTAGAGGACTCCAGTGCTGCCCCGCCTTTTGAGTTTTGAGAAAAGCAGGGAACAGGTTGAGTCTAGAACACTCCCTATGTTTAATGTGAGGTTTAAATTATCAGTGGTGCACATATGAATGATCTCTATTTGTAAGCTAGCTGGTTTCATTCTTTTACAAAGAAGCTTTATAGGTTGGTTCGACAGTAACAAATCAGACTTCAAGGAATTCTTGGCACTGTAGCTCTCACCTCTGGTTGTCTTTTTCTCTGACCCCTAGCTATTTATAGCCCCATGAACACACACACACACACACACACACACACACACACACACACACACACACTGTACCTGTAAGTATAGCATAGTGTCTATAACGCCATTATACATTTTCATATTTCATGGTCTGTGTATTTGCACACATCCCGGAGTGCATGGACACTTGTGGGAACAGGTGTCCCTTCTTCCACTATATAAATTTCCTGCATGGAGCCTGTAGTTTTAAGCATCTTTTAAGTCCTTTATCTCTCGCTTCTGTTTGCTAACTGTTCTTCCTGCTTCTGTCCTCTGAACCTGAAGGAACCCCAGTCATGTCAGGGCCACCAACAGTCTGGCTTACCTCTTTGATCCCCACATGTGATATATTTCCTTCAGGGGATCCCAGACACAACCAGGAAAGTGGCTTCTTTTGGTCAGAATTTCTTTGGTCAGAAAACCATGATCTCTCTCATCCTTATCAAGAAAGGATGCCCAGCAGTGAATGGCTGACGCAACAAGCTCCGTAGTATTTTTCTAGATTTTTTTTGTATTATTTTGCTTTGCTTGGACATTTTTAGTTTCACCAGTCTTTTGTTTATTTTACTTCCTGTTACTATGTTGTTGGTGGTGTTTTTTTAATATATATGTATGTATTTCTTTTGTTTTGTTTGTTTTAAAGAGAAAGGAAAAGAATGGGAAGTTGGGTGGGGAGGATCTGGGAATAATTGAGGGGGGACACCATCGAAATATAACACGAAAATGTGTAATTCAAAAATGTTTTCAGTTGTGATGGGGCAGGGAGGTGGGATTTGCTGAAGGGCAGAGAGAGAAGAATTAGGAGTTCAAGGCCAGTCTGAAATACCCATTTTATAGCCAGGTGTGATGGCACACACCATTAACCCCAGCACTCAGGAGGCAGAGGCAGGTGGATCTCTGTGAGTCTGAGGCCAGTCTGGTCTATATAGTGAGTTCCAGGATAGACAGAGCTGTGTAGACCCTTTCTCAAAGTCCCCACCACCAAAATAAGTTTAAAAAAGGAAACCTTGATTTGACCCAAGAATCAAACAACTTCCACAAATTAGTTTGGAGGTCGGGACAGATGCCTGAGACATGTTTGGGTCTCCTGATGGGAACAGAACTGGTTTGAGCTCATCTGAAAACAAAGCGGGCATTGCTATTTTAAAGTGAAAATGGTCAGAGTCAGCCTCTGGCTCTAGAAATTTCCTTAGAGTTACCATAAATACTGCAGAGCAGCTCATGAGAGTGAGGGTGATCAAGTTTCCCAGGGGCCTTTCAGAATGACTTTTAGCTCAGGGGCTACAGGCACTGTGGGAATTCCGAGATGATGTCATGGCACCGGAAACCCTGGGGAGGCAGTAATGATGCCATCTTCACGTTCCTGGTCTCACTTCTGACCAGGGACCTGATGCATGTCGGCTGCACAGAGTCATGGTGTGGTGGCTTCCGCCCTGGGGCACATGCTCAGCTTCCTGTTTTGCTCTGATCGTTTTCCCCTGGGCTTTCAGAGATGCAAAATTACCCACACACAGATAGGCCGCCCGTGACAAGAGCGTGTGTCTTATGTTTGGAAAGCTTTTCTTCACATTATCTCTGTTTTTTTCACTCTCCAAACTCCGCTTCCTTTCATACTTTATATCTTGACAGGAATTTCACCCACTCTTGAGAACTTCTTTTTCTCCTTTTAAAGCTTGTTTTTCTTGTTATTTATTTTCCTCATCACCTGTAGGCGCTGCTCTTGTTACTTTTTAACTTGTTTATAATATCAGTGGCCCTCTTAAGGTCTTATGGTACACATTTTTAGCTCATTAGGTCCACCATTTGAAAATACTTGTGAATTTTTAAGTTACCAAGTGGGGTGTGCAAAGACACCTTCAATGATCGTTCTGCTTCCAAATTGTGTACACTTTGGATAGGGAACTATGTTTGTACAAACAGCAAAACTTAAAAGATGATTGCTCCAGAGGGGAAGGAGCAAGGTCATGTGCTTTGTGGCCATTGTATGCATTGTAGGCATTCATTTGTGAAGGGCCTGTTCACGCCTTTTGTTCAGGCTTTCCCACTGAATTTTATTATTGAATTCTAGGACTTTTTTTTTTTCAAATAACCTATATAGTGTGTGTGTGTGTGTGTGAGAGAGAGAGAGAGAGAGAGAGAGAGAGAGAGAGAGAGAGAGAGAGAGGGAGAACGAGCGCATGTGGAGGCCAGAGGACAAACTCAGTGCCTGTTCTCTCCTCATCTTGCTTGTTTTCTGATGTGTACACTAGACTGGCTGGCCTGCAAGCTTCCAGAGCTCCTCCTGTCTCTGCTTCATGTCCCCAGACTGGAGCACTAAGAACACAGATGAGTCCCCTTAGGTGAGCTCTAGAGATTTGAACTCGGGTCCTCTCGCATCTCAGGAGGTCACCTCCCCAGACTCTGGTTTTCCTTTCCTCTTTTTTTCTTCTGTTTTGCTTGTTGAGACAGGGTCTTACTATGCAGCACTCACGGGATAGACAGGTCGGGCTGACCTGGAAGTCACAGAGATCCCCAGCCCCTGATTCCTGAGTGCTAGGATGAAAGGAATGCCTCACTATACCTCACTTTTGTTTGTTTGTCTCTTTGGTTGGTTGGTTTTGTCACAATCATAAAGTCACTGAGGTACACTCCTGTGCTTTTCAAATGTCTAGGTTTACATATATCAAAGACACAAATGAAAATCAACATGTTATTAGTGTACACTTGCTAGATTGGTGGAATTATAACACATTACAAATGGGAATATGAAATGACAAAGTTACGTTAGGATTTAATCTGGGAAGCACGTGCCTCACCCATATCTTTAGATTTTACCCAAAAGAAATGAAAGCATCAATTAAGAACACCACTGTACAAGTCAATCATGGCAACTGACCACTGGGATGCCTGCCACTAGGAAGTGGACACAGTGGGCTGCCTGTCCAGTGGAGTCTAATGCAGGCAGCAGTGGAGCTGCACACATCACGGCTGCACACAACGGACTGCAGTATTCTCAAAGCACAGGGCTAAGAAGACTTTCCACAAGGGGATCTTCCATATGCTTTCTTGTAGACCAACTTGTAGAGCTGACAGAAATTTAGCAACAATGAGTCGAGCCATGGGTTTGTGCAGTGGTATGAGCGTTTAACTGGTTCTCTCTTTTGTATGATGTCATCTAATCTTCCCGTGCCAGCATTAGATGGAGACCAGCCTCTGAAGGATAGTTAAGTTAGGGGGCAAAGCTCTCCTCCATGACATTAGAGCCTTTCTTCCAATTCTGAGGTCTCAGCAACCTTGCTCTTCCAGTGTGAGAACAGGTGAGGAAGGTGAATGTTCGGGTCAGGAAAGGAGCCCTCACGAGATACTGTGTCCGCTGGCACCAGAGCTTGGACTTCTCAGACTCAACCACTGTGAGGAAAAGGTGTCTTTGTCACACAATTTGTAGTTTCTGTTATAGTGGCACTGTACCGACTGCAATGAGCAAGCATTGATTGAACAAGGAAGAAACACTTGGAAATGTTCTTTATCTTGACAATTATGCAAGTTACTAAGGGAATCTGCTTGTCAGCACTCAGTGAGGGTACATGTAAGATGTGTACACTTTAGACATGTAAATGATATCTTCATTGAAACCATGGAAACAGCCTTAGGTTGGCAGGTTTTGGCAAGTAATTGGATAGAAATAAGTTAGGTTGTTTTAGTGTGGAGTTTGGATGAAGTGTCCTGGGTTCAAGTCATAACTGGGAAATGTCTTAGCTCTGACAACTAGGTGAGTGACATACCCTTCTTGGATTCAAGGTTTCCCTTTACAGAATGGAATCAATACTTTCTGTGAGTTGATGTTTTAGGAATGTATTCATCAGGCTTGTAACGAGGGTTGGCACAGCGCACCGAGAAGTTAATGCTGCCTGAATAATCTCTGCCACCCCTTTTCTACTTATTTATTAGGGAGCAAAGTGCCAGCTGTGATCCTGAGGTTTGAATTCTGGTGTTTGCAAAGCTGACAGACTCTGAACAAAAACACAGAACAGAAGGATGATCTCTGCTCTCCTTGAAAGAAATGGTTTTAAAACAAACTGATCACTGGTAATGATAGGTCATGAGTTTGGAGGGAAATGGAAGGCATTTTTGGATTTGAGGGATGGTAAGCTGCTCAACCAGAACTACAGGAAAAGAAAAAAGAAGCCATGAATGTATCAGTGGCCAATTTCCTGCTGTCATTACTCTTATCATGGCTAATCTGAAGTAACCAAACCGGTTTGAAAATTCCTGAATATTTACCCATCACCTCCTCCTGGCTGGTGCTTGCCACCCCAGGACTCCACCTGACCAGTGCGGTCACTGAGCCAGAGAATGGGAGAAGCAGATGTGTTCTTTGCAAGGCTTCTTTTCCCTCCCAGATACTTTGAGTTTAATTCAGCTCTTCTGCAGCGCTTCTCCATTTCCCAGCCGCTCTCCAAGCATGCACCTTTTCCTATGGTCGCACAGAAAGGCCTTATTTCTCATGTCCACCGCCGTCCAGGTCCCTCTTCCTGTCATGCAGAAGCTGCTCTTAGTGACAGTACTCAGGAGTCATCAGTGCTGGTCAGGGCAGCAGGGCAGACTTTCTTCACAGCCTCTCACTAAGTCCAGCCCCACTCTCCCTTTCATCTTAGAGTTATCGGTTTAGACTCTTGCCTTACATAAGACTGAATTTCATATATGTCTTACTTTGGAAGAAAGGGACATGTTTTTTTGGGGTGTGTGTGTGTCAAGATAGGGTTTCTTTGTGTAGCCCTGGGTTACGTGCAACTCACTCCGTCTGAAATCCAGCTGTTTCTGCCTCCTGAGTGCTGGGACTAAAGGTGCATGCACCGCCAGTCCCGCTGAAAGCACACCCACCATCTCCAACATCCTTGTCAGTGCACTAGACTGTTGATGGAAGCTTCAGAGCAGCAGGACTCTTGCAAAAATACTGACAAGCCAGCCTACTCTTAGCCAAAATCATTGAACTACCAGTAGCAATAGGAGCATTTAGTCAAGACTCCACAGTGACTTTTATAACCTGGATACCAACTAAGATAGTAGGTTAAATGTAAAGTTCAAGTTCCCTTTTTTCTTTCTATCTTTCTTCCTTCCTTCCTTCCTTCCTTTCTTTCTTTCTTTCTTTCTTTCTTTCTTTCTTTCTTTCTTCCTTCCTTCCTTCCTTCCTTCCTTCCTCTCTCTCTCTTTCTCTCTCTCTCTCTCTCTCTCCCTCCCTCCCTCCTTCTTTCTCTCTTTCTTTCTCTCTTTCTTTCTTTCTTTCTTTCTTTCTTTCTTTCTTTCTTTCTTTCTTTCTTTCTTTCTCTTTTAAAAAGAAAGTAGCTGTCACTGGCCTGGTTCTCCAGTGAGAATAATAAAGCAGATTGGCCTCAAATTCAGACATCTGCCTGCTTCGGCGTCTTCTGATGCTCAGGTTAAAGGCAGCACTGCTGACTGCTCCATCGCAGAAGTTTGTCCTGGAAGTAATAGCACTATGGAATATTTATCTAAAGATGTCACCCTTCAACATTACTTTTGATAGCAAAATAGAACAATCTAGATGCTCACAGTTTCACAGTAAATGTAACAAATAGACAGTTACCCTCAGAATTGATTCTCCTAAACTCGTATTTACATGAACGTATTTATACTGTAGTGAAGTATTGTGCTTAGAGTTCAGTGCTGTCCGGAATGTGGAGAGAGAAGCGATTGGGACATATTTCTCAGGTGGTCGGTGGTGTTTGCTGTTGGTGCTTGGATCACATGATCATCCTTTTCTCCCTGTCCCCTTTGGAACATTCCTAACTTTTCTACATGACAAGCAATAGATGTTTACAAACTTCCTGCTGTCCAGGTCAGGGAGATGGGCTCCGTGTGGGCTGCTCTTGCAGATCCTCTCAGTTTAGTTCTCAGTCACCATCTTGGGTGGCTCACAACTCCTGACTCTGGCCTCATACAGACAGACAGGTACACAGTTATGTGCTAAAAATGTAATAATTATATAACTAAAAATAATAAAAATATTTCTTTAAAACATTGCTAAGAATGGGATCATATTCAGAAGTTCTAGGTTTATTCTTTTGTGGGTTTTTCCTGGAAAATTAAGAACTCAGTTAGATTTGTTTTCTAGTTAATTATAAGCTCCAGAGAAACCCACACACTGCTGCAGGGAGGAATCTCTGTCTGCACATGCTCCTCAGTGGAAACCTACTCCTGCTGCAGGGAAAGTCTCTGTGCATGCTTCTCAGTGCTGTGATGCCTCTGCTGATTTCCTCATAGGCTTCAATAATGGAAGTATCTTCAACAACAAAAAGCAAAGCTTTCTGGACCACAAAGTATTTAAAAAAATACTTATTATTTACTTTTGTGGTGTTAGGGACTGGGCCTCGTGCATGCTGGGCAAGCTCTCTGTTACTGAGACTGTATCTAGTATAAAAGTACTTTTAACGTCTAGATAATTCAAATACTTAATTCCCCTTTAAAATATGCCCATTAATCCATTCTTATGTTGTGCTCTCCTAGCATTTTATTGTGGCAAATTTGCAACACATAGAACAATTAAAACAGCAGCACAGCAAATATTCACAGGTTAACCAGTTATACTTATAGTTGATATTTTAGTATCCTTTCCTTATATATCAATTTATCAATAAAAATGCTATTTTTGTTTTTGGCATATTTTATGTAGACAGCGGAGATAGAACCTTTTCCTCCATATCTGTACATAGTCTTCATACATGTATGCCTTCACTAGCATTTAGTGGTCTTTTAACATTCTTCGGCCCTCTTGGGGTAAAATCTGTTCGCACTGAAGCATAGACATCTCATTATCATAAAGCAGGTTTTGACAAATATGTATCTCTATGTTATCAAAACTTCTGTCCAGACTTAGAACCCTGCCCTCCCCAGAAGCTTTGTATACGGAGCTGGTTACATGCCTGCTTTCACCCCGCACATGCACGTTTGTTTTCATGTGCATGGCTTTGTTTTAAGGCAGTTTGTAACAGGCTCGCCATTGCCTGCTGCTGATGCCCAATCCACCCTTACTTTTAATACCAGTGCTGTTTTCTCAAACGTTTCATAGACGTTTGTGCTCGTTAGGAACATACCTAAGAGAGGAATTGTTGGGGCAGAGGGCAGATATATATCTAGTTTTTAAAAATCTTCTCAAGATTTTCCCATAAACAACTGTAACCTTCCTGAATTTCTACCATATTGTCATTGGCAAAGCCCTAGTCTTATGCAAAAATTCATTCTCATCCTGTAGAGAATTCCCTTTCCCAAGCCCTAAGTGGTAATTCCTAAAGGCTCAATTGTAATTACCGTCATTGGGAGGGCGAAAGTTTCCTTTGGGTCTGTGTCCTGTCATCATCCTGCACCCCCTCCCCTCTCCTAACCCTCTAGCCCTCCTGTAGGGACTGGGAATGACTTCACACCTTCCAAGAATGCAGATGGGCAGCTTATCACACACTTTAGACTGCAGGCCATGTCACCTTGTAATCTGCAGACATTTTGAAGGAAGGAGATAGTTGGTGCTAGGCTTTCTGTTTAGTAGGAGCTATTGGAACTCATCTGTGTGATGAAAATTGAATGAGAGGCACTGTGAAATGGCTCACATGCCATCTCTGGGTATTATTTCAGGTGAATGATAAAAGAGATACCAATTTTACTGGGGTTGTGGGGGCTAGTGAGTCAGTTTTATAATGGTAGCTAGAAAAATACTCAACATACTGATAATAAACAGACATGAAATGACTTTCTTTTCTTTAGGCCATAAACATAGCTTCATGGAACACATATACTTCCTAAGTTAAAGTCAGCCTTACTATGTGAATATTTTCCTTAAACCACACCATCGAAGGCAATAAA
This sequence comes from Myodes glareolus, assembly GCF_982192425.1. NCBI lineage: Eukaryota > Metazoa > Chordata > Mammalia > Rodentia > Cricetidae > Myodes > Myodes glareolus. The sequence continues at coordinate 5,445,475 of NC_142043.1, read as the reverse complement.
AGATAGCAGCAATTCAGATAAAGCTGTTTCTCTCAGTCCTACAGAGTTATCATCCCAGAACTTGGTGAAAAGTCAATTTCTCAATACCCCCTCCCTCTGTATCTAAAAGACCCAACTCTTCCCTCCTGTATTCTGTCACCCCAGGCCCATCTCTGTCCTTTGCTGTCTCTATTTTAATGCCCTGATGAGAGCTGCACTACTTGAGACAGAAACCCTTCTCTCATTGTGGCTTTCTCTTTTAAATTAGAGAGGAATTTAGTCCATGGTGGTTCTACATATAATTCAACTGATCTTATACTCAATTGCTTTATTCAATGAAGGAATGCACCACTGTTGATGCAGAAGGCAGGAAATTGGCATTTCTTATCATCAGTGCTTGTAACATTGCTGAGAGCCACAGACCCTGAAATAGTGTATCCTACATCCTCTCGAGAGACTTCCAAAGTTTTCTTCAGAAAAGGTTTGAAGAAGAAGACAAGGATGCCCTAAGAGCTGCTTTCTATGGAGGAGAAGATAAAATGGAGTTCAAGAATCCGCAGCATCAGCGAGCGTGTGACTTCTTTCCTTGACTCCGTTGGCTTCTATCACTCAGCTCTATTTTCTGAAGTAGTGCTAAAATATATTCTTCTCCTTCCAACACAGAGAATGTATGCTTGTAAAACCAGAGGAGAGAATTGACCACTGTGACCTGCTTAGCATGTTTACACGCTTCATTTCCGCTGAAGGATTTCAGACCACATCATTAATGTGCTGAGAAATATTGAACTGGAAAACACTGGCATTGTTTTTCCTTATGTATCGATTCTTCCTCTGCTTACAGCCTCAGAACGGGAAGGCATCAGTGGTCATCTTGGTCATTTCCTTGTGACCACCAGCATGGCTTGCATTTTAAATTGAATTTAATTTGGGGTGTCTGGGAATGAGGAGTGAAAATTCCCAGGGTGCGGACGGAAGGCTAGATAAGTCCAGTTGATAGTAAAGAAATGCTTTTGTAAGCAGAAAAAGAGATGATATTTGGTAAAAGTGAGGGCTGTTTTTCCTGGCTTCGGCATCTGTTTGCACTCACAATGGCTGCTGTGTTTTTCTGTACCTGGTAGGTGGCCTCTCCATGTATCGACGAGGCACTGTGTGAAAATGTGCCTCCTTATGTCAGAGGGAAATTTGCTTTTCTGTCTTTGCCTTGCTCTCCTGTGCCTCCCTTTGTTCTAATCATACACGTGAGGAGAAAAGTCAGTGTTACCAGCAACTGTTTTCTTCTCCAGCCACTTCTTTGCAGTTAATAATTCAAACGGATCTTTTACAAACTCATTTTCTTCTTAGAAATGGCCTTCTTGCTAACAGTCTGCTCTCCAGCTGTAGTTTATCAAGCAGCAGATCCGCTGTAAAATGTGATGACTTGACTTCATGTGTTTTGCCACCCCCTAAGAATTCATTGCCCACAGTGCTTCAACTGCTGTTCTATGAGACGGTTTAATTTTTGTGGTACGTTGATTGATAACTGGGCTCCCTGGTAACATGGTCTTCCTTGAATAGGACTGCTGTTTTCTAGGTCTCAGATCCCCTGAAGATGCTCCATAACTCCCTGTATGAAGCAAATCTTCTACACCCCAATAGTAATATTCCCAATCCCAAAATGAGCAGAGCACACACACAAGTGCCTATAGATATCTCTGTGCCTGTAGGTGATACAACGTGGGAAGGGAGTTTCCCTCTGGTCTTTGGTATGATGGAATCAGAGAGGCAGAAAAATGGACCAACAGCACATAAATAAGCAAATAAAAAAAACCCGGAAGGTTTGCTGCAGTTCTGAAGTGGTGCAATTGGTCCCTGCTGAGTAATGAAGTGGTAGACACTTCTTCACTTTTTGACTGGTTTTCTGTGGCTCTCAGGTGAGCTATGTAGTTTTCCTGCTTTGTACCTGCAAATTCAAAAAGAATATTAACAACAATAGCAACAACAACAACAAAAAAGGAAAGAAAATTAGACTTGCAAAAGAATTGTAAAAATAAGGAAAACAAAGGATTGTGAAAACAGGCAGAAAGCTTTGAAACTCCAAATCATGGACCCACCAGGTCAACAAGTTTAAAACAAAACACATGATTTTTACAGGTAGGACAATTCCTGCTCATACAGAGCCTGACACAGACCTGGGACATAGGCTCTAATACAGTGATCTGTATCCAATAGTAAATTTACTAAATGTCCAGGATGGATAAAGGTGTGGTAAAGCCTTAGCAGCTAGTTTAGTTTGATATAAATTCTTAACTGTCCAATATATCTAATGATTTTGGTGAAGCCTTTTTCCCCCCAACCATGTATATTTAGCAACTGGTACTTATACTGGCAACATGAAGATTTGGAAGTACAGGATCTAGTGAAATATCTCAGTGTTGCTGCAGCCACTCTCTTGTTTCTATTTTCATAGCTACTCTTAGTTCTTAGGCCTCTTTTGTTTGGGGTAAATGAGATGGTTGGATTATATCATCTCTGTATTCAATGGCAATACTGAGTCAACAAATATTTATTGAATATGCTCCAGGCACTGGGAACAGACTCAGTGATGGGTAAAGTAGAAAACAACTACACCAGCTTTTACCTTCCATCCTGAGAGAGGTATGGACAGGAAGCAGAACATACAGCGAAAGGGAGTGAAATGGGCAGTGACGAGGGAAAGAGGGAAGAAAGAAGGTTTTAGGCTTAGAGGAACCAAAGGTGGCTTCACTGAGAATGGGGCTTTGATTAAAGGCCTGAAGAAAGTATAGTTCTTTAGGCAGGAATCTGGTAGATCAGCAATCATTGAAGAGACAATAGCAAGTGCAAAGGCCAGAGTACTGGGATATTCCTGGCATTTTTGTAGAGAGAAGCAGATGGTGAAATTGCTAGTGTGGAGTCCACAAAGGGAAGATTGAGAGCTAATGGAAAATTAGATAATGCAGGACCTTGAAAGTCGAAAACGGCATTCTGGGTTTTGCTTTGAGTTCCTTGGGAAAGCATTGGACGTTTTCATGCAGAAAACTGAAATGATCATATTCATGATTTAACAGGATTATGCTAGATAATGTTTTCTGCAAGTGGCTAAAAACAATTTTAGTATTGATGAAGGAAGATTCACTAGAAAGTTACCTTAATTATTCACACAAGGTTGAATCAAGGTGATGGTTGTCAGGCGATAAACATTCAGAATTGACTCAACTACCCCAGCCAGGAAGAGTTGATCAGAAGATGTGCAAGATATGGCCAGAGAAGAGGAGAAGTTGAATTGATGATAGTGGTGAGGAGTACGGGTATGGATCCCACAAGGGTGTTGATTTGAATAATTGTGAAAATGGAGAGTTAACAGTAGATGAACGACAACAACAAGAAAACCCCCAAGACCCTCCAGGAAGCATTTTACAATAGGGAGTGGATGTGAAGATCATGGCTTTGAACAGGTTAAGACTGGGCTAGCTACATGGACCTATCAGGTATGCATTTGACTATCTGAGACCTGAGATAAGGAAAGAACCCATGTTGGAGATCCAAGTTTTTGTATAATCAATTATGAATGCTATTTAAAATCATGAGACTGAATGAGATCTCTGAGCTCATCTCTTAGAGAATGGGTTATGGACTATTCTTGGGGTTCATAGTATAGAGAAAATAGTCAATTTTACAGACAAGGTAGATTGATAACCACGTCAAAGTTGTTGAGAATTCAAAGACAGTAAAGTCATCAGATGTGACATAACCTTTGCATTTACTAATAGAATCTACTGGTGACCTTCAGGAGAACTCTAAGATTGCCGTTATCCAAGACTGCTTCTCCAGCTCTGAGAGAAAAGCTTCAATTTGTTTGAAAGTAGGCTATACAAGAGAACTAGATGCTGAAGGAGAAAATATGAAATTCCTTCCATAACCATCCTATATACTAAATGAAAAGATGTCATGTTTCAAATAAGGAGGCAAACAAGCAAATAGGATAGTATCTGGACAGTAATACTATAGGTAATGTTCTTCAGTAAAAATAGGATAGTATCTGGCTAGTAATACTGTAGGTAATGTTCTTCAGTAGAAATCGTGACACCTGGGAAAGAGACCCTGTAGAAAATGTGCATGCTCTGTGAATTGTCAACTTATTTATCATATTTGTGATCTTGGAAAGAGCAAGAGGTAGAGGAAAATAAAGTGTTTCCTCATCTTTTAGAAAACAAAATAAAAGTTAAAAACTCAATTAAGACTTGACATGGGTAAAATAGTGTGGGTGCAACAGCCAGAGCAGTGTGAAGTCTTACTTTACTTGTACGAGTGTTTTGCCTGTACGTATATCTGTGCCTCACTTGAGTACCTGGTGCCAGTCAAATCTCCTGAAATGACAGACAGTTATGAGCTGGCATGTGGGTATTGGGAACAGAACTTAGTCTTCTGGAAGAGCAGCCAATGAGTGCTTTTAACTGCTGAGCCATCTCTCCAGCCTCAATGCATCTAAGTTTGATTCAGAAAGTCTTAGCCTCCCTATGATTGGAATGAGAATTAGTAAAATGGGAGAGGAACAGGAAGGGATGATTAGGTTGATTTCAGAAGTGGAAAATGTTGACTGCTCCCTCATGAAGAAAGGAAAGGCACATATGCAGAAGGAAACACTACTACTGATTTGTGTATGTGGAATTACACTTCTGGCTGTCTAAACCAACCAAACTACAGCCTCTTAAGAGAAGGCTGTTTCAGAGCTTAGTGATATAGAACAGGAGGTTCTAGCCCTCAGGGCAGAGAGAAGCATTAAGCACATCAATTCAGGATGGTCATTTGATATCTTTGGCAATGTTACTGATGGTGGATTTATGACTAATACCTGACCAATCTAGAGAGGAGCACAGTGAGGAAAGTAGAAAGAAAGATGAAAATAGAACAGGAGAGGCACAATTAGCTTATCGTACGTTCTTTAATGACCCCTTGCTGATCTTCAGCTCTCAAATCTCTGGGAGTGGACCCCTAAGCTGGCTGTCAAACACCATGCATGTATGATGCAAAGAACTGGTTAACTAGTACCTTGACACTTCTTGGACATTCTTCACAACTGATGCCTCTAATATGACTCTAAGACCCAAGTGTCTTTTCTTCCCACTCCAACTTCATTCTATGGTTGTATTTGTCTTCTAGTGTTGGATTTTTCTACTCCTCTGTTTCCAGAGTGTCTTAGACAAGAGCCCTGTTCTGACTTCTTAAGACTTTGTCCTAACCCTGGATCCCCTGCAAGGGAAAAGAGGGCATTTTTAGGCACACCCAAATCATGTTTTCATGGTGCAGAGTAGAATCAAAGCTGAGACACCTGCTTCAACCGCTTCAACCTCTGTCACTACACTCTACAGTTTGTCTACAGTGTCATGGGTTATGGAAATTACCCTACTGGGAATATTTTCAGAGCATTTGTCCACTTGAGCAACTGTCACTATTATCTCTCTTAAATGGAGGCATTTGAACAGCCTACCCTACCAGAAAGTGAGAATGATAATTATATTGGTAATTACCTTACTACTTACCCTGAAGCAGATTCTGAAAGGAAGATCTGTGCACACCTGATTGAGTAGACAAGGATTCCCAGAAGGAATCAGCAAAGGAGTGGGACAGAAGGGCATGGAAAAGGCCAAAGTTAAGTGAAGCTGTTTTCATGTGTCCTTCCAGAGTTCCACAGAGGGAAGCTGTAGCCCAGTCCTTACAAAGGAACCTTAAGGTGAATGCTGAGGTGTCACAAGGCCGCCTGGTGCTATCTGGGGTTTCAGACTTTTGCATTGTTTGTCTTTGTGGACCAAAGCCATGTAAACGTTCGAGTCCTTCTCTGTAAACAGCCTCTAAGAACCCTGTGAGGGAGAGACTTCTGGGTGGGTCTCTGAAAGCAAAGCTGTAGCTAGAGAAAGGATGGGACAGTAAAGAGATTCACAGAGATGCGGGAAGGGCTCTGTGCTGCTTGCTGCATCAGAAGCCTGGTCATACTTAAGAAGCTGTGTGTGTGTGCGTGCACATGCGTGTGTGTGTTAGTTCATGTAGTTCTCACAAGGTCCCTTTAATTTACCTCCTTGTATATCTAGAAGCTGAGGTGTTCAGTACTTGGTATGACTGTTCAAAGAGGTTAGTTTTGAGCAGAAATTCAGATTTTGGTCTGTCAAAAGTCCACACAGCAGATAGATGTCTCTTTGTTTATTCTATCCTCACTGGTCAGCATAATCATCGAGTGAGGGGGACAGGAGGAATCCGGATGCTGGCACAGGAGGAGCAGTCATGATGAAAGCTTGTCACCAAGCTATTGGTGGTTACGAAAGAGGAAGGATTATTTTAGAGGCAAAATAAGTGATGGCTGAGAAGAAATTTGGGGATAGTTTTCAAGTTGATGAAAGTTTTTAACACAGAATAGATTGACCAGCTGTGCATGACCCTGTGACAGACCAGAGAGAAGAGACACTTCTCCACTGTTACAGCAGGAGGGGCTAAGTAGGGTGGAAGTGAGGCAGGGGGCACAGGAGTGAAATTCTACAAACCCAGTTTAGAAGGAAAAGGAAAGGAAAGAGGAAGAAAAGAAAGGAAGGCAGGCAGGCAAGAAGGAAGGAAAGAGAAAGAAAGGAAGAAGGCAGGAAGGCAGGAAGGCAGGAAGGCAGGAAGGCAGGAAGGCAGGAAGGCAGGAAGGCAGGAAGGCAGGAAGGCAGGAAGGCAGGAAGGCAGGAAGGCTGTCAGCCCATCAGGATGGTGTAAATGTATGAGGTGTTACCTGGAGCACAGCTGCTTCACATCTGCAGCCACGGCAGAGGACTGCCAATGGAAGCAGCGAATGCCATCAGAGTGGAGGCTGCTGAAAAGCTACTGACTTTCCGGACACTGCTGGATTAATCGTTCATTTGTACCCACCAAGAGACACACACTGGTCTGCTCTGGCCTGGTGGTAATGAGAACTGTCTTGTTCATTCTATGTCCTTTTCTCCCCCAAAGACAAAACCCTCAAGCACCATTGTATACATGCGTAAAGTGCTGCAGCATGACGTGTAGCCATTACATACATAAGATGCTGCAGTGTAAGATGCGCCAATCACTATGGGAGTAGAGAGAATGGGCTCCCTGTTCTATTCACAGAGCTACCCACCTTGGGATTTATTTGTTTATTTTATTTTATTTACGTGTGTGTGTGTGTGTGTGTGTGCGTGTGTGTGTGAACATGCATGCTGGTGTCACAGGCAGTTGTTAGTGCTGGGAATTGGACTCCAGCAAGAGCAGCAAGCAGCTTTACCATTGAGCCATCTCTCTAGCCTGCTGTATACGTCACTGCCCTGATCTGTGTTGTCTGTCCATGTGTAGGCTCTACCCCTGTGGTTTTTCACATTAATTTAAAAAAGAACCTTCTTCAGTCTGCAAGGGATTCCACGCACGCAGACTTTGGTCGTTTTCCCCATCCCTGCTCCAAGTTCCTCCCAGCTCCACCCCACTTCACACCCTTTGTGTTTCTTTCCTTACAGTCCACTGACTCTAATTTGTGCTGCCCATAAACTCGTGGATATGGAGCCATACAATGACGCATGGTGACCATACCAGGGCCACACTATTAAAGAAAGCCGACTCTTCCTCTCCCCGAAGCCATTAACTGTCACTAGCTTCCCAGCTGGGAATGGGGTCTTAAATCTATGGGAAGGGAGAGACAAATCTGGAGCAAAGATAAACGTGTATTCTTTATATTGTATGTATATGTGGTGTGGTGGGGCACACGTATGTGCTGGTGTGCATTCAAGTGTGTGGAGGCTGGAGGCTGGATTCAGGCATTTCCTTCCTTAACTCTCTGCTTTATTTGCCAAGGCAGGGAGGGCTGTTGCTGAACCTGGGGCTCACAGTTTCTGCTCTTTACGGAACTAGCTTGCCTTGGAGATCCCTTGTCTCCAACTTGGATTACAGGTATATGGCCACCACTGTTTGGCATTAATGTGTGGTTTTTCTCTGTATTTTGTGAAGATCCAAAGTCTGGTGTTTAAGGCAAAATCTTGAAAGTTCTGCTGTGATCCAGGACTTTTCTCTGACTTTGCTTCTTGGCCACCATGAAATGAATAGTTTTGCTCCGTTGTTTACTTATAACATGTGTTGCCAAGCCACAGGCCCTAAAGCAGCAAAACAAACTTACCATAGGCTTAAAGTACAGACGCTAGTAAATCTTCCATAAATGGATCCCTCAAGTATTTTGTCACAGTCATTAAAAAAGGACTAGACACTTCCCTCTGTGTAGGCATGCCAGAAGACGTCTCTCTCTACGGCAACAGCTGAAGCCAGCTACTCCCGAAACCATTTGTCTTCCTGGAAGATGCTGGCTTGTCTTCTGTGAAAGAGAAGCACCCTGTCTTCCATTGCCATAGTGGCCACTCCCAGCAACACTACTGGGCACTGCCCACTGTCATCATCCCTTGTGTGCTCACTGTCTTCCTGAAGACTGTGGAATGCTGGGATATTATTAACTTTGTTTTCTAGCTGGGAAAAGTGTCCTCGTGTAGTTTGCTGATCATAGACCTACACATGAGAGAGGACAGAATGGTTCTTCTGGGCTAACTGCTCCGTGGGACCTTAGTTTATACCTAGAAGTCAAGATACCAAGAATTCAAATTCTTAGTGATGTTCTTACCTGAGAGAAGTAAGAGCTGCTTTTGGAGCTGATTGTGGCCATAGATGCTCAAGCTACAGAGGATAGTGCTTGTGTGGTTTGTAGTTTTGTTTTACCTTCAGAATAAGGAGTTGTGAATGACAGGTGCTTTCCCTAGGAACTCTTCCATCTCCTCAAACTCAGGTAGTATGAGAATCATCTTCTAGAGCCACACTCCTTAAATAGTTCAGCAACCTAATTAATCAAATTATATTACATTCAAGCTTTTCTCCTTGCTAAGTGAAAAAAAATTCCCACTTAAGATTTAAAAGACTCTGAACAATATAAAATGAAAATAAAGAAGTTTTGGATTAATGGTTCTAAGTATGCAAAAAACAATGCCTTTCTCTTGTAATTCTAGTTAGTTGAAGCTTTAATTCTAGCAAGAATAATAAAAGATGATTTTATTTGAGAAGTAAAATTTTAAAATTATTTACATATAGTTAATTTAAAAATACCTTTTGAACGAAACATCATCAGGGGTGGCATATCCAACACTCGGGAGGCAGAGGCAGGTGGATCTCTGTGAGTTTGAGGTCAGTCTGGTCTATAAAGTGAGTTCCAGGACAGCCACACAGAGAAACCTTGCTACACAGAGAAACCCTTACTCTAAAAACAGAAAAAGCAAAGAGACAAACAAAAACCACAGCAAAATCATTAGGGACTAGAAAGATGGTTCAGTGGTTAAGAGAACTCACTGCTCTTTCAGAAGGCCTGGGCTCAATTCCCAGCACCCACATGGCAGGTCACAACAACAGGAGATCTGACACCCTCACCCAGGCATACACACAAAACACTAATGTACATAAAGTAAATAAAAGTTGCCAGCGGACATAGATGGAAGCTGGGCTAAAGGAAAATACGTCTTAAAAACAAACCAAACCACCAGCCCCTTCTGCTACACTGCTTCTGTGGGTTGCCTAGTACTGACTATAGTGAGCAGAGACATCTTTGAAATCTGGTTAAAGGAAGCATCTCTGGGGGGATGCAATTAAACTAGGAGCCATTTGTGTTGCACCACAAATACTTTTATATTTAGTTAGCTAGTTATCTCAGTGTGCCTTCGAGGAGCATATATCCTATCAAATGCACCCACTCACCTGGCAATGTGGCAAGAACCTGCTTAGCCACCAATTGTCTTAGACTGTGAATGGATAATAAGTTGTCTGGCATTAGAAGATTGCATACACCAAAGAGAAGCCTGATTTAAGACACAGACATAGACACTAATATGTAGAAAGTCTCCTAGTTATCAGGAATACAAAATTGTCACAGGGACTGGGGAGAGGGCTTGGTTGGTAGAGTGTCTACCACAGACATGAGGACCCGACTTTGGATCCTCAGAACCCAAGTAACAGATTGATGCATGCCTATTACTCCAGTGTTGTGGAGTAGGGATTGGGGCTAAAACTCATTGACTAGCCAAGTGGATGTGATTCAAGTTCAGTGAGAGACCATGTCTTAAAAAATAGAGGTAGAACTCCTTCACATTAGCAAATAAGGAGAAATAGCGCTGGTGCCTAGCCAGAAGTCATGTCCCACTGAGCTCAAAGGTACTACACATACTCTTGGAGGAGAAAATTAATCTTCAATATCACCCAGATACAAACCCTGAGACCTACAGCAGAGGACTGCTGTACATACTTGTGCTGTGTATACCTGTGCCATAGTGGCACAGATGTTAAGGGAACAACTAACTACTTTTTGATCAGATTTAGGACTTCCTCTGAAATGGAATCCATATCTGATACTGCTAAAGTGTTCGAAAAGCCAAGATTAGATAGGCCATGATCCTAGAGGGAAAACTTATTACTATTATTCTGCTAAATAAACAAAGCAATCAAATGACTCCTAATGGCATATTACTATACTTGCAGATCAGTGCATCACTCAACCCTTCTCAGAGAAACTTCTTACAGTTGATGGTAACTAACACAGGGGACTCACAGCTGGACAATGTGCAGTGAGTGACTGACTTTGGAGCATTCAGGCCTCAACAGGATGTGTTTATCAAACCCCTCTTCTCAAGACTCAGGGATCTAAGCAGAAGAGCAGGTGTAAGGATTTAAAGCCAGAGGTGGTAGATGGCTCTAAAAAACAGCACCTTCTAGATGCAATAGATTTAACATATATATTAACTCACAGAGGTTGTGACAGCATACATAGACCTATATATATTCAAGCTCGATAAAATCTTAGCACCAGTAAGGGGAACAAGGTATAAAGCCTCACTCTTAAAGCAAGAAGCTATTTACAATCACAAATGGGAAAACAGTTTTCTCCAATGAAGAGACACTTCAGGCCTAGCCCCAACCTCACAGGTAGTTGCCCAACACAAAGGGTCTCCTTCTCTCTGTGTGTGTGCTTGTTTGCCTTTTGTTCTTTATTTGTGTTTTCCTTTGAAAAATGTCTTTTTGGTTTTTTGTCTTGTCTTTTTTTTGAAAGAGAGAGAAAGCATGAGTGTAATAAAGATGGGTGGGTAGTGAAGAAGGGAAATCTGGGACATTTACAGGAAGGAAAAGAATAGAATCAAAATATATTACAATTTTTTTGTTGTTGTTGCTGTTCTGTTTTTTGTTTTCTTTGAGTCAGGGTCTGACTGTGTTGCGTTGCCTTTCCTGGAATCACTATGTAGACCAGCTTAGCTTTGAACTCCATAGATTCTTGCCTCTGCCTCATGAGTGCTGAGATTAAAGATGTGTGCCACCACACTCTGCTCAAAAATTCTTTTAAGGAAGTCAATGAATAAAAACTAAAAGGTTATAAATATTAAAAAGGTAAAGAATTATTAAAGCCTCTCAATGTCAGTCTCTGGCTTCCACATATACACAAACACATACATGCTCAGTGCACACAAATGCTGCAGGCACACCCCTCAAATGCACACTAAAAAAGACAAAAAATAAAATTGCCAGTTCTTATTAATTCAAAGTAAGCTAGAAATTTTGCTCTAGTCAGTAATAAAATAAATAAAACTACATAAACAATTATGAATGCTATATGTGTGGGGAAAACAGAGTCCTATTTCTACCTTCTTTATGTAGAGCATCGTAAAGTTGTTGTAATGTACAGTTATCAAAGAATTGACACAGAAACTACATCATGTAGTTTGTTAATAATATTTCTCCTTTGGCTATCCTCTGATGGCACCACCATCCTTTCAATTTTCCAGAGTCACTTGGCTGAGCCTGGTCATGCATACTTCCAGTCCCATCTCTCGGGAAGTGGATGCAGGCAGATCTTTTTGAGTAAGGCCAGCCTGATGGACTTAGCAAGTTCTAGGCCACCCAGGGTTTCATAGCAAGAGCTTGTTTCAATACACAAGCAGATGAGTTTACAGTCACACAGGGATCTCCTTTATGACACAGAAGCAACAGTGAGCATGATGATAAGACAACATTAAGAAGGTAGATCTTGTGTTAAATGTTCTTTTTTCTGTTAATTTTTTGGGGGGCTAAAGAGATGGCTCAGTGGTTAAGACTGCTTGCTGCTCTTTCAGATGATCTGAGTACAGTTCCTAGTGCCCACATAGACCGCCGAAAACTGCCTATGATTCTAACTCCCGAGGGATCCATACCTGCAGCCTCCATAGGTGCCCACACCCATGTTCACATGCCAACATATACACATATCATTAATGTGTTTTCTTGTTTCTTCTTCTAAAGTAGTCGCTGTTTTCATACCTAGAATTATCTTTCTAATTTTCTTCCTACAGATGATCCTCAAGGGGATATGCAGGCTCCAAACCCATAGGTGTGGCACCATCAAGCTTTAGGTGAGAAGGTGAGTGTGGTGAGCCACAGGTGAGTCCTGTCTCTTCTCAGGGCTGCAGAAAGAGCCCTGGATTCCACTTTGTCTTTACTCTTCTATAAAAGGACGAACCATGCCCATGTACTTCATATTGAAAAATATGCATCAGTGCTTTGAGAGGTACTTTATATAGAATATGCATATATCTTTATCTATTTTATGTGTATGTGTATTTTACCTGCATATATGCATGAATCACATGTGGAGGCCAGAAAAAGGCACTGGATCTCCTGGAACTGGAGTTACAAACTGGAGCTGCCCTTTTCTGGTCCCATGGAAGAATGGCCAGTGACGTTATCAACAGAGTCATGTCTCTAATCTCAAATAAAGCATATTTAAAGTCTATAGCTTGATCAACTGTTTTTTTTGGCATTGGGGATGAAACTTCAGGCTTTGTGTATGCTGAGAAAGTATTCTGCCACCAAGAAAAATATTCAACCTGAATCTAAGAAGTTATACCAATAAAATATTCACATAATTGAGATAATGAAAATTTATATCTTATCTCTCCAGTGTGACCTCAGGGTTCCATTCCATCCACAGTGAACAACTGAGTTGTTTTCAGTGATAGCTAGCTAGATTTTACTTTTGAGATACTTATGAAATAGAATCTGGCCATAATTACTGTGAGTCTCATCCAGAGGTTTGGTTGCACCCATGGTTCATTCTTGTGTTGTTGAATAGTGTTCCACCATGGTGCTAATCACAGTGTTTTTACACATTTTCCTGTGTGAACCATGCTTACTATTGATCATTAGGGATAACATACATATTTCTTTTACTATGTCCATCGTGTACCAGTCTTGCATTGATAGATTAAGTTGGGGACAGAATCCCTGGGATTTAATTGCTGGATTATGACATGAATATGTGCTTCAATCTTTAAGAGTATCAAGTGATTTTGCAAAGTGGTTTAACTGCTTTATCCTCCCATGAGCAGTGGCCATTCTGCTTGTGTTAGAACCTTGCTATGAGCACAGGAGTCAGTCTGGATGCTTCTCCCTGTGCCTTAAGGAAATGCCACTGAGAGACTTGCCTTGTGCTTGGGTCATCCCCACACTTCTCTGGCAAGAAGTCTTTATTTCTTGTTTGAAGCAGTTTTCGATAGTGTTCATTATTCATAAACACTCAAGAGTCAGATATTGGGGTATAAACCAGATAGATCAAGAAAGTGGTAGAGAAATGACTAACAGACGCTTTCTCTACCTTCCCAAATCAAAAAAGCTGCCTGTCTCTCCAGGCTCCTCCCCATCTCTTCCTGTAGCCATCCTTCTTTCGGTACCTCCCTATCTCTTCCTGTGCCTCTCTATCTAGGTCCTTCAGATTCTCTATGGCTGATTCCAGTCAACTAGTCATGGACTTGACCCCTTGATTCAAGGTTTAATTTTGCTAACTGTTTTGGAGTGTCACCATGCAATCAAATATCCTGCAACACCTGTTCCCTTTCATGATTTTTTTAATTTAAAAAAAGTTTTGGATACAAATCCTTAATCAAATATACAATTTGCAAATATTTCCTCCCCGTCTGTAGCTTTGATTTTCAGTTCCCAACAGTGTGGTTCAAAAGCAGAAGTTTAAACATTTTTGGGCTATCCAATGCATCAATGTTTTCTGCTGTAGACTGTAATTTTGGATGGCGTCTATGAAAGCTTCACCTAATCAAACTTGCACAAGTTTTCTCCTGGAAGTTTCACATTTAGGTCAATGACTCATGCTGAGTTAAATTTATGGTGTGAGATATGGATCAAAGTTTATTTTTTTCTTGCATATGTATATATCCAATTATTCCAGCACCATTTGTTGAAAAGACTAATCTTTTTCTACTGAATTTCCTTTGAATCTTTGTCAAAATCGTTTGTCTGTGTGTGTGCAGGTCTATTTATGGACCTTCTTCTGTTCCCTCCATATATCTGCCTATCTTTACATCACCACCAAACTGTCTGGATGATTGTAGCTTCATAATAAGCTCCAGTCCTCTAAATTTGCTCATACTTTTTGAAAGTTGTTTTGGCTATTCTAGGTTCTTCAAATTTTTATATCAATTTTAGAATCAGTTCGTTAATTTCTATAAAAAAAACCTCTCATAAGATTTTAATTGGGATTGTTTTAAATCCATGGACTGGTTTGGATAGAATGGCTTTGTCTTTGGTCTTTCTTAATTTCTCCCAGGAATGCTATGTGGGTGTCAGTGATCAGAGCTTTTCTACCTTTTGTTAGGTCTATCCCTAATTATTTTCTTTTGTTAGTTTTTAAATGACATTATTTTTAAGTTATTAATTTCCCATGGTTTGTAGCTAATATATAGAAATATAACAGGGTTTGTACAATAGCTCCTTTATTCTGAAATTTGGGGCTACCCTTATCTCACACTTGCTAGTTGATAACAACTGGAAGGTGTTGAGTAGGACTGGAGCCTCCAATCCATGTGGAGTGCTTGAGCCAGGGAACCAAGATCTCCTTCTTTATATCACTGGGAGCAAGGGTGAGGATCTCCCGTTATTTTCCTTTTACAGACTGTGGTGGATTTTCTCCATGGTTGATATCATCTGTGAATAATGGCCATATTATTTTAGCTTTCCCAATATGGATGCTTTAATTCAGTTATTTGCTGAACTTTCTGTTGACACAGGGCTCCTATGTGTAGCCCAGTCCCACACCTACCTTGAATTCTTCTGTATTTGTTTTCTTGCTCTATTACAAACTGCAAATTCCAGTTGAAGCTGAAGAGGTGATATATACAGGGCTCTTACTTTCTTCCTGTCCTCATAAAAGCTATATTTAAAGTTAGTTGACTGTTTATAGGTGCCCTTTATCAAGTTGAAAAAGTTCTTTTTTTAATTTCTAACCCTAGTTTTCTATGAGTTTAAGAGAATTTGGGGTACAGAATGAAATCTGTCAAATGCTTTCTTCTATGTTTGTTTAGATGTAGCAATAGTTCATCTTTCTCTGGCTTTTCGCTTTTTTATTATGACAAAATCTTATTGTTACATTTTCTGTTGCTGAACAAACTGTGAACTGGAGCATGCTGTATTGTCTTTCACACAGTGTTGGATTTGATTTGCTCAAATTTTGGTTTGAGTGTCACAATCCATCATTACTATGTACCTTGGTGTGAAGTCTATTATAGTCCCTTCGTCTATTTCTTCTTATCAAGGTGATTCTATCTCATCATTGTAAAACATTCCTTCCTTCTTATTTTATCTGGAAGGGTTTGTGTAAAGTTGGCATCTTTTCTGTCTGCCTGGGTTTTAGAAGTTATCTGTGGGAGTTTTAGAAATATTAATTCAATTTATAGATGGAAGGTCATGTGTGTTGTCTAGTATTTTTCTTGAGTGACTTTGCCAGTTTATATCTTTTAAGGAATTTGTCTACTTTGCAGCCAAATTGTAGAGTTTGTTTGGTATATTACCGCCTCATGTTACCTTTTTGATATCGCAGAATCTATAGTGATGTCATATCTCTTATATTTGATATTAACTTTTTCATTTTTCCTGAGACAAAGTTTCTTTGTGCAGGGTTTTTATGTGTAGCTTGGCTGTTCTGGAACTTTGTAGATCAAGCTGACTTCCAACTCATAGAGATCCGCCTGCCTCTGCCTCCCTGGTGCTGGGATTAAAGGCGTGTGCCACCACCCCCAGACCTGATCATAACATTTCTATCTTTCTCCACTCTAATTAGTCCTGTTAGAGGCCTATCACTATTCTTTTTCTTGTTTTTGAGTTTTTCCTTTATTAATTCTTCTCTCATACAAAGTATCCTGACAATACCCTGCATTTCCCTCCAATAAAACGGCAGGCCTCCCAAGGGTATGCAATAAGACCATGCACAAACCCTCATATCAAAGCTGGATGACTCAATCCAGCAGGAGGAAAAGGGTCCCAAGAGCAGGCAAAAGAGTCTGATACATCCTCATTCCCACTCTTCGGAGTCCACAAAAACCAAAGCTAAACAACCACAACACATATGTAGTGAACCCAGCACAGACCTATGCAGTGTCCATAATTGCTGCTTCAGTCCCCATGAGCCCTGCCTAAACTCCCAGTGTCCTCTGGCTCCTACAGTCGTTCTCCCTATGACATGGGCCTCAAGTTAGAGCAGTCATTGGTTGGCCATTCCCATAAGTTCTGAGCCCCATTGCCCCGGCACATCTTGCAGGCAGGACAAGTTGTAGACTGAAGGTTTTCTGGCTGGGTGGCATCTCAGTCCCTCCTCTGGAAGTCTTGCCTGGTGGCCTGGTTAGAAAAGATGGTTCAGGCTTTGTAGCCTCCTTTACTAGGAGTCCTTGCTACAACCACCCTCATAGATCCCAGGAAGTTTCCAGTGTACTAGGTTTCTGTATTACCCCCAAATGCCTCCCAATTCCTGTCCTCTCTCCCTAATGCTCTTCCTCTCTGTTCCTCCCTCCTCTATCTGATCCTTCCTAGTCCCATCCTTATCTTCCCTCTGCCCATCTGCAAATCTATTCTATTTCCCTTTTTCCAGGGAGATCCAAACATCCCTCTAGAGCCTTCTTTGTTACTTGGCCTCTTTGGGTCTGTGGATTGTAGTGTGATTTATTAAAGAAATTAATGAATTCTATTAGTTTCCACATGTATGAAACAACATTTGGTTTTAATTTTTGTGCACAGGTGTGTGTGTGTGTGTGTGTACACACACATGTGAGTGTGTGTGTGTGTGTGATCTATGCCTGTGTATACTTGTGTGCCTGGTTGTGACTGCCCAGTTGCACATGGAAGATGTCTTCTTTAATGGTTCCTCATTATTATTATTATTACTATTATTATTACTATTATTATTATCATTTAAACTGGTTGGTCAGTGAGCCCCCAGGATCTCCCTGTCTCCACATTCCATCAGTGAGATTATAAGCACAGACACCACCACCATGCCCCACTCTTTTGTGCTTTTGTGTGAGTTCTGGGCATGGATCTCAGATCCTACACTTGCATGATAAGAACCTTACCTGCTGAGTCATCTCTTCAGGCCTGCTCTCCACTATAATGACCTGCTGAGTCATCTCTTCAGGCCTGTTTCTCATTATAATGACCCGCTGAGTCATCTCTTCAGGCCTGTTCTCCACTATAATGACCTGCTGAGTCACCTCCTCAGCCCTGTTCCTTATTATAATGACCTGCTGAGTCATCTCTTCAGTCCTGTTCCTGGTTATAATGATCTATCTTCTGTTTCATTTTGGGTTCTCTGTTGCTCTGCCTTCGAGTTCACTAATCTTTTCTTCTGCAACGTCTAGTCTGCTAATCCCAGAAACCATATTTCTTATCTCACACATTTTGGTTTTAATCACTACAAGTTCTATTTGGTTCTGTTTTCCACTTTTCTTGTTTTTGTCTAACTTTTTGAACATATGGAATACAGTTATAATAACCAGTTTAATATCCTTCTCTGCTAACTATAACATCTGTGGTTAGTTCTTAATCAGATCCAATTGATTGATTTATCTCCTCATTATGGATAATATTTTCCTGTGTCTTTGTGTGTCTGGGAAATTTTGATTGGATGCCAGATATTGTAAATTATACCTTGTAGGATGCTGAGAATTTTTTGTGTTCCTATAAATATTGTTGAGCTTTGTTGCAGGCACAGTTAAGTTACTTGGAATCAGCATGGCTCTTTCTGGTGTGCTTTTAAAATTCGCTAGCTAGACTGGAGTGCTTTTGATCGTGGCTAATTATCCCACAGCAGAAGCGGTACTTGTGTAAGTGTTGTATACCATGCAGTTCCTCAGCCTGCTTTGTGCCGCCAGCATTCTGCCCTGACTGACTGGGCCTTGCCGCTTCTCCTTCTAGGTGGTTCTTTATCTGGCAGTTTGCTCCAGGGGATGTGCTGCTGTGTGCTCAACTGAGCCCTCCAGGGACCTGGCACACAGGCCTGGACTTCTCCCTCTGGGCAGCTCCTTCCTCCAGGCACTTAGTGCTGTGATTGCTCCCTGCCTTGATTTCGCATCGGCAATTCTGTTCCTTAGCTTTGCCGAATGCTTTATCCTTTACCTATGTCCTTCCATTCTGTGCTTGGTAAACTCCCCTGGGGTAGTAAGGGGGCAGCCACAGGTCTGTTTCTCCTGATTCAGAGACCACGAGCATCCTTCATTGTCTAATGATCCAGGCTTTTATTGGTTCAGATGGAAGAATAAACTGGTTCCTGGTTTGTGTG
Source organism: Myodes glareolus (assembly GCF_982192425.1). NCBI lineage: Eukaryota > Metazoa > Chordata > Mammalia > Rodentia > Cricetidae > Myodes > Myodes glareolus. The sequence goes on along the minus strand of NC_142043.1, from coordinate 5,426,859 downwards.
TGTGTGTGTGTGTGTTTTCCCTTAGCTGGAAGCAACAATGGTTTCTCTGAACTGAACTTTTCCTCATGAGACATAGGCAGGTATTGGGTATTTTGTTTGTTTGTTTACCACATGGTAGTTCAAGGTGGCCTGGAACGCACAGTGACTCTCCTGCATCAGCTAGAATAGCAGTCATGTGTCACCACCCCGACATTTTTGTTTGCTTTTCTTTTGAGATATGATTTTGCAATGTACTCCAGGCTGGTCTAGAACTCTTTTTTAAATGTTTAATTTTCTTTATATTATTAGTGTGTGTGTGTGTGTGTGTGTGTGTGTGTGTATGTGTGTGCACCATGACATGAATGTAGAGGTCAGAGGACAATCCTTGATACTTCATTCTTTTCTTCCATTGTGGGTTGGGGATTGACCTAGGGTCAGCAGGCTTTCATGGTAAGTGTTTTACCTTCTGAGCCATCTCCTCAACACTAGTAAAGAACTATTGATCTTTCTGTTTCTACTTTCTGAGTATTGGGATCATATATGTCTACATGAATATGACTGGTTTATGTTAGATTTTTAAAGATTGGATTAAAAAAATAAAAGAATAGTTCAGAAATAAGAAAGGGACTTCATGTTTGCCACATAGATGTTTGACAAGCAAACTAGTCTCAGTTTGAATTTCTTTAGTTAAGAAAGTCTCAGCTCAGTCACCATGTGTCTTCTGTGTCAGAAGGGTGCTGACCCAAGTCCCAGAGAATCAGAACCCCCAACAGTTGTTGACGTTTTTTGGAATAAGCAATTTCTGTTATTTTTAGCAAACAGAAAGACTGCATAAAAATGTCAAAAGAAACACTTTTGAAGAAAAAAATAGGAACTGACTCACTAAAGGGACCTACTGGGAGCAATTACCCAGAGCCTGTGGTAGACCAGGAGTCCTGATTTAATATTATTGCTTTTGCAAATTCTGCAAAAACAAAACAAAACCCAAAAACAAAAACCAAGAAACAAAGCCCAAACCAAAACCCACCACTAAAACCTGGAACATTTTCCCAATGGCTTTGCCAATAGTCAATAGATTCCTCTGCAGCTGAGGTCTCATGGGACTCATAGACTTCATTTTCTGGATTAATCAGGTCTCCTTTTTCTAACGTGGATTAATATTGGCTAATAATAGACAAGAAATGCTGCCCCTCCTAATAGTGCTCTGACCTGTGGACAGGATAGTTGGGACTTTAGCGCTTGGGTTTCCTCAGCCTTAGGGACATGAAGTTTGAACTTTCCCATCAGACACCTGTCCAAACCTGAGGATGCTTTCGGCATAAAGCTTTGACCTGGACTACTGTGTTCCTGGGCTGCTATCCTTAAGTGAGATATGAGCTGGCTTTGAATTAACTGTGGGTGTGCAAAACTCAATCTTTTTGCTACCATTGGGTTTTATTGCATTAAAATATTCTTTAAAATTTAAAGCAAAAGGTATGTTTATATTACTATGTGATTGCATGTATATTTCAATTGTATACAGGTGACTGGAGGCCAAAATAGGGTTGTCAGACCCCTGGAACTGGAGGTCCTCAGGACTGTGAGCAATTAAACATGGTTCTGGGAATCAAATCTGGGTATTCTGCAAGAATGGTAAGTGATTAGCTGTTTGGCCCATCATTAAAAAAAGTTCTTATATGACCTTTGTAAAAGGCTATGGCCACTAAAAATACTAAAATTTTTTAATTCAATTAATATTATTAACAATTGCTGTTTATCTCTGAATTACAGAAGTGCTCTTCTGACCATGTTCCTAGTACTGCTCTGAAACTTAGACAAACATACTTTTATTAAAATATAAAATTGAGAGAGATCTCTCTTAGCATAGTTTTGAATGAGTATAGCAACAATTTAACAAAAGAGATCATATATAAGTAATAGGGAGAAGTAAGCATGGCATGCTTGACTGGAGTTTTACATTGTTTAGATGTGTTTTTCTTTCTCATTATGTATCTGTGTGAGGGTATGTGCACATGTGTACAGGTGCCTGGGAAGGCCAGAAGAGGGATCAGTGCTTTACACCTGCAGTTGGAAGCAGCCTGGGCTGGGAGCCGGGTTCTGGAAACAAAACTCTAGTCAGTTGCAGAAGCACTAAGCACTCACCCTACACCTCATCTCTAGCCCCAACTTTTACATTTGGGAAGTTATTTCGTCATGAAACTTCGTTCTTTGTTCACATTGAGCTTCACTGGCTGCTACCTTTTGCCTCCTCCCTGTTTCCGCTGGAGCCCGCACAGCCTGAATTACCCGTGTCAGTCAACTGAGTCCTGAGCAAACGCTGTGTGAAGCCTGTCAGCCTTGCTTCTGCCTCCGCAGACAGTCAGTACCACATATGCAAGAGTTCTAGAGAAAATCAACACTGTGATCCTTGGACACTGGTGGCAGCCCCCTTCTCTTTCCTGGGCTCAGAAGTAATTCAGCTTTGCCAGACTCTGACACAATCTACTTAGCTATGTCTGTGGTCGCCATGACTTTACCCAGTCCTCCTTAGTGCAGGGTTTCAGAAACCTTTCCATTCACAACTCTTTATACTGTGAGGGCTAAAGTTATGTTCTAAGTTTAAATGACTGGACATAAGTGTAACGCTAAAAGTAAAGTGCTGAGGCTCCCCGGCGGCTGCGGTGGCAGAAGCGCTGAAGGTCCCCAAGCAGCAGCAGTGGGCAGAGGGTCCTGAGAGCAGCCAGTCCCAGGCAGGGACAGCACAGTTCCCTGAGGGTTTGCAGCAGGCCAAGAGTCCCAGGCAGGGAGCCACATGGGGGATGAGAGACCTCAATGGAGCAGCCAGTCCCATGAGGAGAGACAGACAGATGGGCACACCATGAGACCACACCACAGGTCTCGTCAGGCGGCTGGTCTCGTCAGGGAGTCACATGGCCGGCAAGAGGCAGACAGATAGGCACACCATGCAGAGTGAGGTTGGATATTTATTTAGTGGGTTATGGAAGGGATAGGGAGAAGGGGAGAAGAATAGAGAGACAGAGAGAGAGAGAAAGAAAGAGACAGAGACAGAGACAGAAGGGAGGGACAAAAGAGGGAAGGGGCAAAGTGGGAAGAGACAGCAGCTGCCTCTTCTTGAGGAAGATGGAAAAGGAAGAGACTCAGGCTACAAGCAGGAAAAAGATCTGCCTGCCTCAAGGGAAGGGGGAAGGAGTGGGCGGAGCTTGTCTCTTAAAGGGGTAGGACATATTATTACAATAAGGGTTCTATAAAACAAAAATGCCTCTAACTTGTAAGGCCCACTTACCCAAGAGCAGATCACTTCCTGGAATGTTTGTTTATATAAGATAACAAACCACATGTCTTTACTTCTGTAAAGAAGTATGGTTGCACCAATTGCACAGAATGTGCTTGATCACACATAGGAGGGAGGTATGTTAGGCAGGAAGCATGTCAGGATGTATGCTTGCCCCTGATTGGATGAAGGTAGAAAGCAGGTCAGGATATGTGCTTGCCCCCGACTAGATGAAGGTGAGAGTTATGTAGACTGTGGACTTTGCCTTTATAAGCCCCTGACTAAGGTAATTTATGGCCATTCTCTGGGAATTCTGGGTATAGATCCAGCCAGTGTCCATCCTGGCCAGGATTTAATAAATCTTGCTTCAAATCAGGCTCAAAAGTTGTGTTAGTGGTCTTATTATTTTTCCAGTGAGATTAACAATACCCAAGAAATTTTTGCATGACTTGAATATTTCACATACAGGAGTATAAAACAATAATATAAGCCAAACATTTACTGATAATAAATCATGAAGACATTTGTTTGAAAACAATTCTTTGGTGTACACACAATTTTACCATTCATTAAAGATGAAAGAAAATTTATTGTCATTAGATGAATGTGCTTGTTAACTTTTACATGAAGAATTAAATCTTACTGAATATTTGATACTAGACATAGAGAATTTTCAGCCTTTGTTGGAATTGATCAATATTTTGGTTTTCTAATCTGGAGTGCCGAGAATGTCATATCACATAAAAATGCAGCATAAATAATCTGAAATGGATTTAGGATTATTTGGGGAATTATTGGAATTCTTTCCGAACCTCAAGAAGAACTCCATTTACTAATTTTTGTGGAATTTAAGAGAGCAACTCAAACAACGTTTAAAAATAGTTACTTTTTTATGTGGACAGTATTTTGTCTACTTGTATGTATGTGTACCATCTCCATGTCTGGTGCCATTGAAGTCCATGAGAGGCCGTTAGGTTCCCTGAAACTGGAGTTACAGATGCATATGAGTAGCCATGTGGGTTCTAGGAACTGAATCTGGGTTCTCTGCAAGAGCAATATGCACTATCAATCCCTGAGCCACCCCATCAGCTGCTCAAACAACAATATTTAGAGAAAATTTCTGATGTAATACAAATTCAAAGATAGTAATTTGATACTTAAATACTGCGGAATGATAACAAGAGTATTGGAAGTCTTTGTTTTCCATAAGTATACCTTGACCTTTTAAGAGCACAGAACTTTGTATGTACAATAGAAACTCTGGTGTTTGTAACACATAATAGTCTTGGAACTAGGGCCAAGTTTCATCTAGGGTTCACTAACAATGGGTAGCACAAGAGGTTCTTTGGCATTGGGCTGTGTGAAGGCATGTGCAGTGTACAGTGTGCAGCTTAAGGCCCATACTACGAGAGGGAGCCTATACTTGACACTGCCTGGAGGGTCAGGACACAAAGGTAGGACAGCCAAGAGACCCAGGACCCACAAAAATGTCAATGAAATGGTTCCTAATGATATTCACCTATAGACCAGAGCCTAGCATACTTGTTATCAGAGATGCTTCATCCACCAACTAATGGACACAGAGGCAGAGACCCATAGCCAAATATTAGATGGAGCTTAGAGAATCCTGTAGAAGACAAGAAGGAAGGATTATAGGAACTAGAAGGGTCCAGGATATCACTAGAACATGGCCCACAGAATCAACTAACCAGGGCTCATAAAGACTCACAGAGACTGAATTGACATTCACGGAACCTTTGTAGGTCTGACCAGGGTCCTTTGCATTTATGGTCATGGTTGTGTAGCTTAGTGTTCTTGTGGGACTTCTAACAGTGGGAACAGAGGATGTGTCTAACTCTTTTGCCTGATTTTGGGATCCTTTTCTTCCAACTGTGTTACCTTGTCCTCCTTGATATGAGGATCTGTGTTCAGTCTTACTGTAACTTGTTACACCAAGTTTGATTGATGTCCCTGGGAGGCCTGCTCTTTTCTAAAGGGAAATGGAGGATGTGTGGATCTGGGAGAGAGAGTGGTGGGACACAGAAGGTATTGGGAGGAGAGGAGAGAGATATAATATCTCTCTCAGGATATAATATTTTACATTGACAGGGATATAATATATTAGAGACAAACAAAAAACAAAATACAATCAAAAAACAAAATAAAAAATACAAAAAAGCAATAAAGAAAAGAAAATTTCTCTAAAACAAAATTTGCTTAACTTTTCTGCTGTCATTTTTTAGCAATACAAAGCAAATTGGCTTATTGCCATGTTCCCTTGGGTGAGCAAAGGGCTTGGTAAATATATTAAGTGGTGAGAATAGCGTAGTCCAATTAAAATGAACCAGTAAAGGTCCACCTTTCGGAAAGTTGATCTTACTTCACAAGTTTTGAGTAATAAGAACTCTACTCTTTGTAATTGTTATGTGTGATGAAATATATTTGAGTTATTGTGAGCTAGCTGCCCTAAAGACATCATGTCTTTAGGTCTAATTGGAATTCTAGTATGCGAGAACTCCTGGCTTATTTTAGTATCATTTTCACTAGCAATATTTTTTTTATTGAGTTTACATTTTTTGTTCATTTCTTTTTCATTTGTGTTCACACGTGCAAGGCACAGTCTGCTATGGAGGTCAGCGTTGGGCCTCTCCTTCACCAGGTGGATCCTGGGAACTGAGTTAGGTTGTCAAACTTGGTGGCAAGGTTTTTACCCACTGAACCATCCCACTAACCTGCATTATTTATTCTTTTACAGAGTATTTTGTCTGCTCTGTCTGTGTCAGGGCTATCTTTCTATATGCTTTCTGTCTCTCACATTTGTAACATAGTCACTTAAAGTTCCCTTCTATGTTCACCCTTCATTGGAAATAAATTTTCCATAATTTTGGTTAATGTCAATAGAAATAAAATGACAGAGTATTATATTCCCCAAGAATACATTTAGCAGTTCTACTGCAGTCAGCAACAAGCTGTATCAACCTGTAGAAATAAGAAAGATTTTTGGGTAGTTACAACAACTTTCACAACATTATAGAGTGTAAGGAAACCATTTGTCCAACAGCAAGGAGATGATTAATTACACTATGATGTCATGAAGAAGCAGTGTATAATTGCATTTATAAGCAATTTAGATTATAGGATAGTGGTAAAGTTAAACCATCATCACCTGGAGTTAAGAGGCTGGGTGGAGCGGCTGGACGCATCTGCGCACTGGGACCGCTACTTATACAGTATTCTTCAGACTACAGTAGCTGGCGTATCTGGGTATTTGCTGGGTCTGGGGCAGGTGTGTGCCACAACATGTATGTGGAGGTCAAAGACAGCTTGGAGTCAGTTCTCTCCTTCCACCTCAAGAGTCCTGTGCATACAACCTTGGTCATCACCTTTGCCAGCCTAAATTATCCCTTGGAACTTTAGTATTTCAAGTATTTATTAATTTTACAGTAAGGAAAATCTATATTATCTCTGTCTTCATATGAGTGAGATATTTTAAATGTTAGTTTTATTTGTACTAGGTCAGAAGCTTTACAGGAGTTAGTGCTGAGCTGTGGACTAAAAGTAGATTTTCAGAGTGTAAAAGGAGATAGTGGAAGAGAAACATGAAAGTGACTGTAAGTTTGAGAAATATGAATCAAGATTATTAGCAGAGAGACGATGGGTTCTACAGAGAACATGCCTGTGGTCTGGAAGACAACAGTCAATCAACACTGAGTTCTTATAAAACACTAAGTTTTATAAAAATGTGTACAAGTGAACGATAAATCCATTAGGCCAAAAAAATGAAAAGTGTGCAATGTAGATTTCCTTTGGTCTGAGTGTATATATGTTGATTTAAAAGATGCGGGTGCAGTACTCACTCTTACCGGAATGTGAAGGACACAGGGAAGTGTGTTGCATACAAGCCCATAGCCCCTGAATTTACCATGCTCCTGTCAGCCTCCCAAGTGCATGTCACTATGTCTGGCCCCTGATGTCTGTGTCCTACTCACAAATTGCTATTCCTCAATGGACTGTTACTTTGTGATATTAACTTTATGGATCTAGGATTTAAGCCCTGTAAATGAGAGACAAACGCCTGTCACCCCAAAGTTGCTCTTGAATCATGTCTAAGATCTTTGGGGATGAGCTGAGTTTACAGAAGCTGTGGGTTACCCCTGCTGTGTTCATTTCATTACCTCTGAGTCGTACATCCAGTGCTGCCTTTTCTTCTCTACTGGCGCCATCTTGTCCATCATGTCATACCCTAGGCTACCTGCTTCATGAGCTTCTGGGGACCTTCCGTCTGTCTCCTGTTCAGCACGAGGTGCTGGGATTACAGATAAACATAGTCCCATCTGCTGTCACATACTCATGTTGGCACAGCCCGCGTTCACCCACTGAACACTTCTTCAGCACTCCTTTCTTCATCGTCCCAAGCTGAAATACCTTAAATATCCATCATCAAAAGAATGAATAAAGCAAATTGTGCTGTATCCATATGATATACTATGATACAGCATGATATATAGTATACTCGGCAATAAAAAGGAATGAAACAGAGTCAATCAACAGTACAGATGGGTCTAAAACATATCAGACTATACTAAGGTTGTATATTAGATGGCTCTATTTATTAAAAGCTAGAAAAGAGACATCTGATTTAGAGCAGTGGTTGCCAGGGACTGGAAGCTCAATGGGACTGTCAGTAAAGGAGCTCAAAGAGTTGTTTGGGAAATAGAATCTCATATACCAATACTGTAATGGTAGCTGTGTGGGTTAATAAGTTAACTCAAGCCCCTACAATGTCAGTTGTACATTGGTCAAGTTGGTTTAATTTACTTATCGTATATATTTATATGTATCATGTATCTTTCATTTCATGTGTATGTGTGGTATGCATGTAAGCATGTGTGTGTGTGTGTGTGTGTGTGTGTACACTTGTAATCATAGAGGCTCAAAGTTGATCTTAGAAATCATCCCTGATTGCTATTCCCCCTTATTATAAGAGGCAGGAGGTCTCAGTGAAACCACTGGTCACTGCCATCACTGATGTGGCTAGCCTTGCGGCTTGCTCTGTGGGTCAGTCCCTTGTCTTCACTCTCCAGGGCTGGAATTGCAGGCTAACCATGATGTTTGTGTGACATTTCATGTGGGTTTGGGAATTTGAAATCTCACAAGTGCATGGCTAATACTTTAACCACAGAATCACTGCCCCCCCTCTCCCGCAACCCTAGTCAAGTTACTTTCAAGGTAAACAAACTAGAAGTTCATTCTGCTTCATTGGCTTTGGGCTCTTTTATCCCTCTCGTCTGACTTTTGGGCTGGGGAAAGAGCTGCAGGCCCTGAATAGGAAGTCTGAGTTAATTTCTCTAAATTTTCATACCCTTTATCATGATGAAAGACATATAATGTGAAGAAAGACTATTTTTTTTTACACATAAAGTATAAGGGATGAAATCCATAGAGATTCTCATTAATCATAGTGTGCCAAGCAATGTTAAGCATTGGGAGCCCATCCAAGAATAGGATAGTTCATCTCCAGTATCTGAGAGCTGAGTTCACAGAACTCAGCACTGTATGTTTAACACTCGCTTACCACATATATTGAGTAAGGACTTTGAAATCTAGTACAAGTGATGGGCCTAGATTCATGTCACCGCTAGATGATGATACACTCAGGGTTACAGGATAGAGGGAGGAACAATTAACCCAAACTAGTCATATAGAGGGCATGATGTCCATGCTGAGAAAATTTAAGAAAAAGAAGGAAAATAGAGATTTTCTCAGGCAGGAAACGCAGTTGGTATATGGGTATAAAGATTCACTCATTCACTGAAAGAGTATGTATTTACTGAGGAGCTTTTACATCATAGTCACTATTGTTCATGAGTGACAGGAAATAAGCACGTTCCAAGTTTAATTCTAGTGAGAAAGACAGATATGTTAAGGAGCCTTCTTACTGAAGACTATAAGGGTAAGAGAAACAATGCATAAAATAGAGAGGAAATGAAGTGCACATAAAGAAGGGATGAGGCTTTGGGGTTCTACTTGATTAAGAGTTACTGCAAAGGGACTCGTGCATGAAGACTCTGGAGTAGACTTATAGAGTGAACAGTCTCCATCTGAAAGGAAGTCTCTTCAAAGGAGACAGGGCAATTCTGAGGAAGTCACAAGTGAGGGTATACTTTTTGGTTTCCTGGAAGAGTGGGAGGCCATTGTGGCTAGAGAAGAGTGAGCAAAAGAGAGAAAGAGAGGAGGCAAAATTTGAGATGCCAGTATAGTCAAACATGAAGCATTATATATAACTGGTAAAATGGGACACATTGGATGAAAACGTAATGTGTTAGAAAATGGTTAACTTTGATTGGCAACTTGACAGGATCTGTAATTAACTAAGAGGCACTTCCAGGGGTATATCTACATTACCTTATAGATATATTATATCTATATTACATGGAAACTGTATTCTTTTAAACACTGCCTGGCCCATTATCTCTAGAGAGTTAGTTACTGGCTAACTCTAACATCTTGATTAACCCATTTCTAATAATCTGTGTGGCACCATGAGGTGGTGGCTTACCAGAAAAGATTCAGCATATCAGCCTTTGAACATGGACTGAGGACCAGTGATTCTCCAGGAATCTTCAAGGCCTTCAGTTCTAGATTTGAAGACATCCAGCTCTATAGCCTGAGTAACTAAAAAGCTCACCATACTCTCTAGGATTCAGACAGCCATGGTTGGACTGTGCTGTGCTGTGCTGCCCCTATTGGGAAAACACCACATACACACACACACACACACACACACACACACACACACACACACCACACACACACACACACACACACACACACACACACACACACACACACAGAGAGAGAGAGAGAGATCTGAGGGGTGGGGAGAAAGAGAGACTAAGTTCTCTTTCTCTGGAGAGTGAGCCTCATAGTGACTATATTGCTTTGTCTCTGGGCAAGCACACTTTCAGCAAGCATCTCAGCCCAGGTGAGAAGAGAATGGTATTTGAACTGAAGACTCCAGTGGAGATGGTACTAAAGTAGTTTCTATATAAACTCAAAAGGGAAAGTTTCTGGATGGGCTGGATATGGGGACACAAAAGGTATGGAAGTGGGAACAGACTTCATGCAGGGAGGGCATGTGCAGAGAGCCATTATCAGGCAAAGGGGATATAGAGACCCACAGCTCCAGGAAATAAAGCTCTCTGGAAGGCCAGGTGGAGAAGGCAATGGTACTGGGGAGTTTTCTGAGACATAGAAGACTGGCAATGCCTGCTAGGTGGGTGTGGGCCAGGAGGACTAGAGTCTACACTGGCTCATAAGTACCAGCCTGGGTGTATTTATATCATGGAAATGGGAAGAACTGTGTTGGATTTGTGGAGTAGAGTCTTGTGTACATGCTTAGACTCATGGAATTTTCATTACTTAGCTACATCAAAGTGAATCACCCAGAAAGAAACTGAAAATTTAGGCACAAGTTCAAGGCTAATAGGGGTAAAATATTAACATCCCTCTGATTCCATGTAACTAGTTGAAATGTCCACTAGTAAACCCTCCAAGTTACTTATGAAATATCACAAGATACTTATGATGACAAGGCCATGCAATACCACAAACACTTTTCAATATAAAAGTATGCAGCAATATAGACTAAACACCCCTAACCTTTGTCTGTAATAAGATAAAGACATGTTCCTCCATTAACATATAAGTGCCCTGACCCCAACAGATATCTTGTAAAAGAATGAACTTTCTTGTTGTAATGGAGGCTGCTTGTTTGTTTCCTGACTGCCTGGCAGCTCAACCCTGAAATAATCACACAGAAACTATATTATTTAAAACACTGCTTGACCCATTAGCTCTTGCTTCTTATTGGCTAACTCTTATATATTAATTTAACCCATTAATCTGTGTATTGCCATATGGCTGTGGCTTATCAGCGAAAGTTCTGGTGTTTGTCTCCTGTGGGGATATATGGCTTCTCTCTGACTCTGCCTTCTTCCTCCCAGCATTCAGTTTAGTTTTCCCCGCCTAGCTCTGTTCTACCCTATCATGCCAAGCCAGTTTTCTTTATTCATTTACGGCAATCACAGCATACAGAAGGGAATCCCACATCACCTCCCCTTTTCTGTTTAAATAAAAAGGAAGGTTTTAACTTTATCACAGAAAAATTACATATAACAAAACAGGTATCAAGCAAGAATTATAGTTACAATATTTATATCTACTTCATTTTTTATAGCAACTAAGGAAAACTATAACAATCAATTCTTCACCTCCAGCGAAGACTCCAGAAGGATATACTATTACCTAAGTAAACAGGAAGTACATTGTAAGCAAGTTCCAAAACTCGAGAATTGACAGAGACATTTTGCTAACTGGACAGTCACTCTAATTTCTTCTGTACTGTTGGTGCATCCATCTTCAATCTACAGGCCCATAGTATCTGGCAGACTTTTCCATGAAGCAGGAAATTTCAAAGTCAGTTCTGTCTATATTGTCAGTTTGTCAGTCACTCTCTTCTGTGTCCTGCAGAATGTCTGGCAGACTCTTTCTATTCTTTCATGAAGCAGGAACCCCAAAGGACTGTCTCACCTTCAGGCAAGTATAGCAGCCATTTCTCTGTGGGTCCTGCATGTCCAGTGAAGCAGTCCAGGCAAAAGTAATTTCTTGCCCAAATAGTTAGCCAACTCCATAAGGAGCCTCTTCAATACCCATAATCCTTTTGAAATGGATTGGTGCTGCCAGGAGTAGATGTGTCTCACTGTTTCAAAAAGCCCTAACTTTTTGAAACATTTTAAGTGTCATCATCTGAAGGTCTCTGAAAAATTTAAAGAATACCTATCTAACTGAAATACAACTCTATATATCTAGAAAACCTAACTAACATGACTATAAGCTTGACTATTATAGAAGATTATCTTTTAACCTATATTTCTTAATTTATATTACATTTTCTAAAGCATATCTCCCTTAAAATGTAAATAAATATTTATAAACAATATTTGGGAATATGGGCATAGTTCTTTCTGAACTGCTTCCTACTGTTTATTGGACAAAGTAATTTTTTGGGGGGTGTTCCAGGTGATCTTTCGGGGGGGTCTTGGTTCATCAAACCTTATTAGTCTGGAAGTAATCCACAGGTTCTCATCCTCTGTGGAAACAAAAGAAGAACCTCTTTTCCAAGCAACATATCCTTAGACCCATATTTTGAAATCAAGATACATTTAAAATATGTATGTTGATTTAGCTTAGCAGCCTGTACAATGAAATCTCTCTTTGTACTTAGCTACTTCACAGTCAAAAAATTCAAATAAAACACGATAATATACATAATCCAGACTTTCTGTGTATATTCCATCTTTATGTGGCTTATTTATTTTTATTCTATCAGTTTTTAATATTTATTTATTATCTTTGCTCCTTTAACCTATGATTGTCTATATTCTGTCTCTTTAAAGACTTTGTTTAATCTTTTTGTAAACCATTTACTTAACTTTTTATAATCTTTTTCTTCTCTCTCCCAAGCCTATGGACATTTTTTCCAACACACCATTGTAGTGATGGGGCAAGCAGGCCTGCTTTTCATCCTGCCTGGCTCCTGCATGGCTAGCTTTACACCCAAAATAATTACATGGAAACTGTATTCTTTTAAACACTGCCTGGCCCATTATCTCTAGAGAGTTAGTTACTGGCTAACTCTAACATCTTGATTAACCCATTTCTAATAATCTGTGTGGCACCATGAGGTGGTGGCTTACCAGAAAAGATTCAGCATGTCTGACCTGGTGGCTGGCTCCATGACGTCTGCCTCATTGCCCTCTTCTCAGCATTCTGTTCTGTTTACTCCACCTACCTAATTTTCTGTCCTATCAAAGGATCAAGGCAGTCTCTTTATTAACCAATGAAAATAACACATAGACAGAAGGCCCACCTACATCACTCTATGTCTCATTTAGAGATTTTTATGTCTGAATCTGTTGTATTGTGCATCTGTAATTCTTTTCTGACCAGAAGTGTTTCTTAAAATGCTAAGCACTTCTTACGAACTTCCATGGCATCATTGCTAGGGGTAATAAGGCCCTGCCTCCTTGCTCTGCTGAGTCCAACATGGCGGAGGATTTCTGTTCACTGCCTCTGAGCCTCACACACTGCACATAGCTCCAAGTATGCAGTGGGTCTATGCTGAGCCATTAAGCAGTTTGTAGCATGCTGCTTACAAAATCCATTTAAATGCTCCATTACTGGACCTCCCGAGAAACAGTTAGAGCCATTTGTGCTGGCAAACTAGGAAGCTGTCCCTTTCTTTTTTTTAAAGAAACAGCACAGTTTTTACTGCACCTCTCTTAAAGTAGCTGCAGTGTCCCTGCTTGCTGCGAGCTCATCTAAAAAAAAAAAATGTGGCTACCAAAAGCCATGCTTAACTCTGTTCCTTTGTGTCTAAAATTCCTTTTTGAGCTTTTTTAGGTTTTTATGTGGATGTACTTACCCACGTTGGAATGCCAAAATATTGGAGGAGGCCGCATGTTTCATTCACGGATGCTCAGCCCAAAATTATATTATTCAAAACACGGCTTGGCCCATTAGCTCTAGTTTCTTATTGGCTATATATATATATATATATATATATATATATATATATATATATCAATTTAACCCATTTCTATTAATCTGTATGTCACCATGTGGCTGTGCCTTACTGGCTAAAGTTCCCTGTGTCTGTCTCCTGTGGGGCTACATGGCTTCTCTTTGACTCTGCCTTCTTCCTCCCAGCATTCAGTTTAGTTTTTCCTTTCTAGCTCTGTTCTACCCTATTAGGCTAAGTCAGTTTTCTTTATTCATTAATGTCAATCACAGCATACAGAGAGGAATTCCATATCACTTTCTGCCTCTGGCAATCTTTGACCTCCAAGCAAATTAGGCTAATATGTTAACTTGAGAGTTATTTTGGAAGACAAACTCTCAGTTGAGAAAATGGGCCCACCAGATTGGCATGTGGGCAAACCTGTGGGACATTTTTTAGTTAATGATTGATGTGGCAGGGACCAGGTTACTGTGGGTGGTGCACTCCTGGGTTGGTAGTCTTGGGTGCTATAAGAAAGCAGGTTGAGGAAGCCATGAGGACCAAGCCAGTAAGCAGTACTTCTTCATTGCCTCTGCTTTAGTACCTGCCTCTAGGCCCTGCTCTGACTTCTTTGGATAAGGGACTAAGCTATGAGATGGAATAAACCCTTTCCTCTCCAAGTTGTTTTTGGTCATGGTGTTTATTACAACAGAATCCATATGTAAGAAAGCTGACAAGGGATGACACAGACCTGGCCTTGGGATAGGCATCATAGACACATGAAAGGGATGAGGAAGAATATTAACTGAGGAGACTTAGATGTGCACATGGCTGGCAGGATCCCCCTGCCTTTCCAGTCTCTGGACCACTCTTCCTCTGAGATTATAATAATTGCAACAGTTCTCCCATTTATTTATTTCTTAAAAAAGCAACAACAACAACCACCACCCCAACCATTTTCCTGACTTTTCTGTGCTAGAATTCAGACTTCATGGTGACTCTGTTGTTGACAGCAGTTTGCCCAGGGCCTAGCACTAGCCTCCCACATAGCAGGTGGACAGTGACTAATTATCGAATGACCAAATGTTGCAAGGAAGAGAGCGCAGAGATGCAGGAGATGGCACGAATATTAGCTCCTAGAGGAACTGAGAGGTGTCTACCGGGGACACAGTCTCTGTCCTCACACAGACCTTGTTGAAGACAGAAAACAAGGACTCTAGAAATGCATAGTGATTTTAGAGTAACATGCTCTGGTGAGACACAAATGGTTCATGTGCTCAGAGGCGCTGAGTGACATTATAAATACTTTTTAATTTACTCCTGGCATAAAAGCTGAGAGGTTTCCTTTCTCTGTTCCTAAGCCACCCACTCATCACACTGAGGATGGGGGAAATGGCACTATCATAGGGCATTGTTGGAAGTCATGCCTTCAGCGCCTGCTGGGTCTGTTTGTAAGTCTTCAGGAGATGGCTCTTCCAGTCTTTATTAGTCTAAGGTTACATTATGGCTGCTGTCACTTGTAAAATTTTGATCAGCTTTGCTTTAGAAAGAGATCACTCATAGAAATTCATGATCATCAATATGAAAGAGAAATTTTTGCATTAAAAACAGTCACTTGAACATTATTATTCAGCCAGATAATAGGTTTTGATTACTTAAATGTGTCAGTTTTTTTTTTAATAGAGCTTAACAGATATTCCATCTGTCTTTATAAATTATTTAATGTTAAGGTCTGGTATTCCAGTTGACTCTGCATGGGCAGAAGTGGGGGTTTGTGAAGTCTGGTCTTGGGTGTCACTTTTCACACATGTATCCTTGAACACATCTCTTTTGCCATCTTATCCTTAGCGATCTTTGTTCACAGTGGTTATGACTTCTGTTGTCTCATTTGGACTTAGGCACTTGCTCTCTTGAGCTACCACAGAGAATGGCCTTCTTCCAGGAGACACAGTTACTCTGGCCTCGAGGGTCTCCTGCCTCCTCTGTCACACCAGAGCGGGAGATTTTGATGTTCTCGAGCTCTCCCTAAATAGATCCAGCAGTCACTTTTTCACAAATTCCTTTTCCTTGTCTGGCCAGAGGACCACAGCCTTCCCAGAGCTTTGGTCCTTGCTTTGGACTTTCATTTGTGCTGTCTACTGAAGTCTTTCTCTGAAATAATTAGGTTAGAACAGCCTAGCTGACTGAGCAGAGGGTTTAGCCTCAGTCATTAAGAGCTACTCACAGTCTGAGTCCTGCTTGGCTTGAGGTCCTGCTGGCTAATATTTTAGCATCATTATATTACTGAATTGCACATCAAAATTGTAGTTAAAAGTAAAAGTTGTAAGCAACCAAATAATGTATCTACTTCAAGCTTCACATTCTCCTATCTAGGTATCAACAGAAAACATAGAAAGATTTCAAACAGAAGGCAAAGCAGAGGAGACACTGGTGGACTTTGTTCTCTGTGATCTCTTACTGAGGTGTTTTGTGTCTTGAGAAGACTGAAGAGTGATGAAGGCCTATAGGATGGAAAGTTGTTTAAATTCTTCCTTTTTAGGGGATATATTATGTCGGCAGAGATGCCATAGAATCTGTTCAAGGTTGGGAGAATCCCAGAAACTCCACATCCAATGTTTACATGCAGACATAAGCATCTGCGATAAAAGTGGTTGGCCTTTGCAAGGTGTAGGAGACTTTGAACTTTCAGAGTAAATTAGAAATTTCCATGCTACCTCTTAAGCCTTAAATACGGAGTCATTTGCATTATTATACTATTGCTTGCTGCTTTGCAATACCCTCACACCATCTCTAGCATCTGTGTTTTATGTGTGTGACTACGTGCTCTCTGAAGGCAGTGGCTGAGCCATTTATTTCGTAAGAGACTTGGGAAACAGAATTTTATGACGTTTGGCTCAAATGAAACACGAAGAATGCTAACTAACCTCGCCACTGAAGCTTTTGCACGCCCCTGCCAGAGCATTTCTAATTCTTTGCCTTGTCTTTCTGGTTAGGAGGTCAGCTGACTGAAGGCGGAGTTCAGGACTTCGCTGATTTGCAGTTTCCCTTGGTGGTGAGTAGAGTGATGGGTAGAGATGGGCTCCTTAAGTATTTACTGAAGCATGGAGCGATTGGATAGAAACTTCCCTGCATTCCGGTTCTACAAACTTACCATATAGTTTGACCAAAACAAACAAAGCAAATGTATCAATTGTTTTTTTCATCGCTATAACAAAATATCTGCCCAGAGCAATTTAAGAAAGCAGTTTATTTTGACTTCGAGTCTGAGAATACAGTTGATCATGATGGGAAAGGAACAGCAACAGCAGCCTAAGGCAGCAGGTCACACTGCAGTCAGGAAGCAGAGAGAGAGAGAGAGAGAGAGAGAGAGAGAGAGAGAGAGAGAGAGAGAAAAGTTGGGTCTCTGATCACAACAGGAGCCGGAGGCAGTCAAGGAATGGAGCAAGAGGAAAGCTGGGCACAGCTCACTTTTTCTGGTTTACTCTGTCCAGGACCTCAGCCTATGGAACAATGCTGTCCACATTCAGGGTGGATTCTCCTTCCTCAGTTAGATATTTTTGGAAATCCTGTCATTGATACAAGTGTGTTTCCATGGGCATTCTAAATCCAGTTGTGGTGGTTTGAATGTCCTCCATAGGCCTGGGTGAATTAGAATAATTCATCCTCAGATGCTGATGCTGTGTGGGAGGCTTACAAAGAGCAGCCTTGTGGAAAGAATGGGGCTGGGTTTGAAGGTTTTATAGCCTCACCCCACTTCTAGTTCTCTCTACTGTGCATGTGAGGATGAGGATGTGATCTCTCAGCTTCCTGCTCCAACCACCATGCTTGTCTGCTGCTGTGATGAAACCCTTATCCCTCTGAAAACATAAGCAAAATAAACTTATCCTTCATAAGCTATCATTGGTGTTCTATCACAGCAATAGAAGTATAACTGATAATCAAACTGATAATGAAGATTAACTCTTAAAGTCTCTCTAGAGAGAACAGTGAGACATCCACAGATGACTTCATGCTTTAGACATCTGAACTAGACCAAAGATAAGGATTTTTAAGAGTTTGTCCAGATTTTGGAAGCAGGACCCTTATTCAAATTAGATTACAGAGAATGCAGCTAGGAAGGCTAAGAAGGAAGGAAGGAAGGAAAGGACAGACATAACGAAACCAAATTCCCCAGAGATGTAACTGCTGAGCATGGCTGGTTAGTCTTCATGCACCTCTGCATTGCCCTTGTGTGAGAAAACTTTCTGCTCATGGGCTTCCGGTGCCTTGGGTTTCTGTCTTATCATTCTAGAAAAGTCTCGGATCTATTCCGATGCCTCTGCTGCCCCTGTTCTGCTCTTTATGGACTGGAAGCAGTTGTTTTGGTTGAGACTGTGACATTGCCTCACGCTGATATGGGTCAGACGTTGATCTCTGAACCATGTGTAAGTTCCAGGGAACTGAGATTCACACTGGAGGGCAGGCCTCTCCCTAGCACAGAATGGGTGGTGACAGTGGCTGCTGTGTGGCCTTGGGATCTACTAGAAGCTCTTTTAAAAGGAAAAGTGATTTCCTCAAAATGAAGACTAAGCTATCATAAAATACTCTTATACAATCTTTCATTTCTTCTTTTCTGTTTATTAAAGAAATTAATCTATCATTCATGATTGAACATGGAACTAATAAAATACAAACAAACAGGCTAATCAACCAAACAAGCAATAACCACCACCACCACCAACAACAACAGCCCCTCCACTCAGATGCTGTAACTGGTGAACAAAGTCTCTTTGGGGCTCTCTGCTAAACTGGAAAATGCTCCCGTCTCATGAATCTTGTTTCTACTTTCCTTGTCATCTGAGGAGCCTGAGCTAGAAACAGCTGCCAAAATTTGCCTCAGTATATAATATTTTAGATCAAATTGTGCAGCAGAATTATCAGGCATTTTTTAGAGAATACTGGTGTTTAGATTCCATGCATAGAAGGTCGAGCAAGACATAAGAACAAGCCAGTCGGCAGCCCTCCTCCCTGCCTCTGCTGTAGTCCTGCATGCTAGCACTTCTATCACACAACCAGGATTGGAACCTTGCACAGTTCACTGTGTGCTTTAGAAGGCTCTGTCAATCAGTGCCCACAATGAGCGTAGTCACACCTGGGTGGGCTGCAGGTGCAGCTACAGACAGCTGCACTGTGTGCTCCAGCCGTGCACCCCTCAGCACATATCACGGCTACAAAATCCAGCAAACGCAGTTCTTACCACTCCAGAGAAGGTTGAGATTGACACCAAAACACGCTCTTCCTTTGTGCTGTGTTTTCTTTTCCCATTATGAACAGTGACTCTTTGACATTATTGGCAGGGTCATGCTTCAGTGTTAACATGTGTTGGAGTGCCAGTTAAGCAAAATTTCGCAATAACTTTTCATTATTTGTGGTTTAGGGTCATACATAATGGCTGAAGGAGTTCATTGGGAAGTTTGACTCTTGCACAGCCCTGCCCCCCCCATTTCCCCAGTGGAATGCCATTTTTACTTAATTAATTAAATATGCTTCTCTAAGAAGGTACAAGCAGTACCCTGATCACTTCTGCCAGTTGATCCAGTCTCTACGTGGCTACATTTAAAACACATAAGTGTGCAGTCACAACAACAAAATTAGAGCAAGCAACCCTCATAGGGAGGCACAGTCATCAGAGCTTGCGCTTGCTCCTCGAGCCATCCTATAGCCTGTAAGGATGTCAGAAATTAAGACCCCTTTTTAAAATCCCTGTGTATTTATAAATCTTATTATGAATATTATAGCAATAAATGACCACATTAAAATAAAAAAAGCAAACTATCCTGAAAGAAAATGCTAATAGTGTGTGGTGACAGATGGCTACAATAATCGCTTCTAATGCATTTGTTATCAAATCATGACATTGTATACCTCCAGTGTATATAATTTCTATTTCTCAATTATGCTTCAGTGAAGTTGGAGGAAGGGATATAAAACCCTACTAAAAGATGTAGCAATAGAAAAGCTTCTCTTTTTTTCCTAACCAATCATTGAATAATTTCCCTGCTTCCCCCTTTTATTAAAAATAGATACTTGTCTCATACTATCGCATGAGATAACATCCTGATAACAGCTTCCCAGTTACTCCTCCCAGTTCCTTCCACCTCCCCTTCTATTTAGATCCACTCCTTTTTTTGTCTCTCATTAGAAAAGAACAGGCTTCTAAGAGATAGCAACAAAACTTGACAAAATAAAATATAATAAAATAAATCAAATCAATCATATCACAGTTGGACAAGGCAAACAAGCAGAAAGAAAAGAACCCCCAAAAAGAAGCACAGAAATTAGAGACTTGCTCATCTATACACTCAAGAGTCCCATAAGAAAATACAAAGCAGAAAGCTATAGTATATAGTCAGTATACCTGGTGTAGATCCATGTAGACCCTGTGCTTGCTGCTTCAGTCTCTGTGAGTTCATATGAGCTTTGCTCATGTTGATTTAGAGGGCCTTGTTCTTCTGATGGCCTCCATCCTTTCTGCCTCTTAAACTCATGCTTCCTCATCCTTTTCAGGGTTCCATAATCTCTGAGGAGAGGGATTTGATGGAGACATTCCATTCAGAGCTATGCATTCCAAGGTCTCTGTCTATATGTAATGTCTGTCTGTGGGTCTCTGTGTTTGTTCCTATCTGCTGCAGAAGGAAGCATCTCTGATGATGGTTGAACAAGGTATGGATCTATGAGTATAGCAGAATATCATTAGAAGTCATTTTATTGTTACCTTTTTTAGACTATTAGTATTTGGTTTTACCATGGTCTCTGGGCTAACTAGTCTCTGGTTTTTGGCCACCCAAGAGGTGTCAGGTATGGGTTCCATCTTGTGGAATGAACCTTAAGTCAAACCAGACATTTGTTGGTCACTCCCACAAACTTTGTGCCAGCATCGCCTTAGCTTATTTTGCAGGCAGGTAGATCAGGTATGTGGCTACCTTGATGTTTATGAGAAACTAAGATTCTAGAGTACAGAAAACCATGCTTGAATTTTTCACAGTTCACCCTTCCCGACCTAATAGAGTTGATATTCTGAGTGAGTCCACAAGGCTTGGCTTGAGCCAGAGGAAAATTCAGCTTTCAGAACTGGTGTATAACTTGAAAGATCACATTTAAGTTTGATAACTGTTTCCAGATTGTATTTCATTCTTTTGGTCAAAGGCAT